>NC_079451.1:4239485-4566985 GCF_903798145.1 Danio aesculapii | reverse complement strand
ATTTTTGAGCCGCTGTCAACCATTTCTGAGCAGAGCTGTTGGCAAACACTCCGAACGGTTAGGCACGGTAAGTGAGATGTCGCTTTGTTATTGAAGATAATGTTCAGTGTCATGAATTGAAAAAAAAACTGGAAGCACTTCATAAAATGTATATTAAATATTTGAATAGATAGTACAGACTCCCTCCAGCACGCTTTCAATGCTCCTGTTACACTTTAAAATATTAAATAAAGCAAATAATTGAAGTATATTTTCTACGACTTTACGCACTTTAAGCAGATTCATTGTACTTTTGTAAGGAATTTAATAGTCTTTTCTTACCGTGATTCTACACGGTTAGCGTTTCAGTGTACAAGTCACATGACCGGTGCATATTAACTTCAGTAAATAAACATTGGTCATCTTTTTTTTTAACTCAGTTGGTCCAAACTTGATTAAACTTTGTGTTTCATTTGCTGAATATCAAGAAAGAAAAGCTATTGATCTCCAATTCTTTCATGGTTGAATTTAGTGGGGATCAGCAACTGCGTGGTTAACCAAATTCTTAAAAAAATAAATAAATAAATAAATAAAATCTGAAATTTTACTATTTAAATTTTAAAAAATGTAATATTAAATTATTGAACGAATGAGAAAACAAATAAATAAATATTTATACATTATATTATACTAATTAAATATCAGAATAAAGGAAACCTATTTCATTACATTAAAGATTCAAAATGACTAATTAATGATACAAAATTATTTCTTAATTTTTTTTTTAATGTATTAGAATTTAAGAAAATAATGTATTTAGAGCAGTGTTTCCCAACCCTGTTCCTGGAGGCACACCAACAGTACATATTTTGGATGTCTCCCTTTTCTGACCCATTAACTTCAGGTGTTGGAGTCTCTTCTGATGTTATGATAAGTTGATTCAGGTGTGTTTGATTAGGGAGAGGTTGAAAATGTGTACTGTTGGTGTGCCTTCAGGAACAGGGTTGGGAAACGCTGATTTAGAGTATTTAATGGAGGCTTTGCTACCTCATGAGGTCACATGGGAGGAAATGTCAGCAAAGCACTGAAACTGGAAGGTCACATGACACTGGCAACATGGCGAATGTACTGTATATGTCCAGATTACTCACACTATGACAGCATACTTGTTTTATCTACATCTTCTCTATTGATTATATGATTGCTTGTTTGAGTTTAGTTTGTCACTTAATTTCGTCACATTGCATGCTATTAGATCATAAATCCTGCATCTACTACCTTATTACCTGCTTATTGTTGCAATATTAACTGTTTAGTTGTAAGTGTGATTTTTTTCTACACCCCACCCAAAATCTAAACGCAACTGCTACTTTATTAACTATTAATATGCAGCTAATTAGCAGCTTATTGAGCTAAAAGTCTTAGTTAGTGATTTGTTAATAGCATGAATTGTGACTTAAACCTAAAGAGTTGCCTGAGTTTCTTTTTAAACACAAATGAAGATATTTTGAAGAATGTTAGGAGCCAAAAAGTTTTTCAGTAGCAGGGATAAAGAAAAAACAGTACAGATCAATACAGATGAACAATGTTTTGGGCTCGCTCTTCAAAATGTTTTTTTTTTTTTTTTCATTAGATGAACGAAACTCAAAGTTTTGTTGTTGTTGTTGTTGTTTTGTGATTTCCTACATCCTTTGGGTTAAAAAAAATTCTACAATTTAGAGATTTTAGATTTTGCTTCTATTTTTAATTTCAACACAGGCTCATTCTGTAAACGTACCTTCACGGACGTTTCTGGAGACCACAAAATACGTCCCGGCGGCATGTTTCTCTGCAGTTTTGTTTTTGTGAATCAGCCAGAGGTCGCCGTGTACGCTTTTTGAGATCTTAAATTTCCCTCGCGAGTGCCATTCGCGCCTGCTGTTCTCACGTAAACCCACCAGAGGCCGCTGTCGACTCACTTTTTGACAGACTTTCTGACTGACTGAGCGAACGATTAGCTGACCCACCCTCCCTCTTCCCTAAACCCAACCAATTTTATCGATTGACCCGTACACACAATTCCCTAAACCCAACCAACACGTTTCAAAAGCCATCCAAAAAAATAAAAGCCCTCGTCTGATTTATTAAATTTTTTTTTTTTTAACCATGTTTTCAGATTTTACCACATTCTCACCCTGCTATTCACTTGTTTGTTTTATATTTTGGATTCTGTTTTTGTCTTACCTGCTTTCTGGAACCGCTCTTCACCGGACTCAAACCCTCATCTTCGTGGTCAACTCCTCTCCGCATCTCAAATCCGCAGACGTACGTGGCGCGCCAACAGGACAAACTAGTTGCAGCCAGAATGCCATCCATAAGGAGGCAAGCAGTCGGTCAGCTTGTAAGCGCGAAAAGGAACGCCGTCACACTGCCCCATAGCGTTTGTTTAAAAAAATAAAATTTAGCCATACGTACCTCCGCCTCCGTAATTCGCTGTCTCCAGAAACATTTATGATTCTTATTATTCAGGCATGTACTAATAGTTAATTTGTATGCTCTCTCTTAATCTGACAGCTCAAAGTCAGAGTCTGCCTCATCGAGAGAATCTTCTCTGCTTCAGTTCTGCCTCCTACAACATGCAGTCATTAATTACATTAAGAGGGTCCTAGTGTCCACTATAGTGTACATTTAAAAAAGGATGATATTTTGAAACACAAATTTAACAGCTTTGAAAACTAAATGTATTGTTCCTGACACTTTAATAAACAAATATATATGTAATAATAATAATAATAATAATAGTAAAAAAAACATTTAAAAAGCAAAATTTTACATACCTTCCCATATCTCCTTCCCATAAAATGTGCTAGTTTGTATGTCGGCCATTTTGGATGTAGTGTAAGAAGTGATTCCTCTGCACAGTACAACAGGACTTAGCAGAATAGCTAAAAAAATTCAGACAATTCATGAAAACACAATGTCCACTACAGAGGACACAAGTCAATGAGTGGGGTCTCAGGAGGCTATGGTCTCATTTATAAGTGTCATGTACACACAAAACAGGCTGAAATGTGCGTACGCTCTCATATATAAAGGTACGTGAGCTGTCACTGCGTGCAAGGTACACATTTGTTCTTAAAGGGTCCATATTGGTACCTCAAAAGTATATATTAGTACTGAAAATTTTAAGAGGAACACTTTTGTACTTTTTTAGGTACTAATATGTACCCTTGAGGTACTCATGTGGACCTTTTAGGTACAAATTTGTACCTTTTGAAAAGGTACCACCCAGTGGCAGCTCGCGTACCTTTTACTTCTGAGAGTGTACAGTATGCCACTTCCCTCACAAAAGCTGTGATCTACTGAATAAAAAACTTGACAGGAAAATGTGTGCAGCTCTGAGTAAACATTCTGTATTTAACTCATCTAAACCATGTTAAATCATCATATGAGCCACAATCGTCAATAAAGAATGAATTCTGGTGTACGTTTACTATAAAAAAGCTTCAGAACCCTAGATTTTTTTTAAGGTGAACTATAAATCCTTCAGGTGAAATGTTAAACCGAGGTCCTGACTCTCTGTGGTCATAAAAAAATGGCACTTCTTGTAAAGAGTAGGGGTTTAACACCGGTGTCCTGACCAAAGTCATTCAATCGGCCCTTACGATCATGGCCTCCCAATCATCCCCATCCACCGAATTGGTTCTATCACAGTCTCTTCATTCCACCAATAGCTTGTGTGTGGTGAGCACACTGATGCCGTTGTCTTGTGGCTGTCATTTCATCATCCAAGTGGATGCTGCACATTGGTGGTGGTGTGGAGAGACCCCCCCTCATGATTGTGAAGCGCTTTGGGTGTATGGCCATACACAATAAATGTGTTATATAAATACACATTGCATTGTACCAGGCATGTAGTAAATGATATACAGTATAATGAAAAACTGCAGAAACAGCATATTTCAGCATTACTCCAAACCTCATGAGCAACAATTTATTTATTTTACCTTTGATTTTAGGTGGTGAAATTCAGGTCCAATGGCTTATAAGGAGGTTAGTGATTATCAATAGCTCTGTCATTGCTGATTTGACATTTCATGATTTGTGATATTTATTTATTTACTCTTATTGTTGTTGTTGTGTACGTACTGTACAAAATACCTGGGTACTTAAACCATGCTGCAGCCACACCATTACAGTAGAAGGGCATGTTCACACGTCACAGGTTTGGTTTGATTGAAACAAAGTGTGCTGCACCTGATCAATTTCATGAGCATTTCATTTAAATAAAAGGGATTGTGGACCAAATAAGCAGAGAAAGAGAGCTGTAAAATAGGTTTTATTTTGCTTCCAAACAAATTCTGTTTTGGATTGACTGATACAGTAAAATTGCAACACTGACCAAAGACATCTAAACAAACCAAAAACCGATGATGTTAAATGGTTTTCACATTCTTAAACATATCTGTATTCAATCATGATGTTTGTAGCTCCCTGGTTCAATAAAGGATTGACTCTTTCACTGGTGTTTTCCCATGATTTATTTCAGTGCAGCATTCACTTCATGACGCCGTCATTTGAACACCAACACCGAGCACCGTACATCTCACACCGTAAGCCATACACCTTACACGGTACACCTCACACCGCACACCGTAAGAGTTTTGAATATATAGAGAAAATGAAACCAAATATAAACAAACATGAACTCAATATACACTCAATATACAAACTCAATACAAACAAACATATTAAACATGAAGTGTCAGTACCTTGTTCTCCAATCAAACCAGAAGCTAAACCTTCAGACAGTAGCAGGCCGCACAGCTGGGACGCTGTGATCATGTGCGATCTTTCCTTATTCTACAATGCGGAAGTGCGCTCATTTTTGCCATTGTTTTAGAACTTCCAATTCACTTGCCTATGGGAAAAATGACTAGGAATAATAAACGGCAAGAAACGGTCAAACTACTTACTCTACAAACAAGTGTTTGCAGTACAATTCAGACAAAGTAGAATAATATAAAAAGAAAATATCAGTTTTCAACACCAAGCAGCCAAACGAGCTGTTTTTAATGTCTAAAAATGAATGGAAGTGAATGAGACCGGAAGTTTCGAGCCAAAATGATTCAAATGGCTGCGCCCACTCGTACGCGGAGAATAAGGTGAATATCCGTAATGGTAATCGATTCAAAATAAGAGACTTCCGCTTTTACACTGAACACTTCTAATACATAAATGCCGTACGCATCAAATACGCGTATAATAAAAAAGAGAGAAAAAAAATACATATATATATATATATATATATATATATATATATATATATATATATATATATATATATATATATATATATATATATAAAATAAATCAATATAAACATTGTTGAAAATAGACAATAACATAAACACCATATTCACTTAACACTTCAGTTAAATGCAGGAATCTGAAACACAGACGTTTGTGTGTGTGTGTGTGTGTGTGTGTGTGCGTGACTCCTTTACACATTTATAAGCTCCTAAATTGTGTCAATGCTGCTTTACAAGCATAAACAGCCAAATAATAAAAGTCAGATAGTGAGCAGTGAGGTGTCATGGATGATTTCAAGACACGCAAGAGGTGCCAGAGACCAGCAAGGAGATTTTTGAGCCGCTGTCAGCCGTTTCTGAGCAGAGATGTTGGCACAGTAAGCGAGATGTCAGTTTTTGTTATTGAAGAAAACTTGTCAGTATTGTTATGAGTACAAAAAAAAAAACACTGGAGTTTGTCTTAGAATGAACTCTGCACTTCATTAAATACATATTGAACATTTGAGTAGTTTGAGATTGTACAGACTCCCTCCAACATGCTGTCAATGCTCATGTTGCACTTTTAAAAAATGAAACAGAACAGAGATTATTGCAGTACGTTTTAAAAGACATTAATATTTCTGTAATTCTACTGAGAAATTCAGCTTCTTGAGTCATTTAATGCATTACATTCAGATTCACTGTATATAATCCAAGGTAGAAAAGAACTCTGGCCCAGATTTGGCCTAAATCTGGCACAGCAGGCATTAATCCGGCACTGGCATACAGCTTGTGGGCCATACATGGCCCTGGTTTGGCAAAGGTGACACCGTCCTTAAGGCGGTACACAATACTTGGGCCAGATGTAAATTGTAGTATTTGGCCCAAGTGTTAATAATTGATATGTGGGCCATCTAAGTTTGTCCTGTCTTGACCCACATTTAAAATACATTTTTATTATTTTTAAATAAAAGTAAAAAAAAGTCTACCAATCAGGTCGCTTCAAGAAAAAGCACTCCCATTAGCCGCATTTCCACAATCGGGCCAGTGTGAGCCAGGGCTTTATTCGGGCCGGGCCAATAGCCCGGGAGGTTGAGAAATGAGGCCGAAATCATGTCGCGTTTCCACTGTCGGGCTAGTTGCTCGCAGCGCGTCACGCAAACACCGCCCCAGAACGTCCCCCGAATCAAACGTCACACAACCCGTCACACAACCCGCCCACTTCAGCGGGAACAAAAAACTCAAATTATAACCACAAACACAACCTGGCATCACTACGAGAGCTGGAAGATGGAGAGCACCGAAGCGATTGCTTTTTTACTGTTTGTGGTCTGTTGGTGTAAGGCCAGACAGCGATCCCTGGATAAGGACATTCGAGTTCGGCGGCATTTACTTCGAACACAGATTTTGGCTGTGTAAGGGAAGAAAGCATCTTGTCTCCTCTTTACCTGACAGGAAAACTCCGCCTTTGTACGTAACCCCGCCCCGAAGCCCCAGTTGGCCCTCCTTGGCCCAAGGTATTCGGCGGGCCGAAAAAGGCCGGACGCTGGCCCCAAGGAAGCCCCGCTTTGGCCCGATTACGCCCCGGAAGTGATAGTGGAAACGCGACTGGCCTTGGCTCGCCCTGGCTCGCTCGCTTTAGGCGCGATAGTGGAAACGCGGCTATTGTGTGCCTAAGCGAATGGTTTATCAATTTCATTGCAGTTGTGACACATCAACATACATGGCCCAGTTCAGGCTCAGTTATGGGTTAATAACTTGGCTGAAACTTGGCCCAGATATGGTCTATGTTTGGCCCTTTTCTGGAAGCCAAACTTGATCCAGTCATGTACCGTAATTCACTGCAGCATGTGGGCCTAGCAAAAGCTGATTGTGTGGGCCAGAGCTGGGCCAGAGATATTTTGCTATGTGGGATGTATCAAATTTGAACTATTTACACAAGCCAACATGCTTAACAGGCATATAACAAAAGTTAGATTATAAATTTTCCTCACAGGAGAAAATATTCAATATATCAAGCAGGCAGCGGAAAAGTGGAAGAATTATGGTGTAGTTGTACACTAGTTATTTAAAAAATGAATAGGTTCAGTTCAATAATGCCATCGTTGAATTATAATGCACTGTAATTTCAATATGCACATTTCCTAAAAGTAAACGTTAGCACAATGTTATTTAAAAAAAGGTTTTGCAAATCTTAAATTCATGCTAACCAGCAACTGATCAAAGGAAATATATGAATGTAATTCAAATATATTAAATATGAATTGATGTTTACTTTAAACTTTAATTATTTTATTCTATTAAAATAATTTTGTAAAAGATTTTGTCAAATAAAAGATTTTTATAGAGTCATCCACCATAATTTTGTGGCTGAAAAGTATCGGTTCAGGCACCGGTACCGTTTTAAAAGTATCGAATTAGCACCGGTATCGAAATAACCCCAAACGATACCCAACGCTAGTGTCTGCGGTCCTTTACTGGCTCGGTAGGTGCAGAGAATAGTGTCAAACAGCCGTGTGTGTTCGAAATATCCTGTCACAAAATAGGGTGAAAAGTCCTACATGACAGTAATGGTTTGATTAGAGTGTCTACATGTCTGTACTGCAAGTAAAACATGCATATTCCACATGTCTTAATCCGATTTCTGTTCGATTTGATTGTGACTTTAGTCAGATAAAGGTAATCAAAAATCACTGTTTACATGGTAGGCTCTTAATCAGAGTATTGTCTTAATCATATTAAAATCGGATTATTGGTGTCCATGTAAACATACTCATTGGTTTTGTGGTCATGGCTGCAGCATTCTATTACCCAGCATGCCTTTTCTGATTGTTCTCTTGAACCAATTAACCGCAACTCATCTTTGCATCCAGAATCAGCTGACCCTTCCTCTGCTGACCTCCATCGTGGCGGCGGTGCTCGGGTCTCTCCAGATTGGATACCAAACAGGCAATATTAACGCCCCTGCCCGAGTGAGTAGAGTTGACTTTGGGGGCCAGCCGCTGTTTAGCATGGTTTCTCAGTTTACATACAAAGTTTTCAGGGCCCTCGTAAAACACTGAATAAACTTTACAGAGTCACAGAATATTTCTCTTCAGCCAGCGTTGGATTTGGAACGCTTCGTATTTGCGCACAGGTAGCTATGATGTCTAGCTTGTGTTGATTTATCGTCTGTGTGTGGATATAGTCCAGATCCCTCGGGTCGAGTTTTCATTAGGAAAACATTGGGACTCGTCTCAAGATATTAGTCATGTCTTTCGAGCAAGTGAAATGAACTTTCAGAGTAAAGTATTAAAATTACAGGCTGCTCTGAGTCCACATTAGCATTACGCATGCTGTTTGTTTGTTGATTGTATTAAGTAGCGTCTGGAATTAAAAATATTCAGACTGAGACTCATTTAATCATTACTCAGACTCAAAATAGCTCAATTTAGCAGAACAGTTTTGGCGAAACAAGAACCACTCAATGATTTTACTGTTTTGCATGCATTCATTATCATGAAACTCCATATGTGAGTAAGGTATGGTGTATATGATTAATATACATTTGGCATTTTTAATTAAGGTGATTGAAGAGTTTTTCAACACGACATGGAGATCCAGACACAATCAGTCTATTCCAGACCACAGTCTGACATTCCTGTGGTCCCTCTCTGTTAGTATTAAGGATTTTGGAGCACTGCTTGGTTCACTGGGGGTCAAAGGTCTCGCTGACACTTTTGGAAGGTGAGTAATGCATGTTTTACAAATTCCATTATTTTATTTTACTTTATTTAACCCTCTACTGCACGCATTATGATATATATATATATAAATATATATATATATATATATATATATATATATATATATATATATATATATATATATATATATATATATATATTTATTTATTTATTTATATATATATATATTTATTTATATATATATATATATATATATATATATATATATATATATATATATATATATATATATACATATATATATATATATATATATATATATATATACATATATATATATATATATATACATATATATATATATATACATATATATATATATATATATATATATATATATATATATATATATATATATATATATATATATATATATATATATATATATATATATATATATATATATATATATATATATTTACATATATGACTGTTTTTCATTTCTTAAAATGGCTTAACTTGAAGTGCTGTAAAAAAAAATGCTGTAAAAAAAAAACGCCCAACAATGGATCCAACTTAGACATTTCAGATTTAAATCTTTCCTTATAATTAATAATTTTGTTGTTTGAAATATTCATTATAAGATATAAGATATAAGATTTAATTGGTGTTGCAGTATTATAACCTTTAACACAGAACTTATAACTGACACCTTATACATACTTTCCAACAACTGATATTCCAACAGCTTTCATTTATTCCATAACCTTTTTGCTAAATATTATTGAAAACAAACATAATGTTGTATTATCATGTATACAACATACAGTGAATATAAATATTTTCTCCAGTAAATATTATAACATATAAAAAAACAAGTCTAGGATATCCAGAATAATTTAGCTACTAGCTAACAATGTTTATATATTATACTATATACTATACTACGCCAGTCTATCTGCCTCTAAGCTAACTTACTTGAACTGTTTCCATCACTGCTCTTATCAAACGTCCAATCTGCATCATTCTCATGGTCACTAAAACCCATCTCATCCTCACTTTCATCTGCAGGAAGAGCCAGTTCTGTCCTTTTCTTCTTTCACTTACCATAGAACATGGTGGTGCTCGCTAATACACTGTTCCCTGTATTCATATCTATAGTATTGCCATTGAAACTAGATTTTATCCATAATGCAAATGCCATTAACATGCAACTAATCAACATGATGTTGTTATTGTTACAACTTAAAAGATCACAGCTGACCTTGCTAGCTAGCTAACCCATTGCAATATTGCACGTTCCACTATTGCACACTGTTGCCATTTGGCAACACATACATTTGATCCATTTACAAAAAAACTAATAACTTAACTATAACTATAACTTACTGGAGGTGATGTTTCAGATTTTTTTGTGGATCTGACATAATTTGATCCTTTGTTTTTATTGGCGTTTACATTTGCATTAAGCAACTACTCACATTAAACGCCAGTATTTCAGAAATTACGCTACAGAAAAACACTGCATGTCATGTGACTTAACCAAAGCACATCATTGGCTACACTAAGGTCTTAAAGAAACAGTGGCAGGGAATATCTTGTTGCCCTATGGGTTAATTAAAACATAGCAATTAAGTAGAAATATGTTAAGTGTGTATTTATAGTCATTAATGATCAATTATTAATTCAGTATTGGTGTTGCAGCCCTCCAATATTAATATCAGTGGTTATATTTTACAGTTTCTAATGCATTTATTGTCATCTTTAGCTATAATTCTTCCATTAAAAAGAATTTTTTATTACTTACCTTATATATTTGCAATATTAAAAATGTAATTAATTAATTAATTAAGGGATGAATACAATCCAATTGGTCACACTTTATTTTGATGGTCCGGTTGTTGAATTTAAGTTACATTGCAACTACATGCCAACCAATTCTCAATAGATTATAAACTGTCAGGGTTGGGGTTAGGATTAGGGTTAGTGTAAGTTGACATGTACTTGCAAAGTTTCTTATAGTCAGTTAAATGTCTGTTGAAGGAGCAGTATCAACAGACATTAAGCAGACAATCTACTAATACTCAAACGGACCATCAAAATAAAGTGTTCAATTTAATTCAAAGCTTCACAGGGTCAGTATAACACTGTTACTATTGATAATTCAACAACCATTGATATGCTAAAGAGCACATTTTAAATATAATTCAATTTCTTCAAATATGATATTAGATCAAAGATGAATAACCAGTATATTGATCCTGAAAGTAGCACATTTCTATTAAAGTAGTCCACCCAAAGTGGTACAGTATCGGAGTGCTAATTTGAAATAACCTTAATATACATTTCCTTTCAGACGAAACGCAATTCTGATAGTGAACGCCTTATCTGTGGTGGGTGCCTCTCTGATGTTCATGAGTGAAGCCACAGCATCATTTGAAGTGCTTATCGTGGGTCGGCTGATCTTTGGTTTGTTCTGTGGCCTGGTGATGAGCCTGAACCCGCTGTACATCCAGGGAGTTTCACCAACAAACCTCCGTGGTGCTTTTGCAACTCTGAACCAGGTCTTCTTTGCCTCTGGCATCCTGCTGGGCATGGTGAGAAATAACTGCTTCCATTACATTTTCCGATTCATTATTAAAGGTGCCATAGAGTGCATTGATTCAATATGTTAAATTGTTCTCTGATATCTAAATATTGTAATAGCTATGTGGCTTAGGCCAGAAATTGTTGTATATGCTCATTTACAACCACATGAATTACCAATGGAATGAAAAGTTTGTTTTCGGCTATATTTGTAATGGTCATGAATATTACTGAGCCCTGCTCTCATGTTCCACGGCCTGATGCACACACTAATACACAAACACCCATACTTATATATGGTTATACATGGTTTACGAGGACTCTCAATAGGCATAATATATGTTATACCTTAAAATAAACAATTATAAGGCCATATAATATAACCCATACCCCTAAACCCAACTCCCACAGGAAACCTATGGCAAAATTTGAATATTAAAAGACCTCATTAAGTATGATTTCATAGCATTTTGAATTACCAGGACAGGGTATGTCCTTGTCCTCATCCGTATACAAAATTTTGTGTCCTCATAAACCACCTAAACCTATACACACAGCATGATGGACTCCAAAATATGCCTGTGTAATATAAAAAAAAATTGTTTTACAAACTTCCTCATTAAACATATATGGCAAATTTCAGAATATACACATTAAAGACTCCCTATTATAAAGGGTTATTAAAATATTAAAAAGGGTCATATTTTGGTTTTGGGGATCTCCAACAACAGGCTGATATGCATGCAAGGTCAAAAAACATCTTATAATATGCATTAATTTTTACATAATTATCCCAGCGACTCCCATACGATTCGTTCAGCGATTCATTTGTTCCCAAACCCCTTCTTAGCGCGAATCTGCGTTGATGGGACCGATACAGAGTGAAATGCCCACCACGGGTTATCAACAATAATGAAGTAGTCAGTGTGCATAGTGTATGTGTGAGCGTACCTGCCAACACTCCTGTTTTTCCCGGGAGTCTCCCGTATTTCAGACCCATCACCCATCTTGTTATTTATCCCCCAAAACACCTGTAATTTCAACCGTTATCGAGACGATTCATTTCAAGCACTATAAGTCGACTCTTTTATAGATGAATCAATAGTTTTAAACACTGTGCACTTTCAGATTTAAGCCTGAGCTGGATATTTCACTTCACTTAGAGCTGTGTTACACACTACATGGAAGGTCATTTTCACAAACCCATAATAGGGGCTCTTTAAACTAACAAAAGATACATTTAAACAGACCTTATGTCTATTCGGGAGTGCTGAATAAATGTATACATTTTATATCCCAAATGTTGCACTCTGAAGATGAGCTGTGATGAGATGAGGTACTCCATGCATTATCTGAGAGCTCTGTGAAGAACTCTGAGTCCTACATACATACTAAATATATTACAAGCTTAGATAAAGGAGAAAACATACCCATGTTGTAATCTCACTAAGAAATGTTGAGGCTCACATTATGCCATTTCCTTGTATTGAACTCTTATTCAGCTATGTATATTCAGAGTTACATCATGATTTTGCCAAGTACGATGCGATCCTGGATTAACATCTATGTTGATTCTGGAACATCATGTAATCCATACCTATTCCCTACCCCTAAACCCAAACCCATAACTGTAATCAGAGGGAATTATATCCGGGAGTAAAAATCAGAGGATAACAATCATGTAGAAGTGCAGAAACCTAAACATAAGCCTAAGATTAATACAAATGGTAAATGTATCCTTTCATTCTGATTGGCTGATTGGAAGATGTAGATGGAACATAGATGTTAATCCAGAAACATGTCTTACTTGGTAAAATCAGGTTGGCGTATCCAGATTTTCATTCTATGGCACCTTTAATAGTTAATCAAAAATACCTGAGCGAAACTATCAACACAAGCCTGAAGAGTTGTTTTGTGTATTCCTCAGGTTGTGGGTTTGGAAACGGTATTAGGTACAGAGAAATATTGGTCCCTGATGTTGTCTCTGTCCCTTATTCCTGCAACGCTCCAGTATTTGACTCTTCCTTTTTGCCCTGAGAGCCCACGCTACCTCTTCATCAACAGAGGCAAAGAAAAAGATGCAGAGGCAGGTGAGTTGATAACAGAATGTTCAATGTTTGGAAGAAATGCACCAATGTATCTGGCAGTAATCAGTATTTGCAGACAAAAGCAATAATCTGAATAGACTAAGTTTGATGGCGTGGTTTCCAGTGTTGCAAAGTGTACTGAATAATCAAACTCAAGTAAAAGTACCATTACTTGCCCAAAAATGTAGAGCAGGTAATTACATTTACATCCAAAGATGCTTCTCCATTCACTTTTGGTGAATGTAGCCTTGGCCAGGAAGAGTTGATGTCATCAGGCGGTATCCAACGATCATTGGGTGTTATAACCCTAAACCGCAACACCCTTAACATTGGTGGGTCAGCAGTGGTGGCCAAATCACTGCCCATCAACTCCCCCTGGCTTCCAGCTAAGCTCCTCTCTCCTGCTCCATAACCAGCAGAAGCTCTCTCTGCTGCCTCCTCCATCCTGCAAACAGTTAGCTTTCTCTCCCTTCCCATCACCCCAATGGCTATAAGCATCCTCCATACTGACTGGGTGGGGAATCCCCTACAGCCGACTTCGACTGGGAAGAGCCATGCCTGCCAACCTTTCTCCCTGCAGTTTTGCAAGAGGTCCTGGTATTTGTTGCTCTTCCTCTCAAAGGCTTGCTCACAACCCTCTTCCCATGGGACTGTAAGTTTGATGAGAATGATCTTCTTTGCCTCTTCAGAAGTACTCTCCACAGTACTGCATCTAGCCTTAGGGTTTTCTGGACAACCGGGGGGAATTGCAGTCTTTCCTTCAGGTCTTCCTTGATTTCCTATCATTGGACCTTTTGCAGCAGATTGGTTCTTGTTGTTACTGTGGTTGGTGGCTTTTGATCCGCTCTTACAAACTTGATTGATGGTATTGCTCTCCCGTGTGGTTGATGTTTCTTGCGTCTCTCTTGCTCCAGGGTGTTAGCGAGTGTCATGAGCATCTTGTCATGGCGCCACCTGTATCTACCTTGGGCAAGTGATATTTTACACCCTGACAGGATGTCTGCCATGGTACAAATTTGTCAGAGTTGGGAGTGTGTCATACATCGATCTTAACATGAATGAGATTCGGAAAGCTTCCAATCTCCACAGATCTCCCCATGTGATCTTCCTCTTGGGTAGGTCCCACTTGGTCCATGCTCCCTGGGATGCTAGCTCCACTGCCCTTGCCCTTCGTCCTTCCTCCTCCAGGTTCCGTACCTCCTCCTGGATCACAGCCCTTCAATCCTTGGATCCAACCTTCCCCCATTGCTGAAAATGGCATTTAGCTGCATTTGCATCTGAACTCTTCATATATTTTTCAGTAAATGCTAACAAGAACTTTGATCATTCAGTAATGTAAAATGTTAAGAACATGCATTTGAGCAATGCATTTTCTGTCTATGATTAGTTACTGTAAAACAACTATTTGCTTTTTTTTTGCATTCTTTCAAAAATGTGCAATTAATTTGAATTATTTACCACCAACTGTTGATATGTATGTTGATTTTGTCTGAAAAATGTTACGCCATTATCAGTCTGACTGACTTAGACAATAGTATCTGACTGCAGACTTGTATTTGCAAGCTAAGACATGCAGTAGTCTCAGACATGCAATCTCAGACATAATGTATTTAATAAAGCTAGTGACGTCACTTTGAAGGGCGGGGTTAGGTGTGTGTATTAAAAGCATTGCATGAAGCTTAGCTTGCATCTGCACCCGGTCTGCAACTTAGGCAAGAAGTAAGCTAGTACAAAGAGAATTTGAATCCAGCATCATCCTTTCTTTCTGTTGCCAGCCCTGAGGAGACTTCGAGGAAATCCAGAAATGGTGATGAAGGAAATGGAGGAGATGAGAGAGGAAGCAGCGCACAGTGAAACAGGAGTGACCGTGAGGGAATTCCTCAGAAAGCGACGCTACAGGCAGCCAATAATACTAGTGCTTATCATAAACCTGGGCAGTCAGTTATCTGGATTCAATGCGGTTAGTGTTCCCGTCCTCGTGTTTTCATTCTCATAATGACAACTTAAAGAAATTAGTTTGAAATCTTTGCAAATGTATTCAAAACAAAAATAAAAACATATAATATAATATAATATAATATAATATAATATAATATAATATAATATATTTTCAGCCTTTAACCTTCAAATTGAGCTCAAGTGCATCTGGTTTTCACTGCTCATTCTTGAGATGTTTCTACATCTTGATTGGACAGGATTTGGAAAGGCACACACATCTACATACGGCTAATTTCGGCAGCATTGAAGATCTCAAAGAGCACAGTGAACTCTATCATCTGGAAATAGAAGAAGTTTCAGACCACCAGGACTCTTAGATTGAGAACGCCCTGGCTAAACTGGCCAAAAGGGTCACACTGTGCAATGAGTAGTAGTATCCGTGACATCATCCATAGGTTTCTGAAGAACCCAAAAGAAGCTACAAGTAGGCATGGCCAACCATTGCCATTTTTTTTTGCGTGTCATTGATCCAACTGGGGGATACCAATCAAGGGCAAAGAAGCGGAGCTACAGACACCTGCTAGCATTTTGCTTAGACAGGCTTTCCTATGGGAGAAACGCTTAATAATTCATTACCTGCGACTCGTTTTTGTTCTGACCACATGTGCTAGGATGTATACTATATCAATAAAGCATTTAGACTTTTAAAAACACCGTTGTAATACATTGAGCCACCAAATATTGTTCTTATGACGTTTTTCTACAGAAGGAAAACGCAAATTACTTCCAAATACTTGAGATATAGCCTGTGTTAGTAAATGCAAGGCTATTAATGAAATCCAGGCATAACACTGTATGACAACTCTTCAGATGACGGTTCTAGAGCCTACAGCTAATCAATCTGTCGATTTCTAGAGTGCATTACAGGTCTAAAGAAAAATATTAATGATAAATGATCTTAAATAAAACAAATACTTTTATAGAGATGGTATAGAAGTATATAATTTCACTCAGGTGGGAAATGGAGGCCACATGAATGGTTTGTGAGCACAATTAAGTGTACACAGCATGCCATATCATCTGATAATTGTAAGAAATTATTCCAAAAGGCAACTGACTGTGTAAAGCCACATAAAATAACACAAAAATACGATGTATATGCCGAGATCAGCAGCTAATCAGCCGGAATCAGCTGAGGTGAAGTGACGGTGACCAGCGAGACCTAGCTGTCACTCAAGTGGTCACGCCCTTAATTATGCAAACTTAATATAACCTAATATAAAGGAAATGGATGAGTTCTAAAATAAAATTCATCCCCCTCACAGTTGTCAAGAAGGGTAATATTAGCTGTATGAACCAAAATCGTTCTTTGTACCAGGCTGTAAACACCTTTTTTTCTGCTGTAAAGTTGGCCATTTTAACAGTGGGCTCAATAGAATTTTGCTCCATATGGAGCCAGGACTAGTGGAATTTCGATGAATTGCAGTTTCAGTTACTTCCATATTTGCTTCATGAGGGAGAGCTTGGGGCTTGCTTATTACGCATTTTGCACAAAGACTCATTTATTCATCACAAAACCTGTGAATGTTTAGGTTTTCCTCCATAAGTAGGGTTTATTTCATCAATTTTTAATCAGTGGCCTTGCTTTTTACTATAACAAAGGTTTATATCAACTAATGCTAAAAGTATGGTGTAAAATTTGAGAATCAAACTTCAAGTTCAAGTTAAGCTTTACTGTCATTCTGCTACATGTGTGGACATACAGTGGAATAAAATATTGTGTCTCGCAGAACCACAGTGATACATAAATAAACACAATCATAGATATGAACACAACAGTGGACTTAAGAGCGATTTTAAACCTATACATAACAAAAGTTGGAGTGTATAATGCTGAGTTCAGACCACACAGTAACCTATCACTCCTGATATGGTAAACTTGATGTAGAGTGTATTATGAATGGTTTATGACTTGCAATGGATGTGGGCAGTCAGAAATTAATCGTTTTATCAAACGTAATATATTAATATGAACTATTTTAGGCCATTATGATAACAAGACAGTGGCAAACTCATCCGATTCAGTTTGTATCAGATTATAAGAATAAAATCTACAGTTGAAGTCAGAATTATTAGGCCCCCTGAATTATTAGCCCCCCAGTTTATTTCTTCAACACAATTCTAAACACGACAGTTTTAATAACTCATTTCTAATAACACTTCTATACAGCTTAAAGTGACATTTAAAGGCTTAACCAGGTTAATTAGGTTAACTAGGTAGGTTAGGGTAATTAGGCAAGTTATTGTATAACGATGGTTTGTTCTGTAGATCGAAAAAATATATAGCCTAAAGGGGCTAATAGTTTTGACCTTAAAATGGTCTGTAATTAAAAAAACTGATTTTATTCTAGCCGAAATAAAACAACTAAGACTTTCTCCAGAAGAAAAAATATTATCTGACATACTGTGAAAATTTCCTTGCTCTGTTAAACATCATTTGGAAAGTATTTAAAAAAGAAAAAAATAAATTCTGACTTCAACTGTACCGTACCATATTGACAGTCAAACAGTCAACTTATTGTGGAGTCTGAGCCTTACATTAGGATTGTACCATGCAGAATTTGACTTAATAATGTTATTTACTTCTCTTCCAGATTATAAATTATTCCACAAAAATGTTTGCCCAGTCCAATTTTGATGAAGCCACGTATCTAACACTAGGGGTGGGGGCCGTTAATGTGGCATTCACTATAGTAGCCGTGAGTATTCCTTTGTGTGATGTGTAACATCTATGCTAATTAATGGTATTGCTGAATGTTGTTTTTTTTTTTTTTGTTTGTTTTTGTCAGAGATTTCACATTCATTTCCCATTAATAGTTTTAAAATTAATTAATTAAAATTAGATAATATGGTTATTGGAATGAATGAATGAATGAATGAATGAATGAATGATATAAAATAACTGGAGGGTTGACAGGAAGCCACAGAAATATTCATATTTATAAGCACAGAATTTCACATGACAAACATTAAAATAATGAATTTAAAATAATTACTTATGATATAAAAAGGAAAACATTTGAATCTTTTTTTTCCCCTCTTCTTCAAAGTTCTTCCTGGTGGAGAGAGCAGGACGCAGGAAGTTGCTGCTTGCTGGATTTCTATCACTAGCAATTTGCAACCTCCTCATGACCATCACGTATTCCATATTGGTGAGATTAAAAATCTTTGATGTTTTCAAAATTAAAATAAAAAATCTATCAATTTGAGTTCTCTATCACATCTCTCTTCTCTTTCATCAGACCATAGTTCCATTCATCCGTAATATTCAGGTGCTAGTGGTTTTCTTCCTGATCTCAGCTTATGAAGTGGGACCTGGGCCAATCTCTTGGTTCATAGCTGCAGAGCTTTTTGACCAATCGGCTCGTCCGATCGCTATGGCCTTCACAAGTATGCTTAACTGGGGAGGGAAGTTTGTACTGGCACTCCTCTTTCCACCTCTGCTGGTACGTGAAGCTTTAATTTTGCATAAACAAGTACAATAAATGTACAATAATTTACATTTAGTCATTTAGCAAATGCTTTTGTCCAAAGCGACTTACATTAGAGGAGGCATTCAGTAAGTCAACAAGAAGAGGCAATACACACTATAAGTGCTAATTGTACAAATGAACCGTTTGAGCTCAGAGAATTAAGAGTTACAAGGGGGAATTTTTAACTTATTCATTTTCTTTTCGGCTTAGTCTCTTCATTAATCACCACAGCGGAATGAACCACCAACTTATCCAGCATATGTTTTACGCAGCGAATGCTCTTCCAGCCACAACCCAACACTGGGAAACACCCACACACTCTTGCATTCACACACATGCACTACGGGCAATTTAGCTTACTCAATTCACCTGCACCGCATGTCTTTGGACTGTGGGGGAAACCCACGCAAACACGGGGAGAACATGCAAACTCCACACAGAAATGCCAATTGATCCAGCTGGGCCTCGAACCAGCTTCTTGCTGTGAGGCGATTGTGCTAGCCACTGTGCCACCGTGATGTCTCTGTTTTCATTTCCTTTTTATTTTTCACCAGGGGAGGCTGGGTAGGGGTATAAAGAAACAGAAAGTTCTATTGTGACAATGTATGTGTTGAAGAATTTCAGTTTCTTTATAAAAAAAATTATAAAAAAGCAATAAAAAACAGCATGTTGGACACTTATGTACCTAAACAGCTACTTTGTTTGCAGAAAATATGTGGGGCCTACGTCTACCTCCTCTTCATGTGCATGGCCCTGCTCGCCTTCACCTACACCATGTTTCGTCTTCCTGAGACCAAGGGACGCACTTTTGATGACATTGCGGCTGAGTTTCGTGGAGCTGAGGGCATACCACTACATAACAAGACCACATTTAACACATTCACCTGACCGAGGCTAGTAAATAGAGACCATCTATGACGCCTCTGCTAGTGTTTATGCAATATATTGATAGTGAGAGTCAGAAACTTTAAAGAGCCACAATTTTCTAGCCAGCAAATGTTAACTTTCACATGTATTTTTGAAACAGGACATCCTTATAGACAATAACGGAGAAAACACTTGCAAGACTGTAATGTGAAACTGATTTGTGTACTCTTACCAGAAAAAAAAAAGTATTCAACACGTCATTTTTTATTTGATTATTTTTTTCTGGAAAAAAATATTTCTAAAGGAGCTGTTGACATGCAATTGAACCAGATTTTGGTCAAAATCTAATCAATAAGATGTAACAAAACAAACAAACAAAAATCTTAAGAATTAATTATGTGTTATAACAATTAAATAACACAAGGAGAAAGTACTGAACTGCTGAAATCTATTTAATACTTTATATAAAGGTTTTTTTTCATGATTTCAGCTTAAAGATGCCTCTCATGATTTTTTTTACAGACTTCAACAGCCTAAAATGGGTTTTGACTATCAAATCTGATCTTTATTTGGTATTTTCTATTGGATTCAAGTTAGGTGATTGGCTGGGCCATTCTACAGCTTGATTTTCTTTCTCTGAAAGCAGTTGAGAGTTTCTTTGGCTGTGTTTTGGATCATTGTGTTGCTGAAATGTCTACCCTGGTTTCATCTTCATCCTCCTGCTAATGTACATGTTGGACTGAAGCAGCTGATATTAATTTACAATAAGGAATGGCAGAGGGTTTCTGAAAAACTTCTGAGAGGTTTCAGCTGCTGTCTGGGCTTTCACTGCCATTCTACATCTCCCTTTCTTCATGTGTTCAATACTTTTTCTCTACATCATTTCATTTTGTTAGCATAACTTATTTTGTAAACTAATTAGATTTGTTTTCTCTATATATGTTTGTCTTTGGTTGTTACCAACATCTGGTGAACATTTCAAGTCAACAGCACCTTTAGAAATATGTTTTCTGAGTTAAATGGGGTCATGTTGAATACTTATATGCCCCACTGTATATGCAAATAGCTGACTTTACTAGAAAACTGCATGGAAACCCAATGAATTAACAAGTACTACACTGAAACTTGAGTTCTATGTTAAAAATATTATTGTAAAATTTACAGTAACTTACTGGTGATTATGGTTTTAATTAGGTGCAGTTGATTGTAATTATAAATATAGCTGTGCTTGTAAATTTAAATTGTTACTGGGAACCAAAATTGCCAGTAAGTTACTGTAAATTGTACAGATTTAGTTTGTTTGTTTGTTTGTTTTTACAGTGTAGGGCTGTTTAGTTTCAGCTTGTGTTAAAACATACATGGTTAAGGCAACAGGTTTACACACAATTTCCTAGTAAAGTCAGCTATTTGGGTTAAGAGTGCAGTTTTAACATTGACAGAAATAATCAAACTACTTGATAATAATTGTAAGAAAAAAACTTTATAGAAATCCCAAAATCTTTCATGTATTTAAATGTTGAAAACATTTGAATAAGATTGTTAACGTTAAATAAAATTTAAGCTAAACAATGCTCTGATTTCCCTCTCTTTGTTTTGTCTTTCTTTTTTCTTTCTTCCTCAATGAAATTGGAAACATTCAGATCCACACAGAGGTGAAATTCACAACAGCCTGTGTATACGAGAATTTTTAGGACATGACATTGTGAACATCTTGTGAACTCCAAAGAAAACCTCGGAATTGTAACAATCTAATAACAAGATTACAAGAACAGAGGGGATTTATCGTTAGTAGAACTCATTAAAAACAAATATCAGAACAAACACAGCCTTCAACTGAGAAAAAAAATGAAATGCAATCAAAAAAAGCCACAGAGTTTTACAGCTCAATTAAGCAGAGCTGTAAAATACAGCAGCATTTCTAACAGTCCAATAATGAGAAACCTTTGATTCTGTAAGTTGATCCTGTCACTTAGTCATTCATTTTCCATTCAGATTAGTCCCTTATTTATCAGGGGTCCCAGCCGCGGAATGAACCGCTAACTGTTCCAGCATTTCATTTTAAAGTGTTGGTTGTAATTAACGAAACATGTTTTATTCTTTAAGGAACCCTCATACTGTCCTGATTTGATGTGTAGACTAACACACAACTGCACCATAATTTTTGTGAGGACAAAATTCCAATAAAATGTATAAACTGTCCATGTAAAATGTATGTTTAATTAGGAAAAAAATGCTTAATGGCCATCTAAACTAAACGCAAGTTGTTTTGAAAACGGATCAAGTAGTTCTATGCATAATTCTGCCATCTGCTGGTTAGAAAAAAACATTTTAAATATCAGTAAGGGGACTTCAGAGATCCGTTTTTTATCCATGGACCACATATATTTTGTGAACGTATATTTAAATATTATAAATATTACACAACAAGCAGTTTTGTCCAATAACTTATCCGATTAACGTAATTTTCCCCTAATTAAACCTTTGAATTGCACTTTAAACTGAATACTAACTTCCAAAATAACTAATAAAATAGTATGTACTGCAACCATGTCAAAAACAACAAGATTGGTTATTAGGAATTATATACATTGTGTCTGAATAATGATTATTTTTTATTTTGACTTCAGCAGACCGAAGTAAAATTAAATAAATAAATGCTTTATATTTTTTTCATCCATTCATTTTTTTCGGTATGGTGCCTTCATTAATCTGGGGTCGCCACGGCGGAATGAACGGGCAGTTTGTCCAGCATGTTTTACGCAGCGGATGCCCTTCCAGCTGCAACCCATCACTGTGAAACATCCCATACACACTTTTGTCACACACATACACTACTGACAATTTAGCTTACCCAAATCACCTACACGTTTTTTTACTTGTGTGGGGAAATCGGAGCACCCAGAGCAAACCCAAGCGAACAAGTGGAGAACATGCAAACTCCACACAGAAACGCCAACTGACCCAGCCGAGGATTTTTCATGCACTGATAATTTTCAACAGCATTTAAACATAATTTTAATCTATGTCATGTATACACAACATGAAAAAATGGTAAACAGTGTGTGCTACAGTAGCTATTGTGTCTTTCCCCATTACAAGCCAAGCCATATTTTTAATAAACCGAGATTAAGAATTTTAATCAAGCCAATAGGGGGAGCTCATGATCTATCAGGTGCTCTCGTTGAATTGAACATTAAAGTACTATTCAGCAGCAGCATTTATTTCCTAATGTTGTAAACTACTTTATCAAGTGAAATATAAGTTGATAACTTGTGTTAGATTGTATTAACACATACTATTTTTGTACTCTCATTGAGTTGGCTAAAAAAACACTACATTTAAGGATAAAACTAGATTGAAGTTAAATTGAATGGGTCTTTAATCAGTAAAAACCGTTCAACAGTGACAATACTAACTAGCTTACTATTGCCATACCCAGTTCACAATTCTACTGTACACATTTTGATAATCTAAATTATAGATTTCTAGATTAAATTAAACTAAATTCAAACGAATCATCATTCATATATCATAATGTAAATAAAGGAACACAGTGATGTCACATCCTGCCCCTTCCAACCAAAGGCCTTGTGAATTTCTTTGAGGTTCATGGCATTTCTTACATACTGAGGCCAGAAAACTAACATGATTGTACTAATAATACTCAAACTGACAATTCTGACACACATTTCAGGTAGATATATCTTTAAGTGACTATAATTTACCTGAAAATCACAAAAAAAAAATAAATAAATAAGAATGTAAGCTAAAACTTTTAAATAATTTTTAATGATTATTTCTGCAGAAGCCAAAGATGTTACACAGACTCCAGTATTGTGGGCTCCAAAGGGTGAAACTGCAACAATGAACTGTAGCCACAGTTATGATTCAAATTATTTCTACATGTATTGGTTTCGACAACGGCAGGGAGAGACAATGAAACTCATCGCGTTCACAATGATAAACAATAAACCAGACTTTGGTGAATTTTCTGAGGATAAATACTCAGCCTCAAAGACTGTAGCTGAACGTGGATCTTTCACAGTGAAAAACCTGCAGGCTGATGACAGCGGTGTGTATTTGTGTGCAGTGAGTGAGCACAGTGACACAGACTTACTGTACCGCTGTACAAAAACCTAATCTGTTCATGCTTTTAGACCACAGATGAAATATAAACCAGTCTCAAAAAAGTTTTCTTTGTAATATTAGTCATGATTTGTATTGCTTACATACAGCATTAGCATTTGCTCACCCACTTTATTATTACTGTGTACATAATATACTATGCTATGTGTGCCATGATGTCAACTCCTGCTGAAGGCTATGAATGCTCTGAGAAGCCGCTGTAAAGAGTTTCCTGTTGAATATGTCACATAAAATATCAGTTCGGAGGTGCTGATAGAACAATAAAAAACATCTAAAAGTGCATAAATTATTAATAATATAATAATAATAGTAATAAGAAGAAGAAGTGTAAAAAAGTTTACTGTACTTTAATCAGATTTTAAATTATTTATCTGAATCTAATACAAATATTTGTTTTATTTATTATTTTATGGTTATTATATTCATTTATTCCTTAATCTTTTTATCTTTTAAACTAATGTGTGCTTGTTTATATTAAAATAAGTTATTTTATTTGTATTATTTTTACAAATATAATTATATTAATACATTTATTTGGATATGTTTTATTAAAAATTGCATTTGTTTTATTTTGTTCATGCTTTTTCAAAAACCTCCTAACACACCTAAATGTTAAATATTGCATATACACACACGCACACACACACACACATCCACACATCCATTTTTTTATGTTTAAACAATACAGTCATTATAATAACCATGACATCATGTACACTAGTAAAACAGGAAAACAATGAAAATTAAATAAAAAGAAAATAAATAATAATAATATTATTAAAATACATAAGTATAATAATAATGATAACGGGGTGACACAGTGGCGCACTAGGTAGTGCTGTCGCCTCGCAGCAAGAAGGTTGCTGGTTCGAGCCTCGGCTGGGTCAGTTGGAGTTTCTGTGTAGAGTTTGCATGTTCCCCCTGCATTCGTGTGGGTTTCCTCCAGGTGCTCTGGTTTCCCCCACAGTCCAAAAACATGCAGTACAGGCGAATTGGGTAGGCTAAATTGTCCGTAGTGTATGAATGTGAATGAGTGTGTGTGGATGTTTCCCAGAGATGGGTTGCGGCTGGAAGGGCATCCGCTGCGTAAAACATGTGCTGGATAAGTTGGCGGTTCATTCCACTGTGGCGACCCCTGATTAATAAAGGGACTGAGCCGGAAAGAAAATGAATGAATGAACGAATAATAATAATCACCATCATCATCATAAGATAAATAAAATAATAATAATAATAACTTACACAGGCAACATTAACAAATAATGTAATATTTACAAAGTCCTTATACAGTTTCACAGTTTTCACACTTTTTTATTATAAACATTATTTAATGTAGTAAATAAATAACTTGTTATAAAGAGAATTATGCAAATTGCGTAAAGATGAAGAACATTTACATTTGAGAATTTAATATATATTCATTCAAATAAACAGATTCTGTCTTGTATTTTACTTTGTCTTCTGTACAGCACTTTGGTCAGTCTTGTGTTTTTAAATGTGCTTTATAAATACTTGAACTTATTGATCCTATATAGTCATAAGTTGTTTGTCATGAGAAAAGTAACAAATTATATCACACAAAGAAAAATCAATGGTAAACTTACAATTTGATGTAAAAAACAAAACAAAAGTAGGTCAATTACACCAAAACACTTTAACATGAGGGCATTTGACGGACAAATGATCAATCGATTCAATACTTAAGTTACAGTTTGAAGCAGGATAACCAAATTTAGATGTGATCTCATTTGTGCGGTAGATATTGTCAAACTTTGAAGTGTAACTGTTTAACTTTGGGGCCTTTTTTGTATCTATTAGAGAATTCCAAAGACATTTTCCCCTCCTAGTGATTGTTTTCTTTGACTGAAACATTTCTTATATTTTTATTACCACGTTTTAGGTCGTGAATGCATTTGCGTTCAACTCAGTTATAACAATCGCTTCAAATTAAACCTATAATGTTTTGTCCCAGACAGAGTGATGTCATAGTGATGTCACATCCTGTGCTTTCTCATTAAAGCATTCATTGCATGTGCATTTATGGCATGTCTAGTCTAGCCAGAACTACCATGGTTATACTGCTAATAATCAAACTTACAATTCTGCAACACATTTCAGGTAAATATAAATATATATCACTGATATTTTAACTCTACATTATTGTTTTTGACTTAACTGAAATATATTTCTAATCTAAAATAAAATATATATTTTATTATGATTATTTCTGCAGAAGCCAAAGATGTTACACAGACTCCAGTATTGTGGGCTCCAAAGGGTGAAACTGCAACAATGAACTGTAGTCACAGTTATGATTCAACTTATCGCTACATGTACTGGTTTCGACAACGGCAGGGAGAGACAATGAAACTCATTGCATTCACAATGCCAAGCAATAAACCAGACTTAGGTGAATTTTCTGAAGATAAATACTCAGCCACAAAGACTGTAGCTGAACGTGGATCTTTCACAGTGAAAAACCTGCAGGCTGATGATAGCGGTGTGTATTTGTGTGCAGTGAGTAAGCACAGTGACACAGACTTACTGTACCGCTGTACAAAAACCAGCTGAAAAAGTTGACAACCAGGGAATCTAAAATCACTAAAATCCAATTATAGTTTCCAATTATAAAATACAAATCATGCAAATATTTAATATTTACATTTTATTTCGCATAAAATTTCAATGGTTTGTCTTCTCCCCTGCAGTAAAAATGTCACATGCGTTTATAATACTCACTATCCTTCAGCTTAATCGTTCATTCATTCATTAGTGCCTGATTTATCAGCAGTCGTCACAGCGGAATAAACAACCATCCTTCGGCTTAGTCCCTGATTTATCAGGGGTCACCACAGTGGAATGAACCACCAATTACTCTGGCATATGTTTTATGCAGCGGATGCCTTTTTAAGCCACAACTCAGCACTGGGAACCACCAATGTACTCTCTTATTCACACACAGCAAGCCAAATATGTTTCTAAGATAATTCCTATTCCACTTCAAAAAACACTGCGTTTTCTTTGCAAATGTTTGTGAATTTTGAAACAATTGTTGAGTGAAACTTTTTAACAGCAAACTGGAAGTCTTTCAATGGAATTGAGCAGACAAAATAAGACGCAAAGGTGTTACTGTGCAATTCATTTGAGACGCAATAAGACATGAATCCAGCAGATGGCACTAACATATAAGTTTACTAATGTTATAGGGATGGAAGCAGCTAACACCTATATGATCTCATTTATCATAAGAGGAAACATGGTGTCACATGACTTTTTATTTTTATTTTTTGTAAACTCATGCTTTAGATGCTTTAGATCCAGTTCTATCTAATCTAAAACACATTTAGGGTACTGTTAAAACTATGACCTTTTAAACTATTATTATTGCTTTTATGCACCAATGACAAAATCATGTGTTTGTTATTGAGCTGCTCTGACATTTAAGTAAAAGGATGTCACCCATCATAGAGCTTCTGCTGAGAACAGTAGGTGTCAAGTAGATATTTCCGTCAGATGTTTATCATGCGAAGTTGGAAAAGATAGTTGCAGATAATTGTAGTGCAGCGTTCACCTCAAAATGAAAATTCTGTCATCATTTACTGACAGTTTCTTTCTCCTGTTGAACACAAAAGAAGATATTTTGAAGAAAACTGAAAACCTGTAATCATTGACTTCTGCATTATTTGTTTGTCCTACTATGGAAGTCAATGGTTTTTCTGTTTTCTTTAAATATCGTCTTTAGTGTTTTTCAGAGGAAAGAAACTTAAATAGGTTTTGAACAAGTGAAGGGTGAGTAAATGATGACAGAATTTTCATTTTGTGCTGAAATGTCCTTTATAAAAACACATACATTGTAAAAAAATCTGTAATTTTACGGTTTATTTCCGGCAGTTGGAGTGCTGGAAAAATAACGTAAAATAACGGATTTTTTTTTACAGTGTATGTGGTTTTTAAAAGGATAGTTCAGCACAAAATGAAAATTCTGTCATCATTTACTCAGGAAAAAGTGCTGAAAAAAATAACGGTTGTTAATTTACAGAAGTTTAGCATAAAATAACGAACATTAAATTACAGACATTTTCTTAAATGATATTTCTGATAAATTTCTGTAAATCAACCTCTGTTATTTTACAGTAAATGTCTGTAATTTAACGGCCGTTATTTCATGTTTTTATTTTTTCCAGCACCCCAGCTGCCGGAAATAAACTATAAAATTACAGATCTTTTTTACAGTGTAAATAAGGTTAGCAAAATACAGAGTTACAACATTTTTTATATAATTTTTATGAGACAAAATGCCAAATTAATAACATAGTTGACGCTGGTATACATGAATGCACTGCAATTCTTGCAGTTATTGCTCAGATTACATAAAATGGCTTTCCTTTAATGATGCCTTATTCTTCTAAACTTAAATCTACAAATACTCTGCTTATACTTTAATGAGAGTGTACTTACAGTTGGCAAAGAGTCTAAAAAAGTATAAAAAATTAAATGTGAAAATCTGTGATGGATGAAAAGGGGTATTTTTAGTGATATAGGGCCCTATCATACACCCGACGCAATAAGGCGCAAGATGTGTTTCCACAACGTGTTGCTATTTCCAGACCAACGCAACCTTAATTTTCCCATCCTCTGCTACATTGTTTAAATAGCAAATCCATTTGCGCCACTTTGTGGACTCATGGGTGTTTCGATCTAGAAAAGAGGTGTGTTAAGGCGCATTGTTGGCGAGTTGCTATTTTGAGGAACTAAAATAGACTGAGAGCAGGTCTAAAATCCAGCGCAGAGCGCGTTAGCTGTGCACCTCGCTTAAACATTGCTTAAAATAGACAGGATGTACAGCAATACGCAAATATCTTTACAAATAAAGGGGATTAAAGGATTAAAATATTACAAAAATTATCATTTTATACATAAATATTAAAACCACTACCTCCATGCCTTTTTCACCTCAGGGGGCTTTTTTCAGTTTGTTCACGACAATTTGCTTTTGTATAATGTTATTATTATTATTAGTATTATTTATTATATGCGTATTTATATTTGTTTATTAAAAGCAAGCTTAGATTTGTCCACCTGTCAGGTTTTGGACCATATAGGGCATAGCATGTGTATCTGGATATAACTCAGTTTTTTTAACCACACTTCCTTATTATTGTTCATTTATTTGTTTGCTAGAAATTAGAAATGAATTTAGAAATAGTTGTGAAACAAATCTTTGCTCTTAACAAACTAAATTAATTATGTAGGCTTATGGATGTCTTCAGGGAGTGCATCCAACACGTTTCCTTATCCACGAAAGAGAGAAAGTGAAAGTGAGGGCCGATTGGAGGAGGCTCGTTCTTTATCCTTGCGCTGCAGATGCTCTGTTTAACTGTTTTCTCATTTGTGAAGTGTTCAGTTTTTACAGTTTTAAGTCTGCCATGTAATTAGCAAATGCGCTATGGCACGATACAATTGACTCTCAAAGGGAATGGGAGATGAGACTCTGATTGCTTTAATAGACATTATGCTCAAAACACACCCATAACTCATTAAGAGAATAAGCCCTGTTAGACCACGCGCGGTGGCGCAGAGTGTATTTTTCAATCCTTAATGCTTTTGCGCCCTGCGTTTTAGACTTTGCGCCTAGATCGTTAAAATAGAGCCCAGAATGTCAGCACTTGTCTCAAAATGCTCTAATGAGGTCTGAATTATCCAGAACTAGATAAGCTAAAATACAGGGTGCCATTTTTTGCTGTCCTTTCATGTGTGATGAGGGCCTAAACACACACATATGTCAGAAGAGTTAGAAAATAACCTTCTATTTCATTTCATTGCAGTAAGCAAAATGTCTTTTTTGTAAGTACATTGAATTAGTTTATACTGTAGATATAGTAACTTGAACATGCCTAAATCAAATTTATACGTGGGGTAGGATTAAGTCATCCAAACATATGGATATGCAACATAAAATAAGCACTAATAAGCAACAAATATGCTTGTAATATGCATGCTAACAAGGGACTAGGTTACAGTGAGTATTGTATTTGTCCCCAAACTAAAGTGTTAATCATTTTACTCTAGAAACCTGTGTTGAAATATCTTTCAAAAGAGCTTATTGCTGGTAGTTGATGGATTTCCTCATTTACCATGCTAGATGCTTATCCACCAAACTACACCCCCAGCTCCACCTCTAGAGGCACAAAAGTTCATTTAAGCCTCAAAGACATTGCTAACTTCAACTCTTTATGATGCATTTACATTTTGTTATTGTTTTGGTGTATTTACAATGGCCTGTCATTATGTGTAAGCTGTAGAATTCCTCAGAACCAACTTTATTTATTTATTTATTTATTTATTTATTTATGTCTGTATTTTAAAAGACTTTAATTATCAATTCTTTTTTTTTTTTTACTCAGGTCAGGTATTTCAGGTCAGTCAAAAGCCACTGGAGGTTGTTCTACCTCCTCATTCGCCGCTGCTGGTCACCTGCTTTATCAAAGGCAGTGCTAACCCAAACCTGTATTGGTACCGCTGGACTCCAGGCGATGGATTCAAACTGATGTTCATCTCTTTAGGTGTGGGAATCATGGATCCAAAAAGCGAGGGAGATTTTTCATTTAACAGACCAGTGGATCTTCAGATAGAGCTTGAGTCCAAAAATGTAACCCACACTGGTTCTGCTGTTTGGTATTGTGCAGCCAGTCCACACAGTATCACAGACTATGATGAAAGCTGTACAAAAACTATCAGGGTACTCTAATGGCCTCCTTCTGTTGACTAAACAGTAACTTTGAAATGTTTCATGCCATTAACATGTTAGTAGATTGTCTCCTAACAGACTGTTGGGTAATACTTTTTATTTTATTTAATTAAATAAAAAAAATTGCACACTGGTAATATGTCAGTAAAAGTTGTAACATTTTACTTAACATTTTACATACATTTTCTAACTAGAAACCAGCGAAAATATGAGTATGCGAGCAAAAGGAGTTTGTTGAACAGTCTACTAACTTATTATAATCCAGACCATACCTGTCAACCCTCCCGTTTTTTCCAGGATTCTTCTGTATTTACAGTTCTATCCTGCTATCATCCCGTAAAGGTATTTTCCCGTATTTCTCCCGTATTTTCAGTCTTACTCTGAAGGGTGGCAACAAACAATAAAGAGCCGGTCCTCCATATATACAACCCATACTGCCGAACCACCAGGGGTCGCCCCTTGCTCTTAAATGTGAATCTGTTCTGTGCTTTTGCTTTGTTTAGACATGAAAACACTTTGAAAAATATATAAAAATGACGGGATTCCCTTTCCTTTTCATTACGGGTGCCGTTGCCCCTCCTATGCAACCCTCAAAACAGTCATAGCGGTGCGTGACTGTCAGCTGATGCACTCCATAGTGGTAAATAGATGTTTTCCAAATGGATTCTGTACACGCGATGTGAAGCAGAGTGAAAGTCTGGGTTTTGAGTGCGTGTATTATACACATCCCAGATAGCATACAATTGTGGGCCACTTTAGGCAGTTATGTGGCAGTGGTTGTCTTTCTTTGGCCCAGACAAAATTAATGTGAGCCTGAATTGGCCCACTTGTACAATGGCAAAAGGGGGCCAAACATGTGTTCCAATTTATATATGGGCCATTAAGGGCAAAGATTTGGCACTTATGGCAAAATGTAATCTGAATGTGAGCCTAATGTGAGCCATGTGGAAAATTATACATTTGGCCCAAATGATGGAGGACTAATGTGGGCAAAAATGTGGCATAGTCATTTAAAGGTAATCTGGGTCTGTACCTAAAGTGGCTCACATGTGTAAAACATATGTGGGCCACTTTTGGCGAATATTTGGCACAGTAAGCTTTGGCTAATGTGGCTGTGAGCCAATAGTGGCCCAGAGAAGATATGGCAAATGTGGTCCAGTTATCTTAAAACATTTGTGGGCCACTTTTGGCGAATATTCAGCATAGTAAACTCTGGCTAATGTGGATTTAAGCCTATAGTGGCCCAGAGAAGATATGGCAAATGTGGCCCAGTTATCTTAAAACATATGTGAGCCACTTTTGGCAAATATTCAGCACAGTAAACTCTAGCTAATGCGGCCGTTCGCCTATAGTGGCCCAGAGAAGATATGGAAAATGTGGCCCAGTTATCTTAAAACATATGTGGACCACTTTTGGCAAATATTCGGCACAGTAAACTGTAGCTAATGCGGCCGTTAGCCTATAGAGGCCCGGAGAAGATATGGAAAATGTGGCCCAGTTATCTTAAAACATATGTGGGCCACTTTTGGTGAATATTCGGCACAGTAAGCTTTGGCTAATGTGGCTGTGAGCCAATAGTGGCCCAGAGAAGATATGGCAAATGTGGTCCAGTTATCTTAAAACATATGTGGGCCACTTTTGGCGAATATTCAGCATAGTAAACTCTGGCTAATGTGGATTTGAGCCTATAGTGGCCCAGAGAAGATATGGCAAATGTGGCCCAGTTATGCTAAAACAAATGTGAGCCACTTTTGGTAAATATTATGAACAGTAAGGGGTCATAAAAGGGGTAATAATTATAGGGGTCACACCATAGCTTTTTTGACAATGCAAATATGGGTAGTAATATACACTGTAAAACCTTTCATTGTAAATGTACAGAATAACACAGGCAGCAGGTTTGCCTGCCACATCCTGTGTTTTTACAATCCACTCCTATAGTTTACATTTACAGTATATTACTGTTAAATACATTTTTACACTGTGTTTTTACAGCTCAAACCTTTAATATAAATTAATTTTGGGCTGCTGTAGCTTTTAAGAATTTTGTTTGAAAAGTTTATTCATTACAGCAAACAAGCCAAGTATATGATATAATTCACTGATGGTAACAATTGTTTTATTCATTATTAAAAGTAACGTAATAACTATACATAATTATAAGCAAAAAAAATTCTATGGCTCGACTTGATCAGCATATGAACCTCAAAAATGGTGACAATTAACAAAATGAACAAAACTCACAATCACAAACAGGATACTAAAAGTGACAAAATCAACAACGTCAACATAAACAGCAGAATCAAAAGCAAATAGTGAAAAACTTCTGCAGTGCAAGGATAAAGAATGAGCATCCTCCATTTGGCCCTAACTTACACTTTCACTTTCTCTCTTTCGTGGATAAGGAAACGTGGTTGGACGCACTCCCTGAAGACATCCATAAGCCTACATAATTAATTTCACTTGTTAAGTGCAAAGATTAGTTTCAAAACTATTTCTAAATTCAGTTCAATGAATTTACAGCAAATGAATAAATGAACAATAATAGCAAAGTGTGTTATATTTGAGTTATATTCAAAGACACGTCCTATGCCCCATATGGTCCAAAACCTGACAGGTGGACAAATCTAAGCTTGTTTTTAATAAAACAAATATAAATATGCATATAATAAATAATACTACTAATAATAATAACATTATACCAAAGCAAGTTGTTGTAAATAAACTAAAAAAAGCCCCCCGAGATAAAGAAGTCCTTTAATTCTCTTTCATTTGTAAAGATATTTGTGTATTGCTGTCCATCCTGCATGTTTTAAGCAATGTGTAAGTGAGGCGCACATCTGATGCGCTCTGTGCTGGACTTTAGACCTGCTTTCAGCTTTTCAGTCTATTTCAGTTCCTCAAAATAGCAATAGGCCAACAATGCGCCTTAACACACCTCTTTTCAGAACACCCATGAGTCCACAAAGTGGCGCAAATGGATTTGCTATTTAAAAAACAAGATGGAAGATGGGAAATTTAAGGTTGCGTTGGTCTGAAAATAGCAACACAAATGGAAACACGTCTTGCGCCGGGTGTATGATAGAGCCCATAGTGTTATGAATGTAAAAATGTCTTAATTTTTGTCTCATTTGCTTTCTATGCACTATACTATGTAAATCATTTACAAAACTTTAATCAGAACACTTTAGAAATTGCAGTGCTTTCCAGACTTTTTATTACTCAAACTGAACAACTGATACATGATAAATGAGTCAAAACTGTACCCTTCCTCAATTAGTCAGCAAAAGCTTAGAGTAAACATATTTACTCTCTGCTTTTGCTCTTATTTCAGTGAAAACTCAAAACCTAATAACTGAAAACTTGTACATGCATTCTGTGTACATATTACTGTGCTGAAAGCAATGTCATCAAACTTTAGAGATTAATATATTTATGATTAACTGGAAAAGGCACAAATATCAGGACGTCGCACTTCTCCATGGCCCCAAAATCCCCTCAGACAGCAAAGAGTTAAAGATGTTTCATAAAAACATGCCAGATGGGTGTGTGTGTGGTGCGATTAACCTGTAAACACTCCACATATGAATCAGCTCTGCACCAGTTTCCAACAGCTCTTTTCAGATGCCTTGTGTTGTAGTCTGTAGACGTTCAAAGGTTTTGAGGCTTGTGTGCAGCAGCAGGTGTGTGAAAGATGCATAGACTGAGCTTGAACATGTTGAAAAGGCTCTGACCACATCCTCCCCGACACCTCTACACTGCGCACATTCAACACACACCACATCCTGCTTTCAGATACAGCAACCTGCAGCAATGCACCATTTACACTAGAAAAGCTCTTCTCTAATTTACAGACAGGAGACAAGAAAATATATATATAAATATACAGCTATGGAGAAAATAAAGAGACTATTCAGTTTCTCTGGATTTATTTGATGTGGGTTTGATTAGCTGTTAAATATTAGACCACAAATGTAGTTCATCGATGTGATGTCTACTTTGTTAGGCTATAATAATAGATGACTGAGATGCAGTTATCTGTTATTAGACCTTTTTCTTTTTAATTAGAAAATGAAAATGGTGGAGAATAACAAATATTTTCATGTATTTTGACTGAATTCAGGGTTATTTAACCAAATATTGATTTATTAACCCTTCTGAAATATTGGTATTAAGTTTAATAACATTTTAATAAAATATTAACATAGATTTGGAGGAATTCTTATTGCAGAAAATGACAGAAGCTACATTTTACTCAATCTACGAATGTTAAATACAGAGAAATTGATCATTTTCAAGTGGTCTCTCTCTTTTTGGGAACAATTTACAAGTTTGTTAGTTAAATGTCAGTTAAAGAATTACTTCACATATTTGAAAACCTTTTTGAAGCTCGTTTTACAACCGCCTTATGTTAAACAGGTGCTTTTGAGGATCTTTGAATCCATTCAGTCGATCTCTGGGTCAGGCAGAAGCGCTTTCAGCTTAGCTTAGCATAGATCATTGAACTGGATTAGATGAGTAGCATTTTGCTCAAAAATGACCAAAGAGTTAATTTTTTTTTTTTTAAGCTTGACACTTCTGTAATTATACATTGCGTACTTTGAACGACCGAAAATGAAAAGCTGTTATTTTCTAGGCCAAAAGGACTAGGAACTAAACTTTCATTATGGTCACCAAACCAAAAAAAAAAAAATATATATATATATAGTTTTGAAGTCTATTTTTTTCTCCTATTTCTGTTTAATGGAGAGAAGATTTTTTCAACACATTTTTTAACATAATAGTTTTAACTCATTTCTAATAACTGATTTATTTTATCTTTGCCATGATGACAGTAAATAATATTTGACTAGATATTTTAAAAGATACTAGTATTGTAACATGGGGAGCGACAGAGACAACTGAAGTTCGGATCCAAGTGCAGGTTTAATCAAAGTCAGGGAGGCAATTGTCAACACAGGTGTAAGCAGATGTATAAAGGCAGTCCAGAATCATGGTCAAAGGTATCAGGCGAGAGGTCAGAAGGCAGGCGGCAGACAAGGAGAAAAGTAAACAAGGCAAGATCAAAACACGGAGAAACTAGACTAGGAGAAACGCGTTGTAATGTCACTTTACAGTTAAACAAGACTCGGCAAAGGCAGGGAGTGTGTGTGTTGTTTAAATAGTGTGTGTAATCAGTCTCTGGCAATCCTCAGCTGGTGCAAGTGTAATCAGTGAAAAATGAGGAAGCATGTGTGTTTGTGGAACGGAGTGCATGTATGAAAATGTAGTCCATGAATGGCGGATTTGTAGTCCAAGTGAATGTGTGTGAGATCCAGCGATCTAGGATGTTACGATCGCTGGTGATCGTGACAAGTATTCAGGTTAAAGTGACATTTAAAGGCTTAACTAGGATAATTAGGTTAATTAGGCAAGTTTAATAAGTCTAAGTAATTAGGCAAATTATTGTATAATGATGGTTTGTTCTGTAGAATATCGAGAAAATATATCGCTTAATAACTAATCATTTTGAACTTAAAATGTTTTTTTTTTTTTTTATTAAAAACTGCTTTCATTCTAGTCGAAATAAAACAAATAAGACTTTCTGTAGAAGAAAAAAATATTATCAGACATACCAGCCTGATCTCACAAGAAAACGCAAGTATTTTACGTTTTGTCCGTTAGTGGCTAGTTCAGTCATATGAAATTTTACGATGTTTAAAAGGAGGCGTGGCACCCAACCCCACCCCTAAACCCAACCGTCATTGCAGGATGAGCAAATCGTACTAAATTGTACGAATTAGATCGTATGAATTCATACGAATTAGCCACTAATTGTTGGACATACTGTGAAATTTTTTTTGCGCTGTTAAACATAATTTGCGAAATATTTAAAAAAGAAAAAATAAATAAAGGTGGGCTAATAATTCTGACTTCAACTGTATATATATATATATATATATATATATATATATATATATATATATATATATATATATATATATACATTTACATTTAGACATTTAGCAGACGCTTATATATATATATATATATATATATATATATATATATATATATATATATATATATATATATATATATATATATATATATATATATATATATATGTATATATATATATATATATATATATATATATATATATATATATATATATATATATATATATATTCTACCAGTCAAAAGTTTGGGATCATTTTTTTTTTTATGTTTTTTTTTTTAAGAAAATTATTATGTTCATCAAGGTGGCATTTATGAAATGTAAAAAAAATATATATTTTAAATTGTTAAATATTTACTTATTAAATATTTATCTGTTACTTATTGTATGTATTTTTAAATTAAATTATTCCAGTCCATACTATTAATAATAAAAAAAAAAAATAATAATAATAATAATAATAATAATAATAATAATAACAATAATAATTCATATTAGAGTGATTTCTGAAGATTTTTGACTCTGAAGACTGGAGTAACGAAGCTGAAAATTCATCATTAAAACCACTAGAATAAATGAATAAATTTAATGATAAACTACTTTTGAACAGATATTTTATAGTGCAATAACATTTCACAGTTTTACTATCTGTACTGTAATTTTGATGAATGATAAATGCAGCTTTAGTGAGCAGGAGAAGCTTGTTTTAAAACATTTCAAAATTCTACTGATCCCAAACTTTTGACTGGTTGCATATATATATATATATATATATATATATATATATATATATATATATATATATATATATATATATATATATATATATATATATATATATATATATATATATATAATGTTATATGTATATAACTAATATTACTAATATTATATATATATATATAACTAATGTTACTACATGGTTGTCAGCAATACTTAACTCTGACTGGTCAATTACAACATTAAAAACTATGTAATTTTTAGAAATCAAATGCTGAAACATAATACAAGCTCATCCAAGTACTTCAAAACATCTTGCCGATTAGTAAGAGTATTCAAATCCATATTTAGATGCTTGTCTTTCATTTAGATGATTGTCTGCTTTACTTAAATAAAAGAGTTAATAAATGATTACAGCTCAAATCAGTCTATTCTATCTGATTGTTTACTTTTGTGGCTATAACGGTGTAGTAAGCTGGATAATGTATGCTGGTGGTTGTTTTTGCAAAATAAAGCTTCAGTCTGTCAAGCTTTTTTAAGCTGTAGATCAGATTCAGAATCAGAATCTTTATTGTGATTGTACAAAATACAACAACATTTACGTTTGCCCTTCCCTTCAATGCAGTCCTATTTATCTAAAACAATAACAACAAAAATAAGAGATAAAAAAGATAAAATGGAAACAATAATTAATTATAAAAGGAGTAACAATACAATACTAGAGGAGCGTATGATGTACGTATAAAGTGGCAATATATATATATATATATATATATACATACTGCATTTTATAGCAGCTTTCAAGTTTAAAAGTGAATAAAACGTTGGCCAGAAGGGCATACAATTCAATGTCCATGCATATGTATTGATGTATTGGATTTTAATTTACTTGTATTTTCATAACGCATTAGTACATTTTGAACTATGATTAATAAATGCTGTACAAGTATTGCTTCATTTGTATTAGTAAATACATTAACTGACATTAACTAATGGAACCCTATTGGAAAATGTCATGTATTTACAAAATCAACACGCTGTCTTACTAATTCAGTCACATAAGTCACATAACTCAATATGTTCACTTTCCTTGTTCCAGGAATTTTGAGAAAAGCTCACATTATGAGTGATATACAGTTTAAAGTCTTACAAAGTATTTTCCCCTTATTGCAGTGGAAGATTTTTAAATAACTATAACAACCCACACTTTCCAAAAGTGCAGATTTTCCACTGCACAACACACACTGTATGCAGATGCCTTCTGTTTCTCATCAAACAAAGGTCTCAGAAGAAAAGGCTAAATATTTTAGTCATAGCAGTAGTTCTGCTGGATTCTACCTAAATTATTTCTTATAATTAGCTGTTCATTTCTGACTGTAGTTTCAGGCTATGCCTTACACTGTTGTGTTATTGTGTAACAGATAAACAATAAAAAAAAATGTGTTCTGATTTATGATATTGTAGGAATGGGTTTTAAACCACAGCGGTTCGAACTGTAGTTCTGCCGAATGGGCAGTATTAATAGCTATAAATGTGGGAGAGCGCTGATATTATGTGATTGTATTGTATTGCTATATGGAACAGTTAAGTGTTGATGTTAAATCAAAAGTAATTCACAAATACTTGATAATGAGATGATTTAATGACAATAATTCTCTGGTTACAACTGAATTAGTTACAAAATAACTGTATAAAATGATCAAATATGAAATAATAAAACATATCATATAAATTGTACCCAGCTTAAATGTAAAATTAAAGTTACCAGATGTAGAAGGAGAGACACAGGGGGAAGGAGAGAGGGACAAAGAGAGCAGGCCCAGAAGTTAGCCTGATTGCAGTAGAGTCAGAGAAGATTCAGAGGAGGAGAGGAGCAGAGGAGGAAAGCAAACCAGGAAAAGACAGGTCAGGAAAAGAAAAGAGCCAAAGCAGCGTTACCACCTATTTTGTATCTTTCTTGACCATGTGACTAAAGCCCAAAATGCTGAGACATTCAAACTGACCAATCAACATGTGACCACATCGTAAAACCCCCAAAGTCCACACACCAGGCCCTGATCTTATCAGTATCTGCCTTTGGAGTCAGTATGGACCTTCTTGAGTCAAAAAGACATGTTTTGTCATGTAAACAAACGCATATAATAATTTACCCTCTTACAATATTTATTTGTTTATTATTCAAAGCAGAGAAAGAAATATATGTATAAATGTATCATTTTAAGTCATACAAAATAGAACTAAAAGCAATCTAGTAGAGTGCATGGAGTACGCACAAATATTAAAAATATTATTAAACATACAATTTTAAACAATAAAAAAACGACAACAAAAAAACACACATTTATATATATATATATATATATATATATATATATATATATATATATATATATATATACTTAAGGCCTCTAGATTTTTGGACAGGTTCGATGTATCTCACTCTTCTGGAATTTCTTTTGTCTTCATTGAAAACTGCAGGGAAGGATGGAATCATAAATACTGTATCTGATCATCCAGCTATTTATTCTATATTCATATTTTACGGGTAAGATGATGTACATAATGTTATCAGGGATTACCTTGAGTTTCCAGATCATAGCAAACACAACCAGTGCATACAGGAAGCTCTTGCTGAGAAACACGATGTAGCCAAAGCCAACCAGCTTCAATCCCTTCGGCCTCACTAAAAACACAAACATGTACAAAAATACCTGATAGATTGCTTTGGTTTTTCATATATTCATATGTGTCAGATAATGTGTTATATTGGTTATAATATAATGTGTTGCGCTATTATTACTTTATTACAACAAGGTTTTTATTATCGAGGGAAAACAAAATCCCAAAACTACATAGCGTGTAGGATATGCAGAAGTATTAGCCCCCCTTTGATTGCTTTTTACTTTTTTAAATATTTCCCAAATGATGTTTAACAGAGCAAGGAAATGTTCACAGTATGTCTGATAATATGTTTTCTTCTGGATTCTAATTACCCTAACCTGCCTAGTTAACCTTATTAACCTTAAACATTTAAATGTCACTTTAAGCTGTATTGAAGTGTCTTGAAAAATATCTAGTCAAAAATTATTTACTGTCATCATGGCAAAGATAAAATAAATCAGCTTTTAAAAATGAGTAATTTAAACTATTATGTTTAGAAAATATGTGTGTTGGAAAAATCTTCTCTCCGTTAAACAGAAATTAGGGAAAAAATAAACAGGGGGGCTAATAATTCTGACTTCAGCTGTATATCTGTGTGCAAAATGTGCAGACAAAATGCATACTTGGGAGTGGCCAAGTCAAACCCCTGACCTGAATCCAAATAAAATGCTGTGGCATGACAAAAACCCCATCAAAATGGGGCTGAATTACAACAATTCTGCAAAGATGAGTTGGCCAAAATTCCTCCACAGCACTGTAACAGACTCATTGCAAGCTATCGAATATGCTTTAATGTAGTTGTTGGTGCTATGTGTGGTCATTAGGTTTACTTTTTCACACAGAGCTATGTAGTTTTGAATTTAGGTTTTCTCTTAATAATAAAAACCTAATTTTAAAACTGTTTTTACCTGTTGTTTAACTTATATTTGATGTTGTTTGGTAATCTGAAACATTAAAGTTGTCTCTACACTGTAAAAAAAAATATATTATTATTTTACAGTTTATTTACTGTAAAATAATTAATATTAAATTACAGAAATTTACCAGAATGTAGAAAGTGCGAATGTAGAAAGTATTGCATTGTATATTGATATAAGGTGCTGTGTACAAGTGCGTATGAGAAAGTATTGCACATATTTATTGCACAGTAGGGGAATATTTAACTGTTCATAAGGTAGACAGCCTGAGGAAAGAAACTTTTCCTGTGTCTGGCTGTTTTTGTGCTTGGTGCTCTAAAGCGCCGACCAGACGGTAACAGTTCGAACAGGTAGTGTGCTGGGTGTGAGGAGTCCAGAGTGATTTTGCGAGCCCTTTTTCTCACTCTGGAAGAGTACAGTTCTTGAAGTGTAGTGTAATGTAATATTCGTTATTTTACAGTATATTACTGTAATTTAACAGCCGTTGTTTTTTACGGTAAATAAACTGTAAAATTAAGATCTATTATAAAAATAAGCATTATTTCTTTAGGTGCAATGTACTCATCTATATGCATGCTTATATTATGTTCATTTTACTGCAAAACACATGTGCTGCATTTAGTTTGCTGGTGAGTTTAACAGTTTTCATTATCTAATTAATTTTCAGACACTTCCCATAACCCTGTATACATGCAGTGCAAAATAATATTAAAGAACATGTAGTAATTATGTATGTGTGTAATGTTCTGAAATGTTATTGTGCAGTGTATATTAATTTTCCTAGCTTTTAAATTATAAAATGATGCAATGGCAAAGCAGCATTTCCATGCTTTTGCATATTTATTCAAACATTAAATCATAATAACCTGCTAATTAGATCTGTACAAACCTTTTTGACCTTTGATGGTGTTGCTGACATTGATATAATGATCTCCGTTGTAGAATTGGACAGTGCAGGTGAATTTATTGATGGGATCCATCCATTCTGAGACATAAACTTTCATTCTGCTGCTGATGTTGTACATTAATGTCGTCTTGTCCTGTATGGCTATGTGGTCCGTCGATATATTGTCCTTTCTCTCTTGGTCGTTCACTTTCCAGCTCATGATCACATGATCGGGATAAAAGCCGGTCGCCACACACACTAAAGTTGAGAGTTTTTTATCTTTCTTATTCTGAGAACAGAGTTCTTTTGGAGAAGGTGGCAGGATCTTGACTTTAGGTTCAGTCACATTTGTGGCTTAAGAGAAAAAAATTTACCATTATGATAATTATTATATAGTAATTACTATTGTATACAATAAAACTGATTTTATTATACAACAAATACTATGTGGTTACTCACTGCAAGCTTTATAACTATTGCATATACGGATAAAGTCAGAATTATTAGCCCCCCTTTCATTTTCTTTTTTAAATATTTCCCAAATGATGTTTAACAGAGCAAGGAAACTTTCAAAGTATGTCTGATAATATTTTTTCTTCTGGAGAAAGTCTTACTTTTTTTATTTCGGCTAGAATAAAAGCAGTTATTAATTTTTTAAAATCCATTTTAAGGTCAAAATTATTAGTCCCTTTAAGCTATATTTTTTTCGATAGTCTACAGAACAATCCATCGTTATACAAAAACTTGCCTAATTACCTTAACCTGCCTAGTTAACCTAATTAACCTAGTTAAGCCTTTAAATGTCACTTTAAGCTGTATAGAAGTGTCTTGAAAAATATCTAGTCAAATATTATTTACTGTCATCATGACAAAGATAAAAAAAAATCAGTTATTAGAAATGAGTTATTAAAACTTTTATGTTTAGAAATTTGTTGACAGAATATCTCCTTTAAACAAAAATTGAAAAAAATAAATAAATAAATAAACAGGGTGGCTAATAATTCTGACTTCAACTGTATGCATTAAAATGCTGGACAATAATTCAGGCTGTTATAATTCTTTTTTCATGAATTTTTCAATGCTTTGTTTTTCATGCTGCTTTCATGTTCATAAATGATGCAGCTTATTTAAAAACATCTATTTTTACACTGAAGTAGATACTTCTACATTAAAAAAAAATCAGCTAATTAAGATTTCGTATTTGGGTGTTTTTCATTTATTTACAATTTTTAATTGCATTATAGAACCTTGATCCCTGTTTTGCCTTCATTTGATGTCAAATTTCACCTTTGCAATTTAACAAAGTGACTTTTATTGACATGTTAGTAGTTTGAAACAATGTAGTGTAAAGTAATGTTTTGTACTAGCAGTTTTTTTACCAGGTTTTTATGTCATAATTTGCACTACCAACCCAGAAAATCATTTAAAACTATTTAAACTATTAAAAATGTCATTAAAATTCACGGTAACACTTTATTTTGATGGTTCATTTGAGTATTAGTAGACTGTCTGCTTAACATCTGTTGATGTGGCTGCTAAACAGCCATTTAACTGACTATAAGAAACTTTGCAAGTAGATGTCAATTTACACTAACCCTAACCCCAACACTAACCCCAACCTAACAGTCTACTTATAATCTAATGAGAATTAGTTGCAATGTAACTTAAATTCAACAAACGGACCATCAAAATAAAGTGTGACCTAAGTCACTTTTGCAAACTTTTTCAGCATCAAAAGTTGATGAAAAAAGGGCCAGCATCCCATAATGCAATTTAAATCATGAAAAAACAAATCTATGTTGTTCTATAATTCACTTACTAAATAGACAGCATATAATCTATAATCTATGAAAACAGTAGGAATTTAGCATGAAAACCTCGTAACATAAATAATTTAGGAATGTAACCATATTTTAGAGGTCTGTGGATGTACTTTTAGCTTTCTGTAACCAATTTTGATTCATTTGCATGCCATATTTATACACCAGACAATCCGACATTTAAACAATGTCTATTTAAATATTAATAAATTCAGACTTACCTAAAACTGTCAGTTTGGTTCCTTTTCCAAATTCTAGTTTTGCGTAGCTAGTACACGATGATATATATCATTACCTTAACCTCAACAACTAACAGCTAATAATGGGCAATGGTACACTGTTTTTTGGGGCCCCTTTTCAGTTTGAGACCGTGCAAAAGCCATAGTGGCCTCCCAGCTGTTACTCAGAGAGGCCTCTTTCAGCAGCAAGTATAGCACACTGAAATGTTTTTAATGTTGTTGTGGAATATTTTTAAGAGTGTTTTGTTAAATATGCAAATAGAGTGGACCCAAGACCAATCAAAGGGGAACGTTCTTGGGCCGATAAGTGGATGAATGTCACTGAATTTGATAAGATAGCATATTAAGTACTATTTACTAATATCATTTCTGCTTTTAGTTAAAAAAGTAATCAATAAGTCTCCATTTTTTGTGGATGTATGATCTCAGTTGCACTCAGCTTCTTGCACCGATCAATGTTCTCATGATTGAAATGTATTATTGCCTATTGACATGTTAATGTTCAGATACATTGTTGTTTCCTTTTAGTTCATAATAATGTAATATTTATGATAGCAATGAATAGTACAACATTTCTACTATCTCTATATTCTAAATGTGCTGTCTTTAACTATTATGTACTTGTATCAAATAAAGTTGCTGTGCTAATTTTGCCGGCGGCTAGCTCTCTGCAACTCTCACATGGTCACCCACTGAAGCTAAGCAGGGCTGCGCCCGGTTAGCACCTGGATGGGAGACCACATGGGAATGCTGGATTGCTGCCGGAAGTGGTGTTAGTGAGGCCAGCAGGGGGCGCCCAACCTGTGGTCTGTGTGGGTCCTAATGCCCGAGTATAGAGAAGGGGACTCTATACTGCTCAGTGAGCGCCGTCTTTCGGATGAGACGTTAAACCGAGGTCCTGACTCTCTGTGGTCATTAAAAATCCCAGGATGTCCTTCGTAAGAGTAGGGATTTAACCCCGGCATCCTGGCCAAATCTGCCCACTGGCCTCTGTCCATCATGGCCTCCTAATCATCCTCATATCATAATTGGCTTCATTACTCTGTCTCCTCTCCACCAATCAGCTGGTGTGCGGTCTGGCGCAAAATGGCTGCCATCGCGTCATCCAGGTGGATGCTGAACACTGGTGGTGGATGAGGAGATTCCCCCCAATGTGTAAAGCACTTTCAGTGCCCTGAAAAGTGCTATATAAATGTAAGGAATAATTATTATTATTAATTTGGTGTAGAAAGTTAAATATGGTTAAAAGAACACTCCACTTTTTTTTTGAAAAAGGCTCTTATTAAACTTATTTTATCAAAAGCAACACTTGATGTTTCATATCAAATTAAGGCTATTTTTCATTGACTCATGCGTGATTTCAGAGTTGTGTTCACATTTAATGTCAATACCATCATACATTTCTTAGATCTACAATGCATCTACAGAAAAACAAAATGGCTACTACAGTAAATAAACTCCATAAGTTTTGTGAAACAAATGCCTAAAATGTCAACACTGTCATCCAATTTCTAAGAAAATTTCAAGAATTGTTCATTTGTATTAGCTAGATTGTATTAGCATCTATCATCTACAGAAAAAAAAACAAAATGGCTACCACAGTACATAAACATCATAACATTTGCTAAAGGAATGCTTAAAATATTAACACTGTCATCCAATTTCTGAGGAAATTTTGTTTATTTTGTATTAGCATCTAGCATCTACAGAATAAAAATGGCTCATACAGTTCATAAACTTCATAAATTTTGTGAAAGGAATACCTAAAATGTCAACGCATCAGATTTAAAAACAAATCTGAATCTGAATAAAAAGAAAAGACTTAAATGTCTTCAAAAACAACAAGCTCACTGTTTGTTGTGATTGTTTTAATTGATAGATTAAATGTATTTTATAGTAAAGTCTACACATTCATGATTTCTTTAACACCATAAGATGTGTCACCTTCATCAAATGAATATTTTGATAATTCAATTAGCTAGTTTAGATTTGTTGAAAAAAATGTGCGAAAACACAATTTGTCTGCTAACATGAGAACGTGTTTTGGAATGTTAAAACATCTTGATTGCTATTTTAATGTCTATTTTAAGTGATGGCAAGGGAAAAAAGTTAGGACGTTGTGTTAAATTGTATCTCAGTAGCTGTTATATACAATTATCTATTTCATTGGTCTCTGCACATTTTATACCCTGTAAAAAATGCATGGTTTCACACAATCAATTTGTGTCAGGACAACATGAAGGAAATAAGTTAACGTATTATTTTATGAATTTAAGTAAATTAAACATTATTCCCAAAAACTCAAGGTTAGTGTTGTTTCAGCTCATTTTAAATAAGGAGTTTGAACAAACAGCAAACTTAATTTTTGAGTCTATTTTTTTTTCAGTTTTGCACTGTTTTGTCTTACTTTTCAAGAATCAAAGAGGTTTGTTCGGTCAACAGAAAGATTACAATTGTAATGATTTGTATTTCTAATTGAAGCATAATAAATAAATGCAGATATGTGAAAACATAGATCTTCACTATAATGTAAAGTGCATTGTAGGGTTGCACGGTTTACCGGTGCTATGGTAGTATCGCGACACTATGGCTCCAAAATACTGCCAATGCCACTGTAGTTTTTTTAACCAACCCAGGCTCGTTCTGAAAACGTAGTCCAGTGGACGTTTCTGAAGACTGCAAATTATGTAGCTGGAGGTACGTATGGCTGTATTTCATTTTTTAAGCGAACGCTACGGGGCAATATGATGCCGTTCCTTTTAGCGCTTACCGGCTGACCTCTTACCTTCGTGTGGAGGGCAAGTTCATAACAAGTTCATAACAGGGTGAGAATGTGGTAAAGTCTGAAAACGTGGTAAAAATCAGATAAGGGCTTTTCTTTTTCTGGACAGTTTTGTAAATTGTTGGTTGGGTTTAGGGAAGTAAGCGGGCAGGCGGGTCAATCGGTAAAATTGGTTGGAATAAGAAAAGGAGGAGGGTGGGTCGTCCGGCCGATTGGCCGGGCGCCCAGTCAATCATTCAGCCAGTCAGACGGACAGACGGTCGTTCAACAGTGGCCTCTGGTGGGTTTACGCGAGAACAGCGCAGGCACGATCAGCACTCTCGAGAGACATTTGAGAAGCGAAAAATCTCACACAGCGGCCTCTTGTGGATTCGCGAAAACAAAAACTGCAAAAATACGTACCTCCCGGGACGTATTTCGCTGTCTCCAGAAACGTCCACGGGACTACTTTTTCAGAATGAGCCTGGGTTGTTTTTAGCGGTAGTATCGTCATTAACGGTCTATATATAATACATAATTTTGCATGTGGAAAAGTCCCTAAAATGCTCATACGTTTGTGCAACAATAGACCATTTTATTTTAATAGTCCGTGGAGCCCTTTAAATTTGCAAGCTTTCTGATGTTTTCTGATGTTTCGAACGCACATCTGAATCAGTTATTTCTGTTCCTCTCAATATGATTTAGTAGCTACAAGAACCGCGACAATCTCTTAAAAAGAACGACTCACAAAGTTAAATTTTGAGTTACTTTGGATTGTTGGATAGTTAAGGCAAAAAAAAAGCAATAGATGAAAAACTCAAAATAGCAACAGGACACAATTTTTGACCACCTCATATAGTCTAATTTTGTTGGAAAAACGCTTCTTTTTGTAACAAATTTCATTCAATATAATTTGTATCTTTATTTTAATGTATTTTTTGTTGGTCAGTTATCTACAAAATAAAAAGAATGAATAAATTGTAGGTGAAGTGATGTGCAAATAATATTTTTTTTCAATAATAAGGGAATTTGAATTAAATTTAAGACCTATTATAACATGTAAAATATAGTATATCTGACAGTTTTCAATTACAGTATCGCACTACTACTTGGTATCATGATACTTAAGCAGGTATAGTATCGTAAGATGAATTAATGGTATCATGACAACCCTAGAGCATTGTATCAAATAACTATACAAATAGCAATGTCTTCAATATACAGTGTGTCCAAATGAAAAAAAAAGACAAGTTTAGATCATTTTTCCCCAATTATATTAATTGGTGGAGCCTAAACTGGCAATAAATTAACACAGCTGTGTTTTTGCAGAATTCAGTTTTATTAAGAAGATAGAAAAAATGCATCAATTTATTATTTCAAAGTTGGATTTTTTCTATCCTCATAATATCACACCCAAATATATGGATTTATAATGAGAATGTTTTAGTGTTTTCACTAGGGCCACTCAGACCACATTGGATAGCTAGAGAATATAACCAACAAATTACATCATCATTACTATGATGCTTTCATTCAAATCATTTCAATTCAAGAGTTCACACTTAGCTGATGATTAATTATAAGCTTGTTTGGCATGCTGTCCCGGAAGAGAGCCCTGAGCTCATAAGATCCTCGAGCCCAGGGCTCTCCCTCCCGTTGCAAGGCGAGAGGCGAGTTTGAGCTCAGGTAGATCTCGAGAACTCCCCCGCTGTAATAACCAATGAAACGGCCAGGGATTGCTCTTAAGAGATAACCATTTACTAGGAGCATGTCTATAGTGCCGGTTTGGATTAGTCAATTAACTTATGTTGCATGTTTTTTGGATGGTGGGAGGAAACTGGGGAACCCGGGGGAAACCCACGTGAGCCTAGAACCAGAGACATTCTTGCTGTGAGGCAACAGTGCTAAGCACTGGGTCACCGTGTCACCCATCTAGGAAGAAGGAGGAGTAGGGGTGGATGGGGGGATTCTTCAAAACGAAGATAGCGGTGGTACGTAACCCAGGGTATTTGTAGTAGCTTAGGAGTTATCTAATTGGTGCATTGAGAATTGAATAATGCGGATCCAGCCGCTAGCAATCATAAGCACGTGATCCTCTCGAAATGAGTTTATAACTAAACTTCACATATCAAATCAAATGTATTTGGGTTCTCTGGGACTCAAACCTATCACCTTCCTTGGTAATCAAACTTTCATTGGGAAGCAAACGGATGATTTTCCAAAGCTTTGACACTGTTGTTGAAATAATACACTGTAATTCAATTTTTGAGTTAACTACACTCATTTTATTTGATAAAGTTGACTGTTAGGTTTTACAGTGTAATAAAAAAAGCAACTGTATCACATGCATTATAAAATGAATGATAATTTGCCATGTGGATAGTTTCCATATATTATGAATTTTATTGTGTATGAAGCGAGTTAAATTAAAAGAATAAAGTACAGTAACGTTCAGTGAGTAAAATGTTTCAATATATTCATATCAGTCTTGCCTAAGTTAGTCTATTTTACTAGTATAGTACGCTATCACATTATTAGAAAATAGCAAGGAAACAAGCAAAAGAAAATAAAAACAAACGTTATTTTATGATTATTATGATCTGTATTGTTAGCATATTTTCATTGTGATAGATATTTAGGAAAGAACAGTTGAAATAAAATGGTAACATTTCACAATAAGGTTTAATTAGTTCACACGCTAACTACATTGCATTCATAAAGCAAACAATGCCTCTACCGCTATTCTTAACCTTAGTCAATTTTAATACATAGCCAATAAGTTACATTTCTTAACATTCAATGCACTGTGAACTAATGAACAAGCACACTGTAACAAAATATCTGTAAATTTACCGTTTTACATAATTTGTGATTCAGATTTATGCTTTTGAATTGCATTATGGGATCTTAATATTTCCTTTATATAATGTTTTAGTGTTGAGCAGTTTGAAAATGTTGTTGACATGGACATGGGCAATATGAGCGATCGTCCAGGGCGGCATCTTGTTGGGGGCGGCATGGGAAGACTTGAGTAAAAGATTTGAAATCAGATTTACTTTATGCAAGTGTATTGAATGGTTATCCCAGAATAAAGACATTGGGGGCCATTAATATTTGCCGTCTTTTGCACACGCAAGTTTGTTATTCTTTATGTGCAACCGAAGCAACGCTGGTGAAAACAAATTGACGCATGTGCGCAGAAAGCCATTCACACGCGCTGATCCTGATCCCGGTTGTTTACATGCACGCAAGTCGACAAAACGGAAGTTTATATAATATGATGATGTTACTAAGCATGGCTATAAGGCAGAAAGGAGGGATAATGAGTCAGGGAGGTAACTAAGACTTCATAACATTAATTCTCGGCCATGAGTCGGGTCTAAGACAACAGATAATTATATAAAACATGTATTTTGTGTATTCTATAGAACTTTCATAATCATTATTCATGCAAAAGTCTTGATTTCTGTTATTTATTTTGAATAATAATTGCCTATTATTATTATTATTATTAATAACAATAATAATAAACATAATAATAATAATAATAATAATAACAATATAATAATATAATAATATAATAATAATAATAATAATAGTATTATTATTATTATTATCTTATAACAACAACAACAACAATAATAATAATAATAATAATAATAATAATAAAAAACAAATTGTTATTCATTCATTTTCTTTTCGGCTTAGACCCAGGGTGCCATTTAAACTAGAATCGCCACTCGACATAGTTTGAAGTGATATACCGCCTGGGATGGTAATGTAAATTACGACATTAAAACTGGTCATATTTTTTGTTTTTCTGTTATTTTAAAGATACTTAATTCTATATATATTATTTCTTAAACATTATAATGTTTTAAACTATATAAAAGTAACTTTAGGATTTTTTAGAGATTAATTTTTAACATCAAAAGTTGAAATAGCATCCCATAATGCAAATTATATCCATAAATTAACTGTTAATCACGAAATATGAAGCCTGTTAATTAATGGATATGCTTTACAGTGCAAAGAACAATTGTACCAACACCAACCAAGGTAAATGAGTGCTGTACTTTAATACTAATTTATGCTGTTTAATGTAATATTATTAACAAAAACGGTAAGACCTTATTGTAAAGTGTTACCAATGAAATAAAAAGTCTCAGTTATATATACAGCATTGTCTATACTGGATGGAGTAAACTGATGGTGCTTTCTGATTACTCCATCAATCCACAATCCATCGGCGATCACGATCAGATGATTCAGTCATCACTTCCCATTTGAACCCTGTAAAACACGACACAAACATTCATTCAAAATACCTATTTCAAGTAGAATCTATCATTCTATCTATCTATCTATCTATCTATCTATCTATCTATCTATCTATCTATCTATCTATCTATCTATCTATCTATCTATCTATCTGTCTGTCTGTCTGTCTGTCTGTCTGTCTGTCTGTCTGCCTATCTATCTATCTATCTATCTATCTATCTATCTATCTATCTATCTATCTATCTGTCTGTCTGTCTGTCTGTCTGTCTGTCTGTCTGTCTGTCTGTCTGTCTGTCTGTCTGTCTGTCTGTCTGCCTATCTATCTATCTATCTATCTATCTATCTATCTATCTATCTATCTATCTATCTATCTATCTATCTATCTATCTATCTGTCTGTCTGTCTGTCTGTCTGTCTGTCTGTCTGCCTGTCTGTCTATCTATCTATCTGTCTGTCTGTCTGTCTGTCTATCTATCTGTCTGTCTGTCTATCTATCGTTCTATCTATCTATCTATCTATCTATCTATCTATCTATCTATCTATCTATCTATCTATCTATCTATCTATCTATCTATCTATCTATCTATCTATCTGTCTGTCTGTCTATCTATCTATCTGTCTGTCTGTCTGTCTGTCTGTCTATCTATCATTCTATCTATATATCTATCGGTCTGTCTGTCTGCCTATCTAGCTGTCTGTCGGTCTGTCTGCCTGCCTGCCAGTCTGTCTGTCTATCTGTCTGTCTATCTATGTATCTGTCTGTCTATCATTCTGTCTGTCTGTCATTCTATCTATATATCGTTCTATTGGTTTTTCTATCTATCTATCTATCTATCTATCTATCTATCTATCTATCTATCTATCTATCTATCTATCTATCTATCTATCTATCTATCTGTCTGTCTGTCTGTCTGTCTGTCTGTCTGTCTGTCTGTCTGTCTGTCTGCCTATCTATCTATCTATCTATCTATCTATCTATCTATCTATCTATCTATCTATCTATCTATCTATCTATCTATCTATCTATCTATCTATCTATCTATCTATCTCTCTGTCTGTCTGTCTGTCTGTCTGTCTGTCTGTCTGTCTGCCTATCTATCTATCTATCTATCTATCTATCTATCTATCTATCTATCTATCTATCTATCTATCTATCTATCTATCTATCTATATATCTATCCATCCATGAATCCATCCATACATCCATCCATCCACTGTGTTGATATTTCTACTCCAAACACATCATATGAAAATATACACAGATATTGATCAAATTAAGCAATCGTTTTAAAATGCTCAGTTTTTCTGGATGGTGTAGGTTTTAGTGAAATGTCAATATTTGTTTTATTCTGTAAAGTTCTTTACCTTTCTCCATACAAACACAAAGATGATGAGGCCATACAGTCCACTCTTAGCAATGGTCACGCCATATGCCAGCTTCATCCACTGTGATGACTTCACATAACTGTCTGGAGATTAAACATTACATGCAATTATTACCTTAAATCGGCATTAGCAATACATGCTGGAAAGCTATACAATAAACATTCATAATATCAAATCCTTACCTCTGTCATATCCACCTGTAATAAAAAAAAAAAAATTACAATATTAATTAAAACCCGGAAATCATTGGATGTATACCTTTATACAAACATCATACACATAGACAGCACTGTATAACTCTTACCTGCAACTCCATATACAGAAGCTGAGTGTTCAGTTGTTTCAGATCCATTGTAATAGGACACAGTACAGGTGAATTTGTTTGTTGGTTTTTTCCACATCTTTTGAGAGACTTTTAGTCTGCTGGATATGGTGTATCCTTCGGAGGAATTAAGGGTGGCATGGGGGTCTGTTGCTACATCTTCCGTTATTTCTTGTTTTCCAACAAACCATGCTACTTTCACATGGTCTGGGTAGAAATCTTTAGCCAAACACACAAGTGTGATTTTTTTCTTACAGGACTCCTTTCTAGTTGCGTTTAAAATCTTTACGCTTGGGACACTCTTGGGAATGTCAGGATCTGTAAAACAATGAGGCAAATGTCAATACCACATTACAAAATTCAGTTACTCCAAAATAAAAGTAAAACATTGCACATGTTTTTTTATTTATTTGTTTACATTTATTTATACATTTTTAAAAAATACAACTTAGTTTGTCTTTCAGAAATTTTTGCAAGCAGGTTTTTAAGTCAAAAATAGAGATAATTAAATGTACTTGTTAATTATATGAAAGTAACATAGTCTGTTAAGTTGTTGTATTCAGCCATTTTGTCGTCAAGTTCACTCTTTAAGCCCATTCTACACTTAGACTACATATTATTATTAATTTTTGTTTATTAAAAAACAATAAACAACACAATAGATTTCCTGTTGCAAACTATATGAACAACATAGTAATAATCTTAAACACTTGTGTACACAAAACACTATGTGTACGTAAAGAAATAAATGACTACACATCTTTTAAGCAGCAAGTTACGACACCTAACAACAAAAACAATGATAAAACAGTATACAAAGTCGGCATCAGTGGTGTAGTGGTTATTCCCGTCTCGTGGTCCTATACTGATCCTTCCCCTCTCTCTCTGCTCCCCATGGTTTCCTGTCAATAATCTACACTTTCCTATCCATTAAAGGTGAACCCCCGAAAAAAAAAAATTATATATATCTAGTCATCCGTTTGCTTCCCAATGAAAGGTAGATAGATAGATAGATAGATAGATAGATAGATAGATAGATAGATAGATAGATAGATAGATAGATAGATAGATAGATAGATAGATAGATAGATAGATAGATAGATAGATAGATAGATAGATAGATAGATAGATAGATAGATAGGTAGGTAGGTAGGTAGGTAGGTAGGTAGGTAGGTAGGTACTGTAGGTAGGTAGGTAGATAGATAGATAGATAGATAGATAGATAGATAGATAGATAGATAGATAGATAGATAGATAGATAGATAGATAGATAGATAGATAGATAGATAGATAGATAGATAGATAGATAGATAGATAGATAGATAGATAGATAGATAGAATTACAGTGTATTATTTCAACAACAGTGTCAAAGCTTTGGAAAATCATCCGTTTGCTTCCCAATGAAAGGTAGATAGATAGATAGATAGATAGATAGATAGATAGATAGATAGATAGATAGATAGATAGATAGATAGATAGATAGATAGATAGATAGATAGATAGATAGATAGATAGATAGATAGATAGATAGATAGATAGATAGATAGATAGATAGATAGATAGATAGAATTACAGTGTATTATTTCAACAACAGTGTCAAAGCTTTGGAAAATCATCCGTTTGCTTCCCAATGAAAGGTAGATAGGTAGATAGATAGATAGATAGATAGATAGATAGATAGATAGATAGATAGATAGATAGATAGATAGATAGATAGATAGATAGATAGATAGATAGATAGATAGATAGATAGATAGATAGATAGATAGATAGAATTACAGTGTATTATTTCAACAACAGTGTCAAAGCTTTGGAAAATCATCTGTTTGCTTCCCAATGATAGATAGATAGATAGATAGATAGATAGATAGATAGATAGATAGATAGATAGATAGATAGATAGATAGATAGATAGATAGATAGATACTGTAGATAGATAGATAGATAGATAGATAGATAGATAGATAGATAGATAGATAGATAGATAGATAGATAGATAGATAGATAGATAGATAGATAGATAGATAGATAGATAGATAGATAGATAGATAGATAGATAGATGTTTTTATTTATATAGTTTTTTCTTAGCTACAGAACAAACCACCATTGTCCAAAAAACTTCCCTATTTAAACTTACTAACTTTCCTAGTCAACCAAATCAATTTCAAGTCTTTAAATTACACTTTAAGCTGAATGCTGGTATCTTGAGAAAACAATATACATCCAAAAACATAAATGAGTACACGCCTTTCGAATATCAATATTTTCATTAGTTTATCAGTGAAAATAGCCAATATATGTTGGTGCATTTAAATAAACATTAAACAGTTATATCCATCAAAATAAGAGTTTGGTCACCTTTAGAAATTGATTTTTGACAAATTTATTATTGCAAAGCATCATATAGAAAATTAGAAAATATGAATTTAAAAGATCTGTGAGGGATATACTCATTTATACTGAGCACTGTATGATGTACTGTCATCATGGAAACGACAACAAATAATAATCATTTCAAAGAAGGGTGAATGATTTTGACATATATAGTTAAAGTCAGAATTATTAGCCCCCCTGTTTATTTTTTTCCCCATTTATGTTTAATGGAGAGAAGATTTTTTTTTCAACACATTTCTAATCATAATAGTTTTAATAACTCATTTAATAACTGATTTATTTTATCTTTGCCATGACGACAGTAAATAATATTTGACTAGATAGTTTTCAAGACACTTCTAAACAGCTTAAAGTGACATTTAACTGCTTAATTAAGGTTAATTAGGATAACTAGACAGATTAGAGTAATTAGGCCATTGTATAATGATGGTTTGTTCTGTAGACTATCGTAAAAAAATAGCTTAAAGGGGCTAATAATTTTGACCTTTGTTATGAAGCGGACAGGAGACAGAGGTAAGGAAACGTTAGGGTGTTTATTAAATGACAACAAGGAGCACATGAAGGATAGCCAGGAGGATCAGGAATGATGTTGGGGTCTTTTCCTCCGTGGCTGGGTAACAGGAATACACGAGGATGGACAGCACACACCAGACACAGCTGACAGAGGATGACACAGACTTGGAAGGACTGGAAGACAGGACGATTCGGGTGGACCAGGAAGACTAGGAGGAATACAAAGAGAACAGGTAAGTAAAGCGTTTGTTTTAGCTGAGGATGACTACGCTGAGTGGTCGCTCAGTTGTCCGCTTTCGTCGAGACGAGCCCGGACAATGAGCGACTGGAGTGCTGTGCTTTTATCTGGTGCTCGTGAATGTGATGCAGCTGTGTGCTCATTAGAAGTCAGGTGATGGTGATCTTCGTGAGTGGGGATCGTGAGAGCCTGACCAATCCGTGACAGTACCCCCCTCCCCAGGGCCCGCTCCTGAGGGCCGACACCTCCGACGCCGTGGTGGTCTCCCTCTGCCTCTAGGCGCTGGGAACTCAGGGTGGCTCTCATGAAACTCCACCATGAGACTAGGATCGAGAATATCAGCTCTGGGAACCCATGTCCTTTCTTCGGGGCCGTACCCTTCCCAGTCCACCAGGTACTCCAACTGGCCACCACGACGTCGGGAACGCAAGATCTCCTTCACTGCGTAGACGGCTCCTTCTTCTAGGAGCAGTGGAGGAGGGGGTTCCTCTTCGTGGTCAGGCTCTGTGGAGGGAAGAACAGGATCGTGATAGGGTTTCAGGAGTGATACGTGGAATGTAGGGTGAATACGGTAGTGAGAGGGTAATTGTAGTTTGTAGGTGACGGGGTTAACCTGTTCCACGATGGTGAAGGGACCAACAAATCGGGGACTTAACTTGCGAGAGGGCAGTCGCATGCGTATGTCCCGGGTGGATAGCCACACCTTTTGTCCGGGTGTGTATCTGGGTTCTTCAGACCTTCTTCTATCGGCGGTTACCTTGCTTCGACGGACTGCCCTCTGCAGATGTTGATGAGCCTCGTCCCAGACTCTCTCGCTCTCCCGGAACCAGTGATCCACTGCGGGGACATCAGATGGTTCGCCATCCCAGGGAAAGAGCGGTGGTTGGAAGCCCAGGACGCACTGGAATGGCGTGAGTCCGGTGGAGGGTTGCCGCAGTGAATTTTGGGCATATTCTGCCCAGCCCAAATACTGGCTCCAGGAGCTCTGGTGACCACTGCAGAAGGTCCTCAGGAACCGTCCCACCTCCTGAATCTTCCTCTCTGTCTGCCCGTTGGTTTGGGGATGATATCCAGAAGAGAGGCTGACGGCCACACCTAGGAGCTTGAAGAAGGCTTTCCATAGACGTGAGATGAACTGTGGACCTCTGTCCGACACAATATCTTCTGGAATACCAAATGACCTGAAGACTTGATTAAAGATATTGTCGGCTGTTTCAAAGGCTGTGGGAAGACCTTTCAGAGGGATTAGTTTGACAAACTTTGAGAATCTATCTACGATGACTAGAATACAGGTATTACCTTCTGACGAGGGGAGGTCAGTGATAAAGTCCACTCCTAGGTGTGACCAGGGACGGTTCGGAATCGGCAAGGGATGGAGCTTTCCAGCGGGTAGATGACGTGGGCTCTTGGATTGGGCACAGTCCTTACAGCCCTGAACATATTGCCTCACATCCCTTGCCATGTTTGGCCACCAGAATCGTTGGGATACTAGCGAGAGAGTATTGTTGATCCCTGGATGTCCAGTGCCTAGCGAGGTATGTAAGGAGTGGATCAGATCTACCCGGTGTTCAGGTGGTATGAACTGCCGATGAGGAGGGCATCCCGGCGGAGCAGGGGCTTCCGGAGTGGCAACGACTGGAGGAGCGTTCCAGGTGATCGGACAAATGGAGATGTGTTCGGGAAGAATCTTCGTTGGGAGTTCTTCATGATCGTGATGCTCGTGTAAACGAGAGAGAGCGTCTGCTCTTAGATTCTTGGGTCCTGGACGATAGGAAATGGAGAAATCAAAACGTGAGAAGAAAAGTGACCATCTGGCTTGACGTGGACATAGTCTCTTGGCCTCTTTGATATATTGGAGGTTTTTGTGATCTGTGATCACCTGGAACGGATGTTTGGCTCCCTCCAACCAATGACGCCACTCCTCCAAGGCTAGCTTGATTGCTAGAAGCTCCCTGTCTCCTATGCTGTAATTCTGCTCCGCCGGGCTCAACTTCCGAGAGAAATAGGCACAGGGATGCAGTCGGGGCGGTGTATCATGATGTTGGGATAATACTGCCCCGACGCCGGTGGTGGATGCGTCCACTTCCACCACGAAAGGAAGATTTGGGTCAGGATGAGTCAGGAGTGGGGCCCTTGTGAACTCCTTCTTAAGAAGGCGGAAGGCTGCGGCTGCTTCTTTGGTCCACTCCAGTCCTTTGGGTTTACCCTTGAGGAGATTAGTGAGAGGTGATGTAATCCTGCTGTAGTCCTTGATAAACCGTCTATAAAAGTTAGCAAACCCAAGAAACCTCTGGAGCTCCTTAATGGAAGTGGGTTCTGACCAGGATAGAACAGCCTCAATTTTCTTCCCATCCATACGTATACCGGTTTGGTCAATGATGTATCCCAAGAAATGAATCGACTTCTGGTGGAATGAGCATTTCTCCGCTTTGAGGTAGAGGTGATGTTCTCTCAATGTGTGTAGGACCTCCGCAACGTGTTGGCGATGTTCGGCCTCACTCCGGGAGTAAATGAGGATGTCATCTATGTACACTATTACAAAGTGGTGAAGAAACTCCCGGAGGACTTCATGAATGAAGTTTTGGAATACGGAGGGGGCGTTGACCAGACCGTAAGGCATGACCTCATATTCATAGTGGCCAGTAGGGGTCACGAATGCTGTCTTCCATTGGTCCCCCTCACGTATTCTTATCAGATTATACGCGCTGCGGAGGTCCAATTTAGTGAAGACTTTAGCTTCTCGGAGCTGTTCCAAAGCGGCTGGTACCAGAGGAAGGGGATATCGGTATTTTACTGTACCGTTATTTAGGACCCTGTAGTCGATGCATGGACGCAGCCCTCCGTCCTTCTTGGCCACAAAGAAGAAGCTTGAGGCGGCTGGTGATTTTGAGTGACGTATGTACCCCTGACTCAGAGCCTCCCTTATGTAATCTTCCATTGCCTGATTCTCTGGAAGCGAGAGCGGGTAGATCCTACCTCTTGGCAACTGGGCATCTGGAACTAGGTCGATCGCGCAGTCCCATGGCCGATGCGGCGGTAGCTGGGAAGCTCTCTTGGGGCAGAAGACATCATGAAAGGAGCTGTACTCCTTAGGAATGTGGATAGACTGCTTCTCAGGAGGACTCTCGACCGATGTTGTAAACAAAGAAATGGGGTTCCGACCTTGAAGAGGGAGATTTGGAAAACAGGTAGGTGTACATCCAGATCCCCATTTCTTTATCTCTCCTGTGCCCCAAGAGATGATGGGATCGTGCTTCACCAGCCACGGGCGCCCTAGAATGATGTCCATATTTGCACCCTCCAGAACCAGAAATTGAATCCTCTCTTGATGTAACAACCCCACTTGAAGAAGGATGTCTTCGCATTGTCGATGGATACGGGTCGAAGATCGAGTGCACTGGGTTATCGGTTGTATCTGGTATATATGCGAGGACGCCTCAGTACGTAGGTGGAGTTGACGACAGAGGGATTGGGAGATGAAGTTCCCTGCTGACCCGGAGTCGATGAGGGCTGTGACAAGGAGAGAAATAGAGGCAGTAGTTATTTGTACGGTGGTAGTAAGTGGTTTACATTGTTCAATATTCGTACTGAATACACTCACTGAAGTCCGAATGGGACGAAGGGGACACTCCATACGGGTGTGTCCACTGACACCGCAGTATAGACACAGACCCCGGGTCAGCCTCCTCTGTCGTTCCGCTGATGTCAGTCTTCCAGACTCTATTATCATGGGTTCTGGTTCTGGAGAGGCTGTTGACTCAGGCGATTGGAGGAGTGCAGACGAGGGGGTGATGGTGTCCTGTTGATAGGAACGGAGACGATCGGAACATCGGAGAGAATGTTGGATGAATCTCTCCAGACCCATAGTATCATCTAATGTGGCCAGCTGGATTCGGAGAGTGGGTTCCAAGCCGAGCCGGTACGTGGTCAACAACGATCTCTCATTCCATCCACTTGCAGCTGCTAGAGTGCGAAACCGGAGAGCATATTCCTGTGTAGATAGAGTACCTTGCTTTAGATGATACAGCTGCTCTCCAGCGGCTACTTCCCCATCAGAACGTCCAAACACCTCTTTGAAATACTCCGTGAAGGTAGTGATGGAATTCATGACCGGCCCGGCTTGGTTCCAGATCGTCTCAGCCCATTTAAGTGCAGGCCCAGAGAGTAGTGATACGATGTAGGCGATCTTTGACTTATCTGTGGGATATAGAGAAGGTTGCATTTCGAATATGAGGGAACATTGTAACAGAAAACCATTGCACTCCCCCGCTCCGCCTGAGTAGGGCGCTGGTCGGGCCATGGGACTGGAAGGAAGGGCCGAAGAAGAAACTGTGGAGGCGGAAGTGCTCGGTGCTGGTGGTGCGTTGGAAAGTGGAGCTGGTGGCTGTAGAATCCGCTTCAACTGGTCCACCAGCTCTTGAAAGTGATCGGGGGTGCTCATGTTGTCGTCGTTATTGGTCCGGGCTTCTGTTATGAAGCGGACAGGAGACAGAGGTAAGGAAACGTTAGGGTGTTTATTAAATGACAACAAGGAGCACATGAAGGATAGCCAGGAGGATCAGGAATGATGTTGGGGTCTTTTCCTCCGTGGCTGGGTAACAGGAATACACGAGGATGGACAGCACACACCAGACACAGCTGACAGAGGATGACACAGACTTGGAAGGACTGGAAGACAGGACGATTCGGGTGGACCAGGAAGACTAGGAGGAATACAAAGAGAACAGGTAAGTAAAGCGTTTGTTTTAGCTGAGGATGACTACGCTGAGTGGTCGCTCAGTTGTCCGCTTTCGTCGAGACGAGCCCGGACAATGAGCGACTGGAGTGCTGTGCTTTTATCTGGTGCTCGTGAATGTGATGCAGCTGTGTGCTCATTAGAAGTCAGGTGATGGTGATCTTCGTGAGTGGGGATCGTGAGAGCCTGACCAATCCGTGACAACCTTAAAATGGGTTTTAAAAAATTAAAAAACTGCTTTTATTCTAGCCGAAATAAAACTAATCAGACTTTCTCCAGAAGAAAAAATATTACCAGACATACTGTGAAAATTTCCTTGCTCTGTTAAACATAATTTAGGAAATATTTACAAAAGAAAAACAATTCACAGGGGGCTAATAATTCTGACTTCAACTGTATATATAGTCATCTTACTGCACAGATGGAATCTGGTAATGATAAGGTTGAATTTCTACAGTTTATTTGCTTCTACAACAGGAAAACCACAGACAACCTTGCAAGAAACTAATTTATCTGTATGTGCCAGTTTGCAGTTATATGCACCTCATGGTAATCTTACTTTACGAAGAACAAAATACCAAATTTAATGTGTGCATTAAATCAATAATGCATGCAATAAAGTCAATGATTTATACAGTAAATCTTGCATAACAACATGAGTTGCCATTTTAGATGAGCTATAAGCTAGTGTTTTATTTCATACATTACTTAGTACTGTATTTTCAGTCATTAACACTGTCTGAACACCGAAAACGGACTAACACTAATATTATCTTAAATTAACGCAGCTCAACTCAAATATTACAAAAAAACTAAAAGAATGTATTACTTTCTTACCCAAAACAGTAAGTTTGGTCCCCTCACCAAAGTATGCAGGTCTGTTGTTCACATTGTTGAACAGTTACAGTAAAACTCTTCCTCTCACTTTAATCTCCTTATATTAAGATTATGACACTTAGAACAGACCATTAACGTGAACACTGAGTTTCAGTGATACATGTAAATACTATTCTCAAGTAAAATAATTAGCTTCAAAAACACTGTAATATTATCAACAATTTAGGTTAACACAAAATTCTACTCGTATGCCGGTATTTCTGCCTAATTCACCTGAACACGCATTATTCAAGGCACTTTATATAGTTGGGATTTAGTTTAACTTGCTATTTAGTACATTTCTCCCTCACAAATTAACCAAAGCTAACACCAAAACACAAGCAAACAAAACAAATATCCTTACCTAAAACTGTAAGTTTGGTGCCACTGCCAAAGTATGCAGGATCGCCATAGTTCACATTGATTGCAAGCTACAGTTAAAACCTCAACCATCAGATCATGGGAATTTTCCCACTTATTCTACTACAACTACATATATTACTAAAGACAAGTTAACCACTCAAATTAACATAATTTTAAACAAATAATAAAATCAAGTTCTTACTGATGACAATGCTTATTTTACTCACCTAAAACTGTAAGCTTAGTGCCATTGCCAAAGATTGCTGGATTGGCATTGTTCACACTGATTTTAGGCTACAGTTAAAACCCTCAGCGATATCATATGAACAATGAGACTTTTATACAGTATATCTCAACTATATTGTCATTCAGCAATATTGAGTCCACTTATTTAAACTCACCATTATTTTTGATATCTAATAATTAAAAAAAACTTTAAAATAAATATCAGAATAGCTAAATTACTCACCCAGAACTGTTAGTTTAGTGCCATTTCCAAAGTATGCAGGGTCACGATTAGTCACATTGATTCTGAGCTACATATAAAACCTCAACTATACTTGACATACCTTTAACATTTATCCCACTATTTATCACTTGAATATTACACCTACTGCAGTCATTCTAATTCATAAGACCAAAACTTTAGGTTACAAACACCAAGTATAAAACTGAAACTACTCACCCAATACTGTTAGTTTAGTGCCACTGCCAAAGTATGCAGGTTGAGATTGTGTCACATTGATTCTGAGCTACAGTTAAAACCTCAACAATATTGGAGATCGCTTTTAACATTGACTGTTGTCTAACTTGAAGAGTACACCTAGTGCATTCATTCAGATTTATATGGTCAAACTTCTAGAAATCTCACATTACTCACCTAGAACTGTTAGTTTAGTACCATTGCCAAAGAATGCTGGGTTGCCAGTGTTCACAATGATTTTAAGCTACAGTTAAAACCCTCAGCTGTACTGTAGATCATATGAGAACTACATTGTCATTCTTAAATATGAGTTAACTTATCCAGTTATTCTAATTCACCACAGTTTGGATATCTACTATAAATATATATATAGATTAAAATACTTTAATAACTCACCTAGAACTGTTAGTTTAGTGCCATTTCCAAAGTGTGCAGGACTGAGATTGTTCACATTGATTCTGAGCTACAGTTAAAACCTCGACTATACTGGAGATAAAGTAAACACTGACAGTTTTACCACGATATCTAACTTGAGGATTACACTTATTACAGTCGTTCTGATGCATTGAACCTATGTTGTATATATCTTTTTAAATAATAGGTTAGAATAAATATCATGCCACTCACCTAGAACTGTTAGTTTAGTGCCGCTGCCAAAGTATGCAGGATTGAAATTGTTCACACTGATTCCAAGCTACAGTTAAAACCTCAGCTATACTGAACTACATTTCAGCACATCTTTTAAAACAAGATTACTCTACAATGCTAAATGACTTCTAAAAATGAAACATAATGCTCAGATTACTCACCTAGAACTGTTAGTTTAGTGCCGCTGCCAAAGTATGCAGGATAACCAGAGGTCACACTGATTCTATGCTACAATTAAAACCCAAGAGCTGGTTTGATTGATAGAAATAGTACCACTTATCCAACTAGATCCCATCTTATTTTTTAAAGATGAGATTCAATTCTAAAAACACTTGCAGTTCAGCCAAATCCACCAATTCATTCATTTTAAATAACATATAGCGATTTTACATTTGCCAGAGAGCTTAATCAATGTAATATAATCACATAAATGAGTCTGACATACATACTCTACATTATCAATACCTGTCAATGAAATAGAAGCACAGAAGATTTTCTTACCCAGCACAGTTAACTTTGTTCCTTTTCCGAAATAAGCCTGACCATAACCAGTGGCACAGCACACATGTGCGCTAACAAATTCACTCACACTTAAATATTTTAAAATATATATCATCTATAGGTCAATTACTTAGATACATTTTTTAATTTACTATATAAATATCAATACTGGAAGCTTTCAAAAAGTAACAGCATATTGACAGGATATGTTCCTAAACATATTAGAAAGCTCATAAAATTATTCAAATTACTCACCTAGGACTGTAAGTTTTGTACCATCTCCAAAGTGTGCTTCACTTCCCATGTTCACACTGATTATACGCTGCAGTTAATACCCTAATTTTGAATTAAGCTACTTATGCTGACGTATTTAACTTCATTTTTTAAGAATGACAAACTTTGTGGTTACATATTACAGTTAAATCAATTAGAATTGATCAAAGTCAAATGTCATACAATGTCTTGAATAGATAATAGAAATAGCATGATTATTTTTAAAGAATCTTACCCAAAACAGTTAGCTTTGTTCCACTGCCGAAGTAAGCTGGATAACTACCAGAGCACAGCATACATGCGCACTTACAAATTCACCTATGACACCAAATCCTAGTCATTTTAGCCTTAAATCCTCAGTAATTGCAATATTGACCATATTTATCTCATTTACTTATGTCTAGTTTCCTCACTTTAAAAATATAACACATAAACTGTAAATTTTAGAACATATTAATCACATTTCTGCGATATCCTGATAGGTTTTAACATATCAAACAGAATACTTAAATTACTCACCTAGAACAGTGAGTTTAGTCCCGTTGCCGAAATATGCAACACTGCCAGTGTTCACACTGATTCTAAGCTACAGTTAAAACCTCAATATAGGCATGATCATGTAGCCACTATCTGATATAATTTAAAGAAGACTTTTCTTACCTAGCACAGTCAACTTAGTTCCACTGCCAAAGAAAGCTTGAGAAGCACCAGTGTCACAGTGCACATGTGCGCTTACAAATTCACTCAAGACACCAAATGCTAGTCTGATATTCATAAACATGAAATATAATTGACGGTTCTATAAAGTAAGATACTCATTTTACTCACCTAGAACTGTTAGTTTAGTGCCATCACCAAAGTATGCTGGGTTGTACTGATCACACTGATTCTATGCTACAGATGAAACCTCTTCAAGATCTTTCTACATTTGTTTTTATTTCCAGAAACTAAGCAACACTAACAATTCTGGACATTTTTTCCAAAATATATAACAAAAGACTTTTCAATTCAATTCTTAAAACTTTCTATCACCAATGAGTCTTATAAGACTTAGTAGAATATAACGGATAATTTTAGGCTTACCAAGGACTGTTAACTTTGTTCCATTGCCAAAGAAAGCTTGAGAACCGGCACCAGAGTCACAGCATTCATGTGCACTAATAAAATTACTCCCACTTCGTGGACTATGGTTTGTCTGAATTTTCAGCCATCTGAACTACTTCTTGGAAAAATACGCTTACCTATTACTGTTTTATCATTTACAAATGATAAGCACAATGCTTATTGAAGCTTAGTGTCAATCTTTCAATGAATCAAACACTTTGTTCTTGGTTTTCATGCATTTGTACAGCATGCTTTCTAAAATAAAGTCAAAATATTTCTTACCTAGGACTGTGAGTTTGGTGCCACTACCAAAGTATGCTGGATCGTAGTTGTTCACACTGATTCTATGCTATAGATAAAACCTCATCTACTGTAGAGCTCATCAATAAATCCACAAGAATTAAACACTTTTTATCATTACAAAACACGAATAGTCCCAAAGAACACACCTTAATCAGAACACATTAAATTTGTTAGGTATAGTCAATTTTACCAATGTCTTCATTAAAAATATATAAATAAATAACAACTCCACATATTGTATATGATACAGCATTGTCAATTTAATAAAATAAAGTGTGTTACTTACCAAGTACGGTTAATTTCGTTCCTTGACCAAAATAAGCTGGAGAAGTACTTGACACAGCATACATATGCACTAATAAAATGTCTACGATATGTGCCAGGTTTATGGCATCGATCGATGGCTGGTTATAGACTCATCTAAATAAATTATCAGCATACTTTTGTACTTAATAATATTCATCCAATAAAAGTGTTTAAACAAAAAAGTCTCACCTGTCACTCTAAGTTTAGTCCCATTTCCAAAGTATGCAGAACTGAACTGATTACACTGATGCCAATTGACTGTACAAAACTCCACTAAAGACTTTCTATGATCTGTATTCAAGTTACACTCACTATAAGCAAGCTAATTTAAACAAACACATTGGCAACACACTAGATGTTGTAGAAGCCAAAACTCTGCAGAACCCAATCATAAGACACAATAAATATATTACTTAGCTATTTGATATGTTGATGCTTTCAGGTAAATAATTGATACAATATTTCTAAATTAAATCATTATTTTTCTTACCTAAAACAGTCAGTTTGGTGCCGCTACCGAAGTATGCTTGCGAGTTTGAGCACAGAGTTTCAAGACAGTATCACTAACTATCTTGTAACGTACACAGCTAACTCTCACTGGTAATTTTATAAGGCAGAATTATTGTATTTTAACATTTCTACAAAAGTTCTTACCAAGAACAGTCAGTCTTGTCCCATCACCAAAGAAAGCCTGGCTGCTTCCAAAGCACAGCATGCAGATCTCTGATAAAATTACTCTGACTACTACACTAACAAATGAGGGCTTGTTGAAACCCAATGTCGGGTCAAATGTGTAATTAGAATTTTATTGGATGTATTTATTTAAATGATAACCAAATGTTGGATCTTGGTTCCCCACAATCAACGTAATTAAGTTAACTTAGTTTTTTGTTTGTTTGTTTGTTTGTTGAATATAAAACAATTAAGTTGTCTTTAAAAAAACTCAAGAATTGTGTTGTTTCAGCTCATTTTAAATACTGTAAGTCGTTTAAACAAACAGGAAACATCATTTTTCAGTATATAATTGAGCTAACGTTGGGTTATGACAAACCCCTGGAATTTGTGCGCATATCTCCTACATTATTATAATAACATGCGCTTTTGTTTCTCATTGTTTTAATATCTTTGCACTTCGCATGAACTCCATATTCATTATTTGTAACCATGAATCTTTGAATTATGAACTTATAAAGCCTTTATCTAGTATATTTGAAAACGCCAAGCTGAAGCAGTCTAACAAAAGTGAGTTGTTTCAACTCAAACTTGGACAAATTATTGACAACCAACCGTTGGGTTACAGGTAGGTTAAAATGTAATTTAAAAATTCAACCTAGTGGTTGGGTTTTTAAATATTTACCCCTAAATGGGGTCCAAACAGCCCAGAATTTTTAGTGAGTATTACTTACCTAGAACTGTTAGTTTGGTCCCGGCACCAAAGTAGGCTTGATAATTGGCACAGCATACGACTGTGACTCAAATTGATTGTTCGGTTTGCACTGTATTTGCTAAGCATTTTCAACACAGTCTAACCATATTGGACAATCCTAATTTACAATTATTTTTGGCTATTGTATATATTAACGTAGGTAAAGTTGTTTCTTACCTATAACTGTCAGTTTTGTTCCAGCTCCAAAGTATGCTTGATAAGCATTGCCACACAGTGAGTGATATTCACTAATTTAAGGCACGGGTTATGTTACAAATAGTTAATCTGTTGCTTCCCTACTGCTGTTTAATGAAAGGTATGCACCAGACTACTTTTGAACACCGGTCAGTAGCAACATTAAAGTAATAAAATCAAGCCAACTTACCTAAAACTGTCAGTTTTGTTCCATTTCCAAAGTAAGCTTGTAAGCCAGAGGCACAATGTTAAGGACTGCTCCGAAATTCGCATTGGAATTCCTATTTATCCTTCATCAAACAAGAGTCCATAATTCCAGCAGTTGTGATCCATGCAGAAGTGTAACGTAAAAGCATGCAAATCCAATATACACATTGATTTGCTACAAGAAAATGGTGAAATTATCCAATCAAGTTCAACTTTGAGTACACAAACTTGTATTTACTTTCAATAAAATTAATCAAAAATGTGTGAATCATTCAAATATTATTGATCTGTATGTCCTTAATATTTATATTGTTAAAATCCATGCCAAATCTTTGCATTATTTGTCGGAATCCAATTGACTGTAAACGGAGAGAGGTTTTTGTACGGCGGCTCTATGGGATTGTATCACCGTGGCCCCCTGTCCCCACGGTGCTAAAACATTATACAAAAACAAAAAATTTTCTTTCTCTCTTCCCCCCCGCTCTCCCCCCAACCCTCATTTTATCAGTAATTTTCATCATTCTCTTGCACATGTTCTTTTTTTATGTCTTTCTGAATAAGTCTATGTTGCTATTTCTGTGATTACTGAGAATTTGGGCAGGTGCAGAAGCCTCCACCTAAAAATGTCTCTTTGATAGTTTACAGCTCCTCCCACATCCTTATGTAACATTCAGCAGAGTACAGTAGGATTACAAGCACCGTGTATGTTCTGTGTTAGTAAGGCCTGACATAAGATAAAATAATTATTATTAATAACATTAGGATAATAAGGGAAATAAAAAAATGATTAAACATAATACAAAAATCAGATTCACTTTCAAAGTGAATTAATGCACAGATTCAGTATTTAATATTCGTCAAGAATATGTGCAGAGGATGTACTTTATTAGAACAAATAAACAGCCCATATCTTAATAATAGGCAGGCAAGAAAAAACACTGGTTAATAGTGAGAGCTAAATCCTAAAGTGTTACCATATTTTTTATACTGTAGTGTTTATATATATATATATATATATATATATATATATATATATATATATATATATATATATATAAAATCCATCTCTGGGAAACCTCCATACACACTCATTCACACACATACACTAAGGACAATTTAGCATAACCAATTCACCTGTACCGCATGTCTTTTGACTTGTGGGGGAAACGGGAGCACCCGGAGGAAACCCACGCTAATGCAGGGAGAACATGCAAACTCCACACAGAAGAGCCAGCTGACCCAGCTGGGGCTCGAATCAGCAAGCTTCTTGCTGTGAGGCGATTGTGCTACCACTGGGCCACCACTGCTGCCCTGTTTGGATTTTTACCAAATATAACTTTTTATTCAGTGGTTGGTCTCATTTTATATATATATATATATATATATATATATATATATATATATATATATATATATATATATATATATATATATATTTATATATATATATTTAAAGATTGGAGTGGAGATTAACAGACAGGAAAGTATAGGGAGCAGAGAGAGAGGGGAAGGATCGGCAAAGGACTTCGAGCCGGGAAACGTACTCAGGTCACCGCGAACACCTGGGTGCTATATGTCGACGCACTAACCACTAGGCCATTGGCGCCGACCCTGTAGTGTTTTTGAACTATACAATAGCACAGTACTGGAATTAATCTACTGTGGTAATCCTATAGTTGCTATGTTTGTACACAACTAGAAATAGAAATAAATTATCCAACAGCATACTAAGCTTTTTACGACTACATAAGTTATACTACAATACATCACAGTTTACTGTAGTAAACACTAAAGTATCACAATAGATAGTACTACATTATGCTGTAGCATTCATTAACAAGGTGTTGTAAATATTATAATATACTGTATAATACACTTCACTATAGTATGGTTCAAAAACATGATAGTATTTAAAATAAAGTACTATAGTATTTTGCTTTTATTTCCCATCTAGTATTTTAAAAGAATTTACAGATAAACCCAAGGACCAGCATTATGAAAAAAGACCAGAAGTCAGACATACAATTAATTAAAGAAAGCATTATTGATAAATATAGGTTTTAGTTTCATCAGCAGAAGCCAGGTTTATCACTCAAAAAAGAGTTTCACAGCAATTATTCTCTAACAGAAGGTCACAGACGAATTCACACATCAAGGTAGAAAGAGTCTGCCTTGCTTAATTAAATTAGTGTGTCATGGGGGCCAGTTCATAAAAAGCATCCCAAATGAGGGGCCGGAGAGATATGACATGCAATATAAGTGCGGACACAACAGCATATAAGCGCCCCCATGGTGTATTTTTGCTCCTTAAGACACTCACGTTGGCTTTTTCTACATTAAATTGTTAATATGTTGTATTTTGAAACTACATAACATCACTGCGTTGTACAATGTGGCTTTTTTTTACAAACATATTCAATTGTTGTATGTAGAAGCACAACAAAAGCAGTGCACTGCTCAAGTAGGCTTCTTCTACATTCAGACACATTCATATGTTATGTTTTAAACTGCGTAACAATTAGGGATGCAACGATTATAGATTCTGGTTGTACGATTATAGTCTGAAGAATAATCATGGTTTCACGATTATTACTATTATTGTGCATTTATTAAACTCAAAACACTACTAGTTTAGAAAATAACAAGAAAACTGCTTATATTTGAAAGTGTTGTTTCACGAGTTCACACTTGCAATAGTTTCAGAATAAAGCGTATTTGGCGTGCTGTCCGGGGAGAGGGCTCTGAGCTCGGGGAAGACACCCAAACTCGAGTTTTTCCTCTTATCAGGAAACAGAGAGGAATAGGGATTCGAGCGAAGTATCTAGCCCGGCCCCAGAACGCTCCCCCCGGGATTGTAATGCTTAAGAGGTGAGGTGACGGGGTGGTGGAGGGATGCTAAAGTCGTAAGATGCTGCAGGTAAGACAGCTTTGGTATATATAGGGGTTTGGTCAAGAACTGATTGGATAGTAGAATAATTGTCAATGACGTATTTGATACTGAAACTTCTACGCGTGCTCCTCCCGAAATTTGTTTATAAAACATCACTTGTTGCTGCTCAGTAACCAAATACAGCACAAAATATTAATAAAAAAAAACAAACAGTAGTCCATTTCTCTCTTTGGACTTAAAAATAAATGAAAAGGGTTTTGATTTAAACATGAGTGATGATTTTACAATGAAAATAAACAACAGAACAATAAACAAATAAAAATAAGAATAAATAAAAATAAATAAACAAAATAAAAAAATAATAAATAAAAAAATAGTGGTAACACTTTAGAATAACTATCCGTTATAACTAGTTAATAGATCATTGATAAACTGTTAATTAATAAGTTATAATGACTTAATAGTTACTTAATTATTTCTAACTGTGCCTTATAGATAGCCAATAGATAACTTACAAGCTGTTAGTTAACAAGTTATAAATTACTTGTTAACTGTAATTTAATGATTTATAACTATAGCTAATAAATTAGTACTGTAGGTCATAAAAAAGCTGTTGGTAAATTACTTAAGACTTGTTAAGTATCAGTTATTAGTTTATATATGTTATTGGGACGTTATTCTAGTTGCAACTATTCTTCATTTAATAACGGTTAGTAAATGAGGAATAGTTACAACTTTAGAATAACGTCCCAATAACATACTTAAGCTAATAACTAACACTTAACTAATATATAAAAGTGCCCAAACCTCATGGTTTTGTATTCTGTTGTATACTGCTGTTCTGCCATGTGATGGCTCAGTATGTGTGTTTCTATACATTAAACACAATGTTCAACATTTCATCTGTGGAGTTTCTTTGGTAAAATACAGAAAAGCCTATGAGTGGAACAAGGTTAAGGTACAAAATAATTGTATTTTAAATATCACATCAAATTTTTGTAGCTTGAACTTGTTCCATCCATTTGCTGTTCTACAAAGTTTCACTGGTATTAGTAGATGGTTAAACTATGAACAACTGATCTGTAAAGTGTGAGTTAATATATTAGTTAAGTGTTAGTTATTAGTTTATATAGGATACTGGGACGTTATTCTAAAGTTGTAACTATTCCTCATTTACTAACAGTTAATAAATAAAGAATAGTTGCAACTAGAATAACGTCCCAATAACATATATAAACTAATAACTGATACTTAACAAGTCTTTAGTAAGTAATTTACCAACAGCTTTTTCATGATCTACTAATATATTAGCTATAGTTATAAATCATTAAAATAAAGTTAACAAGTAATTTACAACTTGTTAACTAACAGCTTGTAAGTTATCTATTGGCTATCTATAAGGCACAGTTATAAATAATTAAGAAACTATTAACTATTATTTAACAAGTCATTTATAACTTATTATCTAACAGTTTATTAATGATCTATTAACTAGTTATAACGGATAGTTATTCTAAAGTCTTACCAAAATGGTGTTGGTCTAATGTTAATTTAAGCTTTATGTTAGCCGAGTATTTAAATGAACTTGTTATTATCTGCGTTCATACATACATAATCATTTTAATACTTTGTAATAATTTGTCTAACGTAACTTTTGTTTGCACTGAAAGCCACGCACAACTCTCACTGCTACAGCATGAGATAATTTCTACAGTGTGCGCCTGGAGGGAAAGCCGTGCATGCACCGCTTCCAATATGCGCACGTCTCCATTGGAACTTGCATGCGGAAAAGACACAATATGTGAACGGGCCTGCTCTAGAGTAGTGGTGGGCAAAGCGAGGCTTCGTGAAACACTGAAACAGTTGAAGCAAATGTGTCGAAGCTTCGAAACGTTTCGAAACCTTACTCTATGGTGACACCTAGTGGTCATGTATTGCACTGGAACAGCTTCAGCAAAGAAAAATTGAGCAGATTGAGGTATTAAACCCGCTTTGAGAGAATGAATCCTCAAGTGATATAGTGGAGTGGTACTGGTTCCTGACTACCATGCGGGGATTGTTAGTTCGAATCCAGGCTGATATAGCTGGTTTGAAATGCTTTAATATCAGTTTGAGATTCTTTGTCCGTGCATCATTCTGTTTCAACATTGGTCTGACATCCGAATAAACACTTTGTGAATAAATATGGCTTGTTTTGGTCATAAAACAGGGCTGTTGATAGATCATATACAGTTGTGGACAAAAGTTAACAAGAATTATTTATATTATTCATTAAATTTCTCATTTGATGTATTTTATGAACGTTTACCCCAACCCTAAACCCAACCACATGGACGGTCCACTAGGCCATACGAGACTGAATTTTTCAACTGACCCTGTCAGTCAAATGCAGATTCTCCAGGTCTCGAAACGCTTCTGAACTGATCAATGCTTTGAATCGCTTTAGTCACGTGACCAGGTGTTTCGAAACACTTTAGTCACGTGACTTGGGTGTTTCAGATCATGCTTCGGTACAGTGTTTCGAAACACTTGCGCTTCGGGATCTCGACACTGTGTCGAAACGTCAGTTTCACGTCAGCCATCCCTACTCTAGAGTTAATCCAGTATGTGTGCTTATTAGCCTCGATATAAGCTCCGAACTTTAAACTAGCACACAGTTGGCAGAGCTTTGTTTAGTTGCAGCAGTTTCATCCCGTGCAACAGAAACGCGGCGTTGAGAAGCCTTTTAGATTAATTAAACGTAATGAATTAAAACGCGGTTAAGAGTGAAATCAGCTAGTCATTGCATCCCTATTAACAACATCAAAAGGCCTTTTCTACAAACATATCCAAATGTTTTCGGCTGCCCGTGCCACTCGCTTGATGTCACTTGACTCACTCTCTGCACAGCCTTTAACTGCAGCTCGTGCTGTATTGAACAGATGCACGTCACTTCATAACTACAGAGGCCGTTTTTTGACAGAACTAAATTTATTTTTGATGTCTGGGTCACACTATTTGGAGGGCCGAAACAAATTGCCTCGTGGGCCGGGTTTGGCCAGAGGGCCGCCAGTTGAATAGCCCTGCTCTATAGTTTACTATGAGCAGGGATACATTCAGCCGGCGCAGTCGTGCCTCCATAGTCAAAAGTGACATTTTGTGTCTGATGGTTTGTTTACTTGGAGTTCCATTGGCATTTTCCCGCATGTGAATTATGACCAATCGATAAGCAGTTTAGGAAATACGTTTAACAACATCTGGCCAATGAGTGATGTGGGTTTTGTCAGATGACTGCATTTTGGTTCTTTTCAACTGGTTTGGCCCAAAGCAATCAGTGTGTTGTGAAAAGGACCCAGAGACGGCAGAAAATGCTACAATGTATCATTTTTTGCCCTTGGTCTAAACCAAATGAACCGAACTACAAATGTGAAAGCACCCATTGACAGGTTCAATAAATTGCACCTCAGCGTGTCCACGTCCTGCTGTTGGATAAGGTAAAATATTACCCCAAAGTTGTACCCCTAACAGTAAACCCCAAAGTTGTTTTGCGCTGTATTTGGACTTTTTTCTTTAGTTCAAAAATGAGCCTCTGGATTTCCTTGGTTGTCTTGTTTTAAACAGAACGCACGACTGATGGAGATGAGAAGAAAATTCCCTGCCACCAGACTGTTACAACAACATTCTATTAAGTCATCCCGCAAGGGACTATCAGCAGCAAAATGTTGTGATTTATTTTAATGTTTCTTTGAGGATGATGACTGTAACAAATTCTGCCATCATGAATGTATTAAAAAAGATGCTTGTTTGTACTAAACTCCTTATTATTATTTTACATTTGTGTATCTCCTTGCTCACCAGGGCAGCCATGTTGCTGCTGTAGCTGGTATATTCAGTGACATTTCTCATACCCCTTCATTTGTAGTGTGGTGCAGAAAAAATCTTTGTTTGATGGCTATATGGCAGTTCCCTTAACCTCTACACATACAACCAAAAGAGAATTCTACCCCTGGATTAGCATCCTGGATTAACATCTATGTTGATCCTTAAACATCGTTTTTGTTCGAAAATGTAATCTCTGCCCCTAAACCCAACCATAACTGTAAATTATTCTCAAAATCAGAGGGAAATAACAGTTGGATAACAATCATGTAGAGATGCATAAACCGTAAGTGTAAGCCTAAACTTAACATAAACGGTAAATGTACCTCTTAATTCTGATTGGCTGATTAGAATGTTGGGCGAGGCAGTAGCGCAGTAGGTAGTGCTGTCGCCTCACAACAAGAAGGTCGCTGGTTCGAGCCTTGGCTGGGTCAGTTGGCGTTTCTGTGTGGAGTTTGCATGTTCTCCCTGCGTTCGCGTGGGTTTCCTCCGGGTGCTCCGGTTTCCCCCACAGTCCAAAGACATGCGGTACAGGTGAATTGGGTAGGCTAAATTGTCCGTAGTGTATGTGTGTGTGAATAAGTGAGTATGTGTTTCCAAGTGATGGTTTGCATCTGGAAGGGCATTCGCTGCATAAAACAAATGCTGGATGAGTTGGCGGTTCATTCCGCTGTGGCGACCCCAGATTAATAAAGTGACTAAGCCGAAAAGAAAATGAATGAATGAATGAATGATTGGAATGTTGTTCCAGGACTAACATAAATGTTGATCCAGGAACATGTACTACTGGGTAAAATAAGGTTGGCGAGTGGGCAGCTGTTGCTTCCAGCTGATGCCTTAGTGAAAGGAACCTCAGTTGGGAATAAATGAAGTTTATTTATAAACTAATTTCGAGAGGATCACATGCTTATGATTGAACACAGCTGGTCATGCATTAGCCAATACATGATTCACCAATCAGACGATTCCTAAGTCACTATACATACCCTAAGTTCCATATCACAGCCATCTTGATTTTGAAGAACCTCCCCTTCCACCCCTCCTCCTCCTTTCCTAGATGGGTGGCACAGTGGCCCAGTGGTTAGCACTGTTGCATCACAGCAAGAACGTCACTGGTTCTAGTCCTTACCAAGCCAGCTGACGTTTCTGAGATTACATGTTCTCCCTGTGCTCACATGGGTTTCCCCTGGGTTCCCCAGTTTCCTCCCACCATCCAAAAACATGCAACTTAAGTTAATTGACTAATCCAAATCGGCACCATAGACATGCTCCTAGTAAGTAGTTATCTCTTAAGAGCAATCACTATCTGTTCATTAGCTACTACAGCAGGGGAGTTCTCGAGATCTACTTGAGCTCAAACTCCCCTCTTATCTTGCAAACGGGAGGGAGCCCCGGGCTCGAGGATTTTATGAGCTCAGGACTCTCTCCCGGGACAGCATGCCAGACAAGCTTTATAATCAGCTAAATGTGAACTCTTGAAAAGATGGAAATAGTTTGGTTTCATTCACTCGCCCATTTTCAATTCTTGCCAGCAAGGGAAATTGAGCCTGCAACCATTTAATTATAAGTCTAACTGCCTAACCATTAGGCCACAACTGCCCATGTATGACCTCTTACTCACACTCTCAAAGCAACATCTCATAAAGTACAAACTACAACATAATTTCTACCATGCAGTGATTTTATTGTTGCATCTATGTTGGTCAACCATCAGCAGTCCACAAGGTGGACCCAATGACTTTTTGATCTGGTCTGAAAACCCTGAGAAAACAAAGAACTTGACATACAGAAAGAGCAACAACATATATATTTACAATTTTATTTTAAAGAGGGATGACATTAAGGGGGCGACGTGTTGGCGCAATGGGGAGCACATTCGCCTCACAGCAAGAAGGTCGCTGGTTTGAGCCTCAGCTGGATCAGTTGACATTTCTGTGTGGAGTTTGCATGTTCTCCCCGTGTTCGCGTGAGTTTCCTCTGGGTGCTCCTGTTTCCCCCACAAGCCCAAAGACATGTGGTACAGGTGAATTGGCTATGCTAAAATTGACCGTAGTGTATGAGTGTGTGTGAATGAGTGTTTCCCAGTGATGGGTTGCAGCTGGAAGAGCATCCGCTGCGTAAAACAAATGCTGGATAAGTTGCCGGTTCATTCCGCTGTGGTGGCCCCAGATTAATAAAGAGACTAAGCCGAAAAGAAAATGAATGAATGAATGACATTAAGGACATCAAATAATCTAGGCAGTTAATAACTACTGTAAAAAGTACTTTAAAAAAGTGAGTAAGCCCGTTGCCTTAAAATTACTAAGTAAATTAACTATGTAAGTAATTATACAAAATAATTAAGTAATTAAGTTTAACTATGATTCCAAGTTACAATGAATTTACTCACTGTTTTAAATTGCCAATTTCTTGCTTTTTAGTCAAAGGGTTTACACACTTTAAGTAAAGTAACTACACTTTTTACAGTGAAACTTTATTACCAATCAAATTACAGGAAAGACAAATTACAGCAAATACATATTGGAGCAGCCACTGATCCAGTCACTACTCCTTCAGTATGATAACAAAAGTATTATTTTATTCACGTCTGGCAGCAAGAGAAATGCTGTCAACAAAGACACAAAAAACAATTAAGCAATTATTGTTTATGAGTGATGAATATTGTGTAATATAGAGAACTGTCCTATATGTATTTGACTGCATCGTCATGTCATCTGCCGCTGTAGAATAGTGAATAAAACAGTATAAAAGTTACTCATATCATCCTGCAGAGGTCAGCATATGATCTTTAATCCAGAGGATGATCAAATTATATTAAACTGAGCTGCTCTGATAGAGGTGCAACAGCAGATGAAGAAAACACAGTAACAATAAATACAATTAATAGTTAATGATTGCTACTTATCCGTTTTACATAAACACATCTAGAAATAATAATTGAATGAGAATGATTTATCTAATGTTTCCTAATTAAGTTGTGTACAGAGAGTCTGGGTAATCATTTTGGTTTTATTTTAATCAAATACTGTATGAATGTTGTCCAATATTTTTAGGGCAGCTTTGAAGAAAGCTTTGATCCACTTTAAATGTTGACTACTGTACATTTGGAAAACATAATGGTAGGCAAGCCAAGGCGAGTTCATTTATATGGCATAAAGAGCATGCACAAGGATACACTCTAATTCTTTACTTTTATTATTACTTCTTTTTTTTATTAGTTTTATTATTATCTACATGTTTCTGAAGTATAACATTATACGTGTTGTTGCTGTATTATGTAGATTATATAATTCCTCAGTCCTAATATCTGCAATATTAATATTAAAGGGCACATAGTTGACCTCTTTTTTATGATTTAATATTAATATTATGGTTCTTCTGAGTGTGCCAGTTTAGGTTCAGTTCAAAACACAATTCAGATTTTTTTATTATAATGTGTTAAAAAGTGTCATGTTGGGGGCGTGACCACAGTTCGCTGATTTAGGGGTGTGTTGCTTCACATGTAAATTAGTTTCAGCTTCCCGCCAACGTTACAAGGGGGCGGGGCCATGAGCTCACCCACTCTGCGTTTGCAACAGAGTCTGACAGGAAAACTGCGAGAATGAGCTTGAGTGAGAGGTACAGCATTCAGTCGTACATGTACGACTCGGACACAGACCAAGCAGAGAGTACAAAATCATTTGTGTCTTTGTACAGTTTTACAGCCAACTGTGTGCTAGTTTCAAGTGCCGAGCTTGTACACAGAAACTAATAACCACGCACACTGAATTAACTTTGACTGAGGCACCGGATGCGCCGCTCAAAGCCGCGACACGGCACACCAGACACTCTCTGTAGCGTGGCAGAAGCATGAAGTGTCCCGAATCGTCGCGCCACGCATTTTTGAATTCTAAACATAGGTTTCTGCAGGGGTCCGCGGCGCCCAGCCGTCGACTTGAGTGTACCCTGATAGAAACCTATGTTTAGAATTCTAAAACGCATGCTAGTTAAGATCACAGGGAGCTTCTGGGATCGCGAGAAATGCAAACGGCTGAAGTATAAGGTAGACTCAATGAGAAGTACACATGTTTGCAAACCTACCTAAAGATACAACCAATAATTCCGATTAGAGCGATAATGTGGAGATTATTGATCTTGTGTTGAGCCCAATGAGCCTTGCATCTAAAAATAGAGCTAGGGTGTTCCTTTAGAGATATCGCTTCGACTCACGCTGAAAATGGTGGACGTGAATCAACAAACTGAGGATATGATAATGCGTCTGTCAATCAATATTGGTGGGCGGTGGGCTCCAATTGGTCCACCGTTTTTTATGTTGTTAAATTAAAAAAAAAGCACTGGGTGTGCTTATATCACCCAAATATGACAGTCTATACACCATACATGCACATATGGCTGTCCAAATAGCTTAAAAAAAGTAGATTTTTTACCATAGGTGCCCTTTAAGTCCAAAATATGTTCAAAATGTATACTATTTTCATTCAAGACTTATTTATATTTTCTAATTATTTTATTTTGGCTTTGATTAACTTTCCTAAGATTATACATACACATTTAATATTGAAATTATTTGCCCTCTCTGCTTAGTGGCTTAGACTGAGGTTATTGTTCAGGTGGTTGGTTTAGTTAAAGGGCTGTGCAATGCTTGAAGCACAGAAATAAATGCCTGAGTCCTCCTGTACAAGACTGTAGATTTCCAGTGAAGATTCCTTAATATCAGGACGTTTCATTTTGTATTTTGTCTTTTCAAATGGGGCAACTATTTCTTCTGTATCTTTTCCAGGAGAAAAAGCAACAAGCGACATTTCACCTTGACTTCTCTGTCTGTACCAGAACATATAAAAATAGCTGCCATCATTATGGTTACATTTTAGAGTAACATTTTTGTCCGGTGCAAAAAATAGTTCAGATCTATCAAGACGTCCATTCTGAGTGATGATTATTTCTCCTAAAGATTCTGTTGGGTAGAAAACAATTGATTATATAAAATCTTGTATGTCAACAAATATATTTCTAAATAAATAGCATATTTTACTAAGTCTAGATAAACTTACTAATGACTAGCAGCAATACAAATAGCAAATCCAACAGTCCCATGATATTAAAGAGGAGAACCAACGCATTGCTGTCTCTTACCACCTCTGAATGTATTTTCACTGGCGTGTTTATGATCAAAAGCAACAGGAAATGACATACTGAGACTCGTGCTGCTTCTCAATTTTACCTATTCCCCAAAAGTCTCTTTTCATGAGGGAAAAAAAAAGCACTTTCGAGTGTTTCACATAAAATTATTCAGCCTGATCTCACGAGAAAACGTAAGTATTTTACGTTTTGTCAGTTTAGTGGCTAATTCGTATGGATTCGTACAAGTTCAGTCGTACGAAATTGTACGATTTTAAAAAGGGGGCGTGGCACCTAACCACACCCCTAAACCCAACCGTCATTGGGGGATGAGCAAATTGTACAAAATTGTATGAATTAAATCATACGAATTCGTACGAATTAGCCACTAAATCAAAAAGTTACGAATTGCCGTGAGATTGTGTTGAATTATTAGAGCTTTGGGAGTTATTACTTCATCATAGTTGCACTTTAAAGGACATCATTTGACCTTCCTTATCAATCATCATGTCAGAGTTTACATCCTCCACCTTTTGTTTCATTTTCAAACCATATTGGGGAGAACTAAAGTAGCACATTGACAATATGTGGATGCTAAACATATTTAGGATTTAGGAACCCAAACTTAACCTAAAATTAGGTTCTATAAGTTCAAATAATTAACCCAGTGGTAAGTGTCAATAACTGTGCATGTACTGTGAGCAGGCTGGACATCTAAAGGCTACATGCCCTGTGTGGCTAATCCACCATTCCAATTGACTCATACTAAAACCCTGTAACTCTTCTTTCACAGTGGGGGTGATAGATGGTAGCCCACTCCAAGGAGGCAACAAAACTCAAATCACCAAAGAAATACTCCTACAGAGCACTTCTCAAAAGAAAAGATTTATATCAAGTTGACCGCCCATGCCCTATGGAAGATGATGGACACACTAGTGGTCCAGGAAAGCCACCTATGGCTAACCCTGGCAGATATGCGCAACGTTGACAAAGCTTGCAAAGACATGCCCATACTCCAGGCACACCTGTTTGGTGGCACTGTCTGGCACTTTACCCCCAGGAGTTCTTGACAGTGAAAGAGCAGTCAAAAACAATGGGACAGGTCATCTTCTGGGTCCATCTATTTGGCTGCTTCTCACTTAGGGCATCCACCTACAGCTCCAAGACCTGGTCCTCCGCTGCAGCCCATTTCACCGGCTAAGCAGCCATGATGAGCTCCCCGCATGAAGTTGACGCCACCCACCCCAGGATACCACTAAGTCTGGCAAGTAGACCATGAAACAACCCTGAGACGGGTCGCCAAAAGAGGAGGAAAGCTGATCTTTTCCCAGTGAAGGACCAGGGATCCTACCTTCAATTACATCTGCTGCACAACATCTCACCGCTGGCCCGCAATCACAGCAAATGGGAGCAATCACTCCAATGGAGCCACTAGTTCGGGCTCTGCCAGCCTGGTTATCACTGCCCAGCTTATTGCAGTGGCTCATTCGGACAATCAGACTTGGCTATGCAGTTACATAGAATGAGTTGCTCTTTGTCTGTTATGGTGGTCGGCAGAATGGAAGTTCTATATCAAAGCATGGCTTGGTTTGCTGGATTGTAGATGCCATCACCCTTGAATATCATATCAAGGGGAGCCATGTCCCCTGGGGTGGGAGCACACTCAACAAGGAGTATTGCCTACTCTTGGGTGTTAGCACGCAGTGCCTCTCTAATGCTGTGTTCACACCCGATGCGGAATGTGCGGATAAATTGCGCTATTCGCGCGTAAATAGACACAAACATTTTGAGTTTACTCGCTTCATTTGCGCATCAAATCCACTGAGCAATAGATGCAGATTTGTGTGATGGGCAGGGCTTCTGTCTGCTAGGTGACTCTAGCTTAAATGGCTAACATGGATTTGATTGAGAGAATAGCTGTGTTTATGTGCTTTATGAAGGCTAAAAAACATCGTTGATTCGTTTGGAGCCGTGTCTGAGTCCACTAGATTCTTTCTGAGGTGCACCCAGCTCTATGAGAGCTTCTGTTTGCACGGTGACTCTAGCTTCGTTGCTAAATGGCTAACGTGGATTCTATTGAGAGAATAGCTGTGTTTATGTGCTTTATGAAGGCTGAAAAACAGCGTTGATTCGTTTGGAGCCGTGTCTGAGTCCACTAGATTCTTTCTGAGGTGCACCCAGCTATATGAGAGCTTCTGTCTGTCTGTCTGCACGGTCTGCTTCGTTGCTAAATGGCTAATGTGGATTTTATTGAGAGAATAGCTGTGTCATTTGGAGCCGTGTCTGAGTCCACTAGATTTTTTCTGAGGTGCATCTAGCTCTGTGAGCTCATAAACTCCACCAGAAACTTAACCTGGATGATGGAAGCTTTCAGCTGTGCTTCTGACTGAGCCGAGCCAAGTTTAATGAACTGTTGCCGGTGTCAGCAGGAGCATTTTCCCCCGGGACAACAACAACAGGCGCTACGTCATAATCACGCCTCATAAGAGCAAGCTCCTGATTGTTTAACATGGTACGAATGTCTGCTGACGTTCAGATTTTCAAACTCGAGTGATTTGCGCGGAACATCCAATACGCACATTAAGCGCATCAATTGCACAAAACGGCACTTCAGTAGCGTGAATTGCCTCATTTGCACGTATCCCACCTCAGGATGTCTATTCGCGCCTTTGCATTGACTTAACATGTAAATCACTCGCGCTTGACACTTCTACCGCATCTGGTGTGAACGCAGCATAACAGACAGTAAAGGTGCGAGCTGGGCGACACAATACAAATCGTTAGATTCCACAATCTTAAAGTAGATCTGGTTTCCTCTTTGGTGCTATGTAACACCATGCAACCTGGAGGAAACTAAGCTTGAAAAATGTTGTGCTGGGCCATTATCCCTAACCCAGAGAGATTTTGCGTCTATTTCAAGCTGCTAGTAAGTACCCCATCTGGCAAACCCTAGAGAGTCAGCCACTGTGAGTTTACCTTCCTCAGATGGACTCATGCCTTATTTACCAGCTAATCATCTCATGGCTAGCCCATATGCGAATATTGTTACTGAGCCTCTTCATTTGGGGAGCGAGTGGCCTACGAGTGGCATTCACTTTCATGATGTACTGTATATCTTCAAAAATCCCAGCTTAGCTTCTGTAGCTAAAATATTCATACATTTTACATTTTAGAGGGTTGTGCCTTTGGTGATGCTTGTGCGCTCACGCTATTTGCATGGCAAACATCTCACCAAACACGTAGCAGATTCAGCTACTGTGGCACATTACATACACTCCCCCATAATGTCCTTCCAACCATCTCAGTTACTGTCGTAAGCCTTGTTCCTTGTTTAAAAAGAAAAAAAAAACATGACCTCTCTGGACCCAAATTTTTAAATATGGACCGACCGCTCACTTTTTTGTTAAATCCTCTTGTTTAATCCTGCCCCTTTTCACCATACGCCATACAATTTTGCATGTTCAAACTCTAGTTTAACCACAGCATTACTAAGTGATTGGTCATCTAGCAATTCCCCTATAATGTCGTTCCAATATTATGTTTCCTCTTTGATGAATGAGGATTATGACAGTCAGTGAGACCATACTGCTACACCAACAGACATTCTCTCGATTACAAGAAACAATGAGAATCGGTTGGCATATAGTTGCAATATAATTTACAGTATAAGCAACAAAATGCAATAAAGGAACAATCAATGTTCCTTGAGTGAATTTCAATACCTTTTAGGACCTTTTTAAGACTCTTACCATACATTTTAAGACCTTATAACCACTTTTCAACTGGAAACACTGGCGAAATTTTTACTTGCAGTATATTTACTAAATATTCATGTAAGAAACTAATCCAAAACTAAAACATCACTCATATACTGAATAAAAATCTACTAAATCTAGCTAATTCGGCAGTTTGGCGCCTATAGAAGTGCAGAAATAATGGTGTTGCCTTATTTTTCTGCAGTAAACAAAGCAGCATGTTGTCAAATCTAGTAGGATTTCATTGATTTCATAAACTACCCAGCATCCTGATATTCACAGATTTAATTCAGGCAAACTTTAGCATACAACCATACATTTCATAATGTAATACTTATAATACTTTTTAAGACCCCGCGGACACCCTGATTTATATATCTGATCACATTTACTGTTAATATTTAGATAGATATTATTACATTCCGTAATTATTTCCTTTTTTTATGCAACCACTACAACCACATTTAATCCTATTATTATTTCACCTCTCTGCTTAGTGGCTTAGACTGAGGTTATTGTTCAGGTGGTTGGTTTAGTAAAGTGCTGTGCAATACTTGAAGCGCAGAAATAAATGCCTGAGTCCTCCTGTAAAACACTGTAGACCTCCAGCGAAGATTCCTTAATATCAGGACGTTTCATTTTGTATTTTGTCTTTTCAAATGGGGCAACTATTTCTTCTGCATCTTTTCCAAGAGAAAAAGCAACAAGCGACATTTCACCTTGACTTCTCTGTCTGTACCAGTACATATTATAGTAGCTGGCGTCATTATGGTTGCATTTTAAAGAAATGTTTTTGTTCGGTTGAATAAGCAGTTCAGTTCTATCAAGACGTCCATTCTGAGTGATGATTATTTCTCCTAAAGATTCTGTTGGGTAGAAAACAATTGATTATATAAAATTTTAAATGTCAACAAATATATTTTTACTTAAATAGTTTACTCAGGCTGGATAAACTTACTAATAACTAGCAGAAATACAAACAACAACCACAGCAGTCCCATGATATTAAAGAGGAGAACCAACCCCTTTCTGTCTCTCACTCTTTCTGAATGTGTTTTTACTGTCCTTTTAGATGATTCTATGATCAAAAGGAAAAGGAAATGACATACTGAGACTCTCTCTCGGTTAGAGATCAAAGCCTTTATCACAACAGAACTGTTACTTAATAAATATTTGTTCAAGGTTGTTTTCATTTAGTTTTAGATACAAATATAAACAACAGCATTTTTTTTTTCAGAAAACATTTCTAAAGGTGCTGTTGATAAAGTTTTCACCAGATGTCAGTAACAACCAATGTAATCTAATCATACGAAGAAAACAAAGCTAATTAGTTTAGAAATTAAGTTATGTGTTATAAAATACATGACAGCGGGAAAAAGTACTAAACAAACGAAAAAAGGGAGGTGTAAAAAGGCATGGAAAGCCCAGACAGCAACTGAATTATATTAATTCAATTCAATTCATCATTTCAATAGTGCGTTAACAATGTAGATTGTGTGCAAAGCAGCTTCACATAGAATATTATAGTGAATTGAAACAGTGTCAGTCAGGTTTTTATTGTTGAAGTTCAGTTCAGTGTGGTTTAATATTCACTGCTGAGAGTTCAAACACTGAAGAGCAAATCCATCGATGCGAAGCTCCACAGGTCCCGAACTATGCAAGCAAGTGGCGACAGTTTCGAGGAAAAAAAACTTCACCAATTGGCAAAAGTGAAGAATTAAAAAACCTCGAGAGGAACCAGGCTCAGTTGGGCACGACCATTTTTCCTATGGCCAAACGTCTTGTGCAGAGCTGCAGTCTAGGCGCCGGAGGCTGGAGAGCGCTGGACGTCCATCGTGGAGAAGCTGCAGGTGGGAGAAGTCAACGGCTGGTGTACAGGATGGCCCTTCAGGATCAATGCGAGGACTTATAAGGGACTTAAGGGACTTACAAGAATCAGTCTCATGCTCTCCGCTCCTCCATAACCACCACAGCAGCTGCTCAGGATACGGCCTGATCAAGGATTATGGAAACCTCGGGAATAATAAAAGAAAGACATAAGCGCAGATTCTGTTCAAATTATAATGTCTTAAGGGAAGTGTTCCCGGCTTCGCTTGCCCTAAATAATGCAGACTAACAGTCCTTTAAAGGATTTGCATTTCAACAGCATTTGTGTTTTATGTGTATGCTAATGCAAAGAGATGTGTCTTTAATCTAGTTTTAAACTGACAGAGTGTTTCTGCCTCCCGAACTGTGCTAGGAAGGCGAATTCCAGAGTTTATGTGCCAGATATGAGAAAGATCTACCACCTACAGTTGATTTTGATATTCTGGGAATAATCAATTATCCAGAATTAATTCAGCATAGTGGATATGAGGGGCTATAATACACCAGGAGCTCCCTTAAATAATGGGGAGCTAAGCCGTTCAGGGCTTTGGCGGTCGACAATCAAATGTTTAAATTTATACGAGATTTAATATGGAGCCAATGCAATGATGAAACAACTGGAGTAATATGATCATATTTCTTTGTTCTAGAAACACTCTAGTAGCTGCATTTTGAACTAGCTGACGTTTGTTAATTAGGCCAGCAGGGCAACCGCCTAATAACGCATTACAGTAATCTAATCGAGAGCTCATGAAAGCATGAATAAGCTTTTCCGCATCAGACATTGATAGCATTTGTCAACGAGTTCAGTCGGACAAAATGGTACGATTTTAAAAAGGAGGCGTGGCACCTAACCCCGCCCCTAAACCCAACCGTCATTGGAGGATGAGCAAATCGTACTAAATTGTACGAATTAGATCGTACGAATTCGTACGAATTAGCCACTAAAAAAAAGTTACGAATTGCCGTGAGATTGTGTTGGTTTTACAGATGCTTGAAATCTGGCCTTCAAATGACAGGTTGCTATCAAAAATCACACCCCAATTTTTGACTGAAGTTGAACTAACTAAAAATCAATTAAGGGTTAAACAGCGTTCTAGGTTTTTGCATGTGAGGTTTTTGGGTCCAATAAGCAAGACCTCAGTTATATTAGCAGTTAGAAAGCAACCCTGCCTCTCATCAGTGTCAGTTAATATGAACCGCTTCAGTCCCAACACCTACATTACCGTGATAGTGAAGATGAAACCAGAATAGACAGTTCAGCACAATCACAGCCATGGAAACTTTCAACTGGCTTCAGAAAAGATAATAAAGCTGGTAAAATGACACAGATAATCATCTGACCTGAATCCAATAGAAAATAATAACCGAAGTTCAGAATTGGTAGACGTGGCTCACAGATCCATCAATACTTTTTATCTGTTGAAGTCTGGGGAAAAAATCATACCTGCATGCGAATTGAATGAGAAATGAATCTCCGTACAAGAGAGATCTTGAATCTGCCATTACCAAACAACCTTTTATGCAAAGTGTTGAATAGATTTGAGTAGTTCATTGCTTTCTCCTTGTGTCCTTTCATTGTTATCACACATAATACATTTTTCAGATTTATTTTCAGTTTGTTTTGTTTGATTTGTGTGTTTGAAGTGTTTGGATTTTTATCAAAATCTGCATCCATTTCATGTCCACAGGCCATTTAGAAATATATTAAATTGGCTGTTTCCAGTTTGTGTGTAAAGACCCTTCCAAAAACTAGCAGTTGCCAATTGTGTCAGTTGTTCGCCTTTGTCTTTGCGCCCTGCTGTGTAAATGATTTGTTTCTTATTCTATTATTTTGATACTGTTTTGAATCCATTGTGAATAATATCGATTAAAACTGATCTATTGTATTTGTATCTATTCTGCAAAAAAAAGTGATTAGTTACTATTAGTTACATAAATAAGTGAGCAAACCTGTTGTTGCCAGGAATTTACCACCAGCCATGTGTGATAGGGTGCATAAGGTAAGTGACTGCGATGCCCAATCAGAGCAGAGTACTCCCCTATTTAGAGCTGAGTGGCTGTAGCCTGCCGTGAGGCACGTTCTGTATCCCCTTTCCTTGGGTTGATGTGTGTGCATGCCGGCAGTGGCTTCCAGGTAAGGTGCAGTTAGCATAGCAGTTTGCTAATTGTTTAGTGACTGAGGGTGAATGCTGGGGTCCGTTCTTCGTATGTGGATTACTCAATTAGCTGGATTTGTTTGTTGACGATTTGACACGAGGCGACGCAGTAGGTAGTGCTGTCGCCTCACAGCAAGAAGGTTGCTGGTTTGAGCCTCGGCTGGGTCAGTTGGCATTTCTGTGTGGAGTTTGCATGTTATCTCTGCGTTTGCGTGGGTTTCCTCCGGGTGCTCCGGTTTCCCCCCCCACAGTCCAAAGACATGCAGGTTGTCCCAAGACAATTGGGTAGGCTAATTTGTCTGTAGTGTATGTGTGTGATTGAGTGTGAATGGATGTTTCCCAGAGATGGGTTGCAGCTGGAAGGGCATCCGCTGTGTAAAATATGTGCTGGATAAATTGGCGGTTCATTCTGCTGTGGCAACCCCAGATTAATAAGGGGAATAAGCAGAAAAGAAAATGAATGAATGATTTGACACGATCCAAGATCATTTCGTTCTTAAAACTCATCCAAGAGTTGTTGTCATAGCAACAGTTCTGGTAGCTTAAACCTGCTTGGAGGCAGGCTCATTTCATATAAACAGGATTAGAACGAATCAGCTCAAGCAAAGATACTAAAAGTACCGAATTCTGTTTGTTTGTACCGAATTCTACTATGTTTTTTTACAATAGTAGTTATAGCATGATCAATTGACCAATAATCAATTGACTAATAGCAGTCATGAACATGTTTTAACAGTTAATATGATGGTGATTTGATGCTTCACAAAAGTTGCAGACACTTCTACCAATATCAAAATGCTTTTGTGATGCTAAATTTATTTAAACATCCAGTTATTCTTTACACTGATTAAGAAACAGGCTACTATAATACTACTATGACTACTATAATAAAGATAATCTGCTCTAACTGTAAAATTAAATAAATTGATAAATACTCGTGACACATGAAAGTGTAAAGCCTGCAGCTCACAACAAAGTTGAAAAGTTATTGCGTATCATATTTAACACACTGTTTATGTAATTTTGCTCACATTGATAATTGAATATTAATCAGATGATGTCATTATGCTGCTGTGCCATCAGCCAATCGTTGCATTGCTGATCATGATTTCGGGAACGATATGTCCTTCACAACACACGCAGCCAATCGTTCCATTCTTCGGGGATCAATATGTTCTTCACAACACATGCAGCGAAGTCAGATCAGTTCATCCAGACATTTTGATCTGATTCGAGAACTTGTTTGAAGAACCAAATTAGCCAGAGATCAGTTATCAAGATTAAAAGATCCAGGATCTGCTAAATCATCTTAGATTATTTAAGTGAGGTACAAAGAATGGACCCCTGATACTGTGTTGTTGCTATTCAGCCTGCCTGGGGTCCGTCTCTGTGTCGAGTTCGCTCTCCCTGCATTCGCGTGGGTTTCCTCCGGGTGCTCCGGTTTCCCCCACAGTCCAAAGACATGCGGTACAGGTGAATTAGGAAGGCAAAATTGTCCGTAGTGAATGAGTGTGAATGAGTTTGTATGGATGTTTCCCAGAGATGGGTTGCAGCTGGAACTGTGTCCGCGGCATAAAACATATGCTAAGTTGGCGACCCCAGAATAATAAAGGGACTAAACCGAAAAGAAAATGAATGAATGTGTGTGTGAGTGTGTATATATATATATATATATATATATATATATATATATATATATATATATATATATATATATATATATATATATATATATTGCAATATTTCAAAATTAATTAAGTAATTAATTAATTAATTAATTAATTTTTTTCACCAGAAACAAAAATATAACATTACACTGACTTCATAACTGTCACCCCAAGATTTGGTGCGGCCTCTTCTGGCCACCTCTTCGAAAATTTTCTGGGGGCGCCACTGTTTATATTCACCACACATTTAAAAATTATTTTACTCATCATTACGTCTATTCTAAGTTATATGGTATATTTTTATTTCAATTTAACTTTCCAATTTTATTAAATGTGATAGCTAAGCACAAACAGTCAAGTACTTTTGTTAAATTGAAAAGGACGACATGAAACCTTTACTTTAGCTAGTGTATCTGTACGTACTTTCCCTCAAGTACTTGATTTGTGTACTTTGTCCATTGTACATCATCTTAAAATTAGCCTGTGTAATGTTTTTCAGCTTATTTACAAGAGTTTGAAAGAAATTGTAATAACATTTAAATCTTTATTTTAACCAATCCAGAGGATTATCAGTATTTTCTTTCCTCATGCTGTAAGTGTGGTGTTAAAGTTGTGGTTGTTGTTTAGCAGTGCAGCTGTATTGCTAAACTGTGTGCTTGTGGCACAAAAATAGAGAGCCGAGTCTTCATTATTGACATTCTTAATCTGCAGTGTGGACCTTTTTATTTCAGTCCGGGTTGCCTCATACTTTGAATTATGAGTATTAAATGGTGGTTCATTTTCCACCATATTTTGTCCAGCAGAAAACACCAATAAAGTCAAAGTCGTGGCTCCATTTGTTTGCTTGTACCAGAGCAATCTGTAGTGGTCCTGATGATCATGTTCACATGTTAATGTCACATTGGATTCGCTGTTTGCAAATATTGTTGACTCTTGAACAATTTTTCCATTGGATTTATCTGGAAAATAAAATGGTTGGTTAAGAAAACAACACAGGTAAGATATTGTAGCCCTGTACTTTAATTTGAACACAATTATTATTTTGGTGTGTTGACTAAAGCACGTGTAAAATACATATTTTCAGTACAAAAGTCATTCATTAATTTCAATAATCCCTTTAGAAGGTAATATGTTTTAAATTCACTCACTTCATTATAAAGGTTTAATTGGAAAGACATTTAAATACACTGAACACATGTAATTTTGTAAAATAGAAATGGCATTAGATGTATTATAAGTTTAAAGTTTATCATAAAAGACTGCCATTATATTTGGCAGAAAGACTAATAAAACTTTAGCATGTCAAAACGTTTCCTAAATTGTGTATTTTGTATTATTTTAAACTATATACATTTAATTTTACATTTAAAATAGTTTATTTTTACTTTAAATTAACGGTTTAAATGAAAAATTGCATTTGTTCATGCATTCAATTATCACGTAATCAAAACATGTCTTAAATTGTGTATTTTATATCACTTTAAACTATATACACATTTAAATATTTTATTTTATCTTTATATTAAATGTTTACATGAAAAATTGCAGTTGTTCATGCATTCAATTATCACGTGATATAATTTCCATACGTACTTTTTTATCTAAAAGAATGCTAAAGTATTATTATTCTAAATAAAGAGCTGAAAAACATCTATAATCCAATAGTCTTACACAGAGGCAGCAGTAAAGTGAGTATGAACCAGTTGAGCTCCATTTCATCCTGTAAATGAATGATGTGCTTTCAGCCGTGATGTCTGATGTGTGGCAAATAATGTCAACTTCCTGTGAAAAAGACCAGTATGCAGGCAACAACAAATCTGACAAGCTACTCCCAAACCTACTAATAATTTATATGAAATACTGCTAACTTACAGCTATACATGTTTGGTTTTTTTCCCAGAGAAGTACACAGCAAGCTAATAAAAAAGTGATGAGTTTATCAAAGTGATTTTAACTTACATTTTAATAGTCTATGAAATCTATTTATTAAACCCCCTTTGAATTTATTTATTTTTTCTTATTTAAATATTTCCTAAATGGTGTTTAACAGAGGAAGGAAATTTTCACAGTATGTCTGATAATATTTTTCCTTCTGGAGAAAGTCTTATTTGTTTTATTTCGGCTAGAATAAAAGCAGTTTTTAATATTTTTAAAAACATTTCAAGGTCAAAATTATTAGCCCCTTTAAGCTATATTTTATTTCGATAGTCTACAGAACAAACCATCGTTATACATTAACTTGCCTAATTACCCTAACCTGCCTAGTTAACCTAGTTTAGTCTTTAAATGTCACTTTAAGCTGTATAGAAGTGTCTTGAAAAATATCTAGTCAAATATTATTTACCTTCATCATGAGAAAGATAAAATATATCAGTTATTAGAAATGAGTTATTAAAACTATTATGTTTGTGGACAAAAAAAATCTGCTCTCCGTTAAACAGAAATTGGGGGAAAAATAAACAGGGGGCTAATAATTCTGACTTCAACTGTATACACACACGCTCACTACTAAACTATTATATTAACATTCTTAGAAACTCTTAAATCAAGGTCTCACAATGGAATAAAGTGGAGGAACTATGACGTCAATTTGTATGCAAAAACCAAGAAGCGAGTTAGCATTTTAGCAGTTCCAGTTCCCTCGTCCCAAAGTCAATAGGTATTTTCAATGGGATTTCAGTTAAATCGCTTAAATAAGGTTTGTGGCTAACACAACCTCAAGATATTTTCACGTTTTATTCTACAACTTAAAACACATCAGTTACAGCACACTCTTGAGTTTTTTTCAAATCGGTTACGGTTGCTGCTATCAAGTTGCTAAATGGGACTACAGGCGGTATCGGAGACATTATACGTCATCGAGCTGAACTGGTCTGGAATGCAGCTTGCTTGCGTTAGGCATTTGAATTTGTCTGTGATTTAAGCATTTTCATGAATAGTATTTTATAGTTTGTAGTATTTTTGTAATTGGGAATTCATATTGTGTGTAGATAATGCCTTTACTTGTAGAGACTGTCAAGACAGATTAATTTGTTGATCATTTATTTTAATTCAACGATGTTATGGAGATACAGCTCACCAGTGCAGCCTGTCTCTTTCCTGCTCTCAGTAATGCAAATGTGTAAGAAAAACATACATGTTACAGTAACTGTCATTTTAATGTGATCAATTGATTTTTTTTATTGTTTTTTTCTTCATCTGAACATATTTAACTCTGTCACACCTGCAATATTTACACTTCTCTATAAAATGTTTAGCATATGAGACTGTATGGGCTACTTTTCGCTGTATGTGACATAAAAATAATATTGAATGTCTCATTTCTGTCAGCTGTTAAGGTAAGCAGGCTGTGTGCACGCGAGTGATACACTTATTTAAATATGTCTTATGCTATGTAGGCACATTTACACAGTTTTAAAACTTTTACAACAACCGTAAAGCACAACAAAATGTATTTCCCACATAAAATCTATCCAAAAGGCACACAGGTCTATGTGTTTTTGCGTATTTATTTGTTTAGAATATACAGCGTGGATTATAATATAATAAACAGAGAGATTAACTCTTTGTCATGGACCACATTTCTAAAGATAAGCTTGAAGTCTGTAGCACGGTGGTGCTGACGTCACAGGTGAGCGCCCCGAAGGCACTGTAGTCCGTTTATAGCCTAATGTTAGCTTTTTAGTTCTTGTGTTGTCATTTAAGATCCAAAAGTGCTAATAGTTGTATTTTCTTGTGAAGATTATCCGGCTGGACAAAACGTGTAAGTGTTATGAATATTGTTTGAACTCAGAGCCTATTATTCACAATCTTCGAAAAGCCTATGGGAAAATCCTATAGGGATTTTAATCAAGGGAACCAGTTTTATGCTAGCAGCCGATTAGCCTACAAGGTAACGTCATAGTTCCTTCACTCTATTTAAAACAATAATTAATGGGTAAACACACACAAATCATAGATTACTGTTAATAAACAGAATTTCTTACAGAGTATTAAGAGGCAAACATTTATGTGACAAATACAGGCAATAAATTGTGTTAGAGTGTAGATTTTATTTTCAACATTGGAAGCTGATGAAGCTGAAATTAAGGTCTCATAATGAAATATGAAAAAATACCTGCATTTAAAAGCAACATAAATATATTTAGTTATGTTACAAGCAACATATCCTAACATTTATGCACAAAACAAAGACACATGGAGCTCTATTTTGAGTAATTTACAGTACATTCAACAAATGAACATATCCATTTAAAATAGTTAGCTTTAGGCTTAATTTCTAAACTGAATTCAATAAAATCAGTTAAATTAAAATGAAATGAATGGATTTGGAGATAAATGTCGCTGGACAATTGTCTCTTCCTTTTGAACATGTGCTTAGAACACATTTGTTAGCATTTCTACTTTTATTCAACACTGCAGTTGATGAATTACAGAATTGTCCACGACTAATAACCTTAGGAGCCACAAAAGCTTTCAAACTGGATATCTTTACATCAAGTTTCTCTTCCACCAGGTGTCAATGATATCAAGCTTCTTGTTCGAGTCTGCAGACTTTAGCTTCACTGTGGCTTGCAGCACAGAAATATGTCCCGCTGTCCTGAGCAGTGAGGCTGGAAATGATTAGTCTGAACATGTTGTTGTTTAGACTGGCTTCATAGTTCTTTACTGCCTGATCGTACTCTTTTATAACAAATTCTATGGGCTGACCAGAGTGGACTTGTTTGTACCAGTACATAGTGTAGCTAGACATGCTACCTCCTGCTGCCATGCTGCAGTCTAAAGTCACATTATCTCCTGGTAACACTGCTATGAAACGTCTCGACTGAAGCACAGTGTCTGCTGATGTGTGACCTATGTGGGAAAAAAAAATGTTAGACAACTAAATAACACTGACCCATAAATCAGTCAGACAGGCATAAATGACTAACGTGTCTTGAACATATCTTGAAAATTAAAAAGCAGCATGAAATCTGAATATGGAAACCATCGTGCTGCAGATATGACACTCACTTTGACACATAAAAAAGAGACATTTCAGTAGAAGTATTGAGATACAGCTGTTCCTCATCTCTCAGTATTGATCCAAGACCAAGTGAAAATGTAAGAAGAAATAAGACTCTAGGAGGAGGGGCTGTGTCTTGCTGATGATGATAGCAGCAGCAGAAGAAAATGAAGAAAAAGAAAACACAACAGCTTAGAGAGCTGGAAATCACAAACACTACCCAGGTAGCAAAATATTCTGGCCCAGATTTGGCATAAATCTGGCACACCAGGCATTCTTCTGGCACTGGCATACAGCATGTGGGCCAAACATGGCTTGGGTTTGGCAGAGGTGGCACCATTTGGCAAGATTTGGGCCAGATTTGAAATGTAGTATTTGGCCCAGATGTTAAAAATTGATATGTGGGCCACGTAAGTTTGGCCTGTCTTGACCCACATTTAAATACATTAAAATTATTTTTGAGTAAAGAAGAAAAATTTACCAATCAGGCTACTTTGAGAAAAAGCATGGCCATAGTGTGCCTAAAGCGCAATGCTTAATCGGTTTGTCAATTTTATTACAATCGTGACAGACCAACCTATCTGGCCCAGTTTAGACCCAGTTATGAGTTATTAACTTGGCCGAGACTTGATCCAGATATGGTCCATGTTTGGAACTTGCCTGGAAGCCAGACTTGGTCCAGTCATATAGCGTAATTCACTGCAGCATGTGGGCCAAGCAAAATCTGATTGTGTGGGCCAGAGCTGGGCCAGAGAAATGTTTCTATGTGGGTAGTAATTTACAAATGAGAATAACTTACACTTTGAACATGACTTGGAAGTCGATTTTGGAGGAAGGCGGGTTCAGTAAACCGTTTGCGCCCTTTGAAATCACTATTTACAAGGAGAAAACCAGGACAGCGGTTCATGACTTGGCTTTTTGGTGATGCAAAATTTTGGTGACCTGAAACCAAGCCTGTCCAAACTTATGGAGAAAAAAAGTGCCTAGCAAGGCTGTGATTAGCTGGTGCAGATGTCTTGGGGTGCTTTCACATCTGTAGTTCGGTACATTTGGTCCGGACCAAGGGCAACAAATAATACATTGTAGCATTTTGGGTCTTTGGGTCCTTTTCACACCACACTGACCAAAATGCAGTCATCAAAACCCACGTCACTCATTGGCCAGATGTTGTTGAACATATTTCCTAAACTGCCTATCGGTTGGCCAGAATTCATGTGCGGGATAATGCCAATGGAATTCACGCAGGAAAACAAACCAGCAGACACAAAATGTCATCTTTTGACTATGGAGGTAGGCCTACGACTGTGATGACTGATTGTATCCCTACTCCTAGTATACTATATAGTTTGTATATATCACTTTAGACAAACTATACATTTCGAGAATGAAGTGGGCTGCGGCTGAAAAACATTGTTTTAAGGCACTGCAAACGGTGAAGGTGCATCGCACGTCACTTCAGGAAGAGGCGTGAATTAATTTTGTAAACTGCTACATGATCATCTTCCGGAAATATTACCAACGATCCATCATTTATGTGTTCCCTCTTTCTCTCACTCTGTTGGTAAAGCGCTGTCAACAAATATTTTCCTCCACATTCCATAATGCACAACGCATCGGCCTACGGCAGCTGGATTAGTCCAAAGAGGCGCAGTACTTTTTGTGGTTGGCTCTGTTTATGTCAAATCATATTCTCATCACAAACGAATCGCTCCAGGGTTCGTTTTAAAGCGTACCAAGACCACCTCTTCAAGGAGGTCTCGGTACGCTTTTTTGGTCCGCTTTTGGTGCGCACCTGAGTGCGATTTGCTACATTTACACCTGCCCAAACAAACCGAACCAAGAGGGAAAACAAACTCTAGTGTGATTCAACCGAACTAAATAAGGCAGGTGTGAAAGCACCCTTACTTAAGGTAGGACCTACAGTAAACTGTGCAGTACAGTGGTGCTCTAAAAGAAGGAACGAACACACCTGCTTTAGAATATTCAGGCACACATTTTCAAGATTGCTGGATGTAAGCCAGGGGTGTCAAACTCAGTTCATGCGTGGAGGGTTGCAGCCCTGTAGAGTTTAGTTCCAACACTGCTCTAACACACTTACTGAACCTGTAGATTTCAAACAAGACTGAAGGGCTGCCTCTGAAATCGCTCCTATGCATTATTTGAAGGAGCATATCTATTGGTGTCCACAACCCCTGCGGACATTCTGAAGTGCAGTCAGTCAATCCCACAATGCTCCACAATAATGAGTGTACAAACGATGTACGCTCAATGGGCTAGGTATAAATGGAGGTCAGAGTCAAATCCAAATGGGTGAGACATGAGCACCAAGTGTGCTGTACAAACCTCCTAAGACTTTGATTTATTCAAAGTCGGCATGAAATAAATAATAACAATGTTCATTCTTAAGGTGAATAATTCATCTGCGCAAGTTGGAAAAGTTAGTTTGCTGTGGTAATCTTCAATGAAAGTCCGATTTTTTTGCTTCTATGTTAGAAGTGGCGATCCTTCTGTTGACATCAACCTAATGTCTTCCATAGCAACTGTATATTAATACCCCTCTATTACCACTTAAGTTGATATGAGGAAATAATGCACAAAAGAAAACCCTGTCACCTACTCAAAATTCCATTTTAGTTGAAATTATATCAACACACTGAAGTAAAATGTCTCAGCAACTTCTGGTTCATTAATGTCTTGTACATAACACAGAGTCCAGCCTATTATGTTTGATTAATGTCTACACCTACCACAACCCTGAACCAACCCCGTACAGTAACTTATTAAAATTTTCTAAATGTCTACATCTACCCTAAAGCTAAATCTACCCCTTATGGTAATCTATTGAGTTTTATTAACGTCTACACCTACCCTGACCCTAAACCTACTCCTTATTGTAACCTATTGAGTTTTATTTACACCTACACCTACCCCAACCCTAAACTTAGTCCTTAAAGTATCCTATTGTGTTTTAATAATGTATACACCTACCCTAAACCTACCCCTTACGATAATAAAAGTATTTTACAATATTTACAAGTATTTAGTAATGACCGTATTTACTGCTGTACAGAGAAAAAAAATGAGTAGCCCCAACCTGCTTATGGCATAGGTTTCTCCCACTTGGAGGTCTCTGACCTGCAACAATATTTACTTGCACTCAATGTCTAGAGAATACACTGTTAGATTTTGTGCACGAAATGAGTTTCCAAATCTGACCACAAGATGGCCTCCACAGCAGAATCTTATCAGTTTCAAATTTCTAAATTAATATTTTTTAATATATTGAATTGTTAAATTAACATTTGTATACATTACAGAAATGAAAATACTTTGTTTGATTAGTAATAGTCAGCTCACCTTGTTAAATCACAGGGTCTGACCAAGAAAATATAATCTGATTTATCAACCAGCAAAGCAAAAGCAAAATAGTATCCTATCGAGTGCACACAGTGCTTAAATTCATTCACTCGTTGTTCTCACTTATTTAAGTGGACTATATTAGTGAACTAATGTTGGGAATAGTGAATAAGTATGGGGTGTGAGGCAATTTTAGATACAGCCAAGAACCTAATTGGGTTGATTGTTATGAAACGCACAGTTCACTAAAGAACTACAAATCCCCCAGTATATGGACTAAAAGTTCCAGTCATGCACCACTCACACGCACCTGTTCCTCATTCTGTTGATTTCACACTCTCATGGCTGGCAGCTGATCATGAACTGATTACATAGACTACATACACAGGACACATGCACACCTCTTTGCACCTCTTTGAGTCTTGTTATACTGTTACTGTGAACATTTCGATGCATTTTCCTTGCCTTGACTTCTGTTTGAACCTTGCTTTGTTTCGTTTGTTTATGTTGCTTGCTGCCTGCCTTTTGACCATCCTGTTTTATGACCACTACTCTGGATTGCCCGTATACATCGGTTTGCTCCTGTGTTGACTGTTGCTTGCCTGACCATTCTCTGCATAATAAACCCTGCATCAGCACTTCCATTATCAGCATCCCCACTTATGACATTGATCAGTTGTGTTTGATGAAGGTTGAGGTTAAATTGTGCAGGGTTTTGTCTTTCCAGGACAATGCTGATCTAAAATCTCCAGGATGCGGGCCTCCAAGCATAGATGGCATTTTGAAGGGGGGCCAGAGACGATTAATATTGCCAGAGACTCAAACGCAGGGGTACATGCAGTATGCACAGGTGTAAGGATAACAAGGCACAGGTGAAACTGATAAAACAATATGGAGACCAAAGGTGCAGTCACACTGCACTTTTCTCCCCATAGACTTCCACGAGAATGCGTTAGACTGGAAATGCAAGCTCATGTGACAAGTTTCACAGTTTGCTACATTGGAAAGTTCAAGCATGGTGAACTCTGACCTGCGAAAACTCATCACATGATTGCGTGAGACCAATCGAAGATCAAAACATGACCTCTCTGGACAGAATTTAAAACATGGACCAATCGCTCGCTTTTTTAAATGTCTAATCATCTTGTTTAATCCCAACCCCTTTCGCAGCACCATACTTCAGAATTTCGCATGCACAAACTCTAGTGTGACCGCAGCTTACTGCTGAGGTCACACTAAAGTTTGAGCCTGCGAAGTTCTGTTGTACAGCGTTGCAAAAAGGGGAGGGATGTACAAAGAAGTTGTACATTTTATCCTTTGAATTGACAGATAATTCCACTGTGATGACCTGTGAAAACCCCAGTAAGTGAGTGAGTTTATCCTTTGTTTACAATATATTCTTATTTTTCTCACCAATAATGAAGATTATTTAGTACTGGCAGTTATGTGGCTTGTTTAATACACCTGATAGTGGTTAACCACAATGTTAGTGATATGTAATCTTATTTTTTTACAGTAATATGAAAGTGTAAAAAAAATCCAATCTTACATATGAGGTTGTGAGAGGATGTTTTCATATTAGAAAAACTGAATTTTGTAGCACTGTGTACTGGCAGCACAGTAATAAACAGCCGAGTCTGTTGGAAGGAGGTCTGAGATGGTTAAAGATCCAGCCGTTATGCCTATCCTAGCTTGACTGAATTTCTTCTCCTCAAATCCAGGTTCATAATTTGGTGGAGATCCGGAATAACCATAGCCGATTAGATCTAGAGCCATGCCTGTTTTTTGTTGTCGATACCATAACATAACAACTAAGGTCCCGTCGTCATGTTTGCAGTCAATCTTTGCCTTGTCCATCTGGTTTCCAAACAGAACTAGAGGCTGTTGAAAATTTACACAATTTGCAGTCCCTGTGTAAAGAAAAATTAAATAAAAATTATATATATATATATATATATATATATATATATATATATATATATATATATATATATATATATATATATATGAGAAAACATTCTGAAAGGTATTTCAAAATTGATTCAATTAAGTTGCGGCAGTGTCATACTTAATATGTTGAAAGCATTCTGAAAAGTATGTCAAAATTGATTAATGTATCATACTTAAAAATATGATGAATAAAATGCTCAGCCCAAAAGTAACAAACATCTTTGATGCTCTGTGTGCGTGATTAAAATGTGACAACCCTTTAGAGAGATAGAGAGAGAGAGAGAGAGAGAGAGAGAGAGAGAGAGAGAGAGAATGGATCTGTTATTTATGAGTTACATCTCCCCCTGTTGGTCCTACTTCTCCGTTTATTGTAGTTTTTTGGTTTGTTTTGGGGGTAATTGTTAGGCAAGTCCCATACAAAAATTGTGGAGACAACCAAGACTACTTTAAGTTCATTTCCACTTCCCACTTTTTAGTATATATATATATATATATATATATGTCAGTACACGGGTTTGAACTTTGCTTTCTCTCTCTCTTTTCTGACAGCGTTTTCTGTCTTTTCTTACTGACAACTTTCTAATTTGTCTCCAAATTGCTGTGTAATGTCACATAGCTGATCGTTTTTGCCAATTAGTAGTCTCACTTGTTTACTGCCACCTGCCTTTCATTTCTGCTGATTGCTGGTTCTATATCTGAGGGTTTTTCGCTTCTTCTCTTGCCAGAGTGTTGAGTTTCTTACAGCCTTCTTGTTGGTCTGTAGTTTGTTAACTCTGTATTCTCTGTCCTGTTCTCTAGAGCAATTCTGAATTTGGTCTGCCCTGCTGGAAAATTGATCCTTGCCATTGCCCTTTCCCTGCATTACCAGGTCTGGGTCAAAGACTAGATTCATTTATGACTGAAATTTAGCCCACTGCTGATTTTCTTTATCATGTGGTGCTACAAATTTTTGTTGGAATTTATCCTGTATTGTTGCATGTTGCCTGTGGTCCAGTCTTCAGTTTATTTTTATTAAAGTCCAAGATCTGTTCTGGAATCTCAGCAAGTTGCTGAGTCATTTTCTTTTTGCTTAATTAAACTTCTTGAATTGAACTCCTTTGCTTTTGGGTCCTTTATACAGACATCCCTGTGTGTGTGTGTGTGTGTATATATGTGTGTGTATATATGTGTGTGTATATATGTGTGTGTATATATGTGTGTGTATATATGTGTGTGTATATGTGTGTGTATATGTGTGTGTATATGTGTGTGTATATGTGTATATATGTGTGTGTGTGTATATATATGTGTGTGTATATATGTGTGTGTGTGTGTATATATATATGTGTGTGTGTGTATATATATATGTGTGTGTGTGTATATATATATGTGTGTATGTGTATATATGTGTGTGTGTGTGTATATATATATATATATGTGTGTATATATATATATATATGTGTGTATATATATATGTGTGTATATATATATATATGTATATATATATGTGTGTATATATGTATATATATATATATACACACACTCTTTATAGCACAGGTTTCAAACTTAACACCTTGATTAGTTGCATCAGCTGTGTTTACACTAATGCGTTCAAACGCACAAGTTTTGCTACTGTTACGCCATCCATCCACACTGCAGAGTTTTCAAGAGCCGAAAACGCTGAAGATGCTGTTTTCATTTGAAAATGCTGCTGCTCTTTTAGTTTGGATGGGGGAAAACGGAGACATCTGCAGACATTCTCCTCTCTGATTGGGGCTTTTTCCTCAATATTAAGTAGCCTACACAATGTTCCGTCCTGCATCCTCTCTGTGTAAGTTCAGACTTTTCTAGTTTGAAATGGAAAACGAACTCCCTAGGACACATCAGGTAAATCTTCAAAGGGAACAGTGTACTTTGTGACCTCATTCACATCACCCTGGCTACGTTGTTTTATTTTCCTAGCAATAAAATGAAAACATGATTTAAGGAACTGCCTATTTTCATTTTGATATTAGCAACTTAACAGACACCAAAAATGTTGAGGCATCGTGTAGCTGCATATTTATTTGACCGTCATCATCACTGTATGCATAAGATGGAGTGTGGTCACATGATGTGCGTTTTCAGTGATGTAGTGTGGACGGAGAGTTGTTCAGAAACACTGGGTGAAACGCCAGTGTGGACGCAGATGGTTTTCATTCAAAAACGCAGTTTTAAAATTAAAACTTATTTGTGCAAACGGGGCCTAAGTTTGGAGCAAAACTGTGTAGAGTTGTGGCCCTCCAGAAATTGACTTTGACACCTGTGCTTTATAGTGTACTATAGGTATAACAGTGGCAAAGTTTAAGTGCACAAATAGGCCAAAAAATTTTTTTTGTTTGTATTGCAAGTGAACTTAGAAGTATACTTGTAGTAATTAATTAGTGGTAAGGTGTGGCGTGCCTGACGGAATTAATACAATGTGTTTGCTACTTTTGTACGTTTTGTCTTTTTAAAAAGAAAAATCACTGTCCATCGCCCCTTCCAATTCCAATTTTCCATCGCAGAAATGTAAGTAACTTAGATATTATTACTTAGGTTTTAAAAGTATTGAGTTACTTTACTTGTCACTTATGGCCCGTTTCCACTGAGTGGTACAGTACGGTACGGTACACTGTCAAAAGGTGTACCGAACCAAACCGTACCATACCACTTTTTCGGCACCCTTTGCAAAGGGTACCAAGGGTACCAAAAGGCGGAGCTAGACGCGCAGCAGAACGCCATTTGTTTACAGAGATACGTCATTCGCTCACGCAACAACCTAGAATGAAAACAAAGGAACCGCCATGTTTTAAATACACAGCCGAGAGATTACACCGTAATAATTTATGCATATAATAACGAGCCATGGTCGACCCGAGCTCAAACAAACCTTGTCGTCATCTTGATGAACAGCCACAAAGCCAAGAAGAACAAAATCTGCTGTGTCTTGTTGTTTGTTTACGAGCACGTCTAAATACTTTTACGCATTATTTCTAGCAGAATTACAGAAATTTACTGTAAAAAAACGGATATTAAATTAGAGAAATTTACCAGAAATTTAAATTTAAGGAAATTTCTGTAATTTAATATCCGATATTTTTCGGTTTATTTCTGTAATTTAACGGCCGTTATTTTACCTTTTTAAAATAAATCCGTAAAAATGACGGATATTTTTTGTGTAAACAAAAAATTCAGAAATAAAATTCAAGAAGTGCAGGTTGAAGCAAAATACCATAGTAAAAGTACTGATACAGCCCTAAAAATGTACTTAAGTGAAAGTAAAAGTACACATTTTTAAAACTACTTAGTAAATTCCTGACAAAATTACTCCGTTACAGTAATTTGAGTATTTATAATTTGTTGATTCACACCACTGAAAAAACCGTACACCTGAAAACCATACAACTGTGTTGGTTTCCTGTGTGCTTGAGTTTTAGTAAAGCTGTAATTTTAGTGTATGTCACTGTGTGTACTGACAGCACAGTAATAAACAGCAGAGTCTGACTGACTGAGTTTAGAGATTTTCAGAGATCCATTCAGTGTATCCGTTTTCTCCAGTTTAAACCGGTCTTCAAAATCAGTCTCATAGCTGGGGTCCCCTTTAGCATATTTGTAACCTATCAGAGCCATGGCTGCATCCTTCTGCTGATACCACAGCATATTTAGCATGCTATTGTCATCATGACTACACTTTATCTCAGTGCTGTCACTTTGGTCGGCAAATAAGAATGGCAGATTTTGTTGAACAAGGACACATTTCACCTTTCCTAGGAAAGAACAAAAAGGGTCAAGCTTGAATTACTTTTGATTACAAATGGATAAGAAAAAATTCATACTTACCAATGTAAAACAATATAAATATGCACAGTCCGTATGTTGCTCTGAACATCATTCTTAACTAGGGTTATCTTGAAGATAGCTACTGAAAGACAAAGATAGAGACCCTAGAGTACATGTAAACACAGGAAAAGCTACATTAAATAAGAAGTCAGATCTCCCCCTACTGACTTGATTGTACCTGGGGTGAACACATTTTTAGTGAAGGGGAGGAGCAAAATGTCAGTGAAGTCTAAATATATTATTTTAAGTAAGAGTTCTCGGGTTCTACCAAAAAGTCTGTAAGTATTCCTTTATTTGTGGTTGATACAGGTGCATTTGCAGGCTGCCTTCCAACATGTTTTTGTAATATGGTTTATTGTCATTTATTCACTGTGTAAACTAGCAGCACACAGATAAACAGCATCAGTCCCCTCTTTAACATCCACCTCCAGAGTCCATTCCTTTTTTCCTGTACCAGACAGTTTAAAGCCAGATTCAAACCCCTTCTCATTAGAGTCTGAGTTAACAACGTAGCTTCCAATAAGCACCGGTCCTTCTCCTTTTATGTGCCTGTACCAGTATTTGTATTCGTAGTCTGTATCATTCTGGTAACAGTGCATTTTAACTGAGAAACCTGAACGTCTGGATATGTACTTGGGCCATTGAGTGATCAGAACAGCATCACTGAAACCTGCTGGAAAATATAAAGACAAAACTGTGATTAATTAGGAATGTACATTTGGTCAAAATCACGAGAATGACTTTAAATAATTATTTTAATCAGAGTAATACCTTTAAAACAAAGCAATGAGAGTAAAACAAGAAAGGAGTCCATTTAGAGTTGCTCTTTGTGAAATATTCTCTGAGAGAATGACTCTTTTCTTTAAGACACACCCCTTTGTTGCTTATTCAATGGAGGGAAAAAAATGATGACGTTAATCTTCTGTTCTCGTAGTCTTCTGAACCAGCACAGTTGAAACAAATGCTCTACACCAGAGATGCCCAAACTAGGGCCCGTGGGCCAAAGTTGACCCATTGATTTGGCCCTCCATCCCATCTGAAAAGAGGAAGAATGATGGGGATGGTTTAGAGACTGTCACTTCAAATTTAATGTAACATTTTATTTACATCTGAAGTCAGAATTATTAGCCCCCCCCACCCCCCGAATTATTAGCCCCCTGTTAATTTTTTCCCCAATTTCTGTTTTATGGAGAAGATTTTTTTTCAACACATTTCCAAACATAATAGTTTTAATAACTCATCTCTAATAACTGATTTATTTTATCTTTACCATGATGACAGTAAATAATATTTGACTAGATATGAAAAAATCTGGGCACCCCTGCTCTTCATAGACAACAGTGCAGATTAAATGGGTGATTGCATGATCATTTCAAATGGGGAATACGATTCGTCACCTTGGAATTATAAGGTTCTATCTGTGTTCTGGATGCTTTTGGGATGTTGAGCTTTAAAGTTTACAGACAGAGTGTGTAACATTTGTTTTTTCAAATAAAAAGTCTTAAAATGTAAACAACTTATTATAAAATATCCCATAATGTAAATAAGTTGTCAATTAATAAGAATGTCAATAACTCAATTTTGACAAAAATGTCAGATAGAACGTTGTAATTCTAAGGTGACGAATTATTACAGAGGAACCCATTTTATGTTGTAAATGTGTATGTGCAACTGTAGACATCCAAATCATTCAAATTTGAATCTAATTGCAACTTTCTCAAGTTTAACTGGAATGTGAAATATTTTTTAAAGGTTAAATTACAAAAAATGACACATAATGTTAGTAAAAACCTTTGAAATGGGTGTGTAAATAATAACAGAACCTCTTTCTTTATTTTTAATAGGACAACTGACATACAGTTGCAATCAGAATTATTAAACTTCCTGAATTATTAGCCCCCCTGTTTATTTTTTCCCCAATTTTTGTTTAATGAAGAGAAGATTTTTTTCAACACATTTCTAATCATAATAGTTTTAATAACTCATTTCTAATAACTGATTTATTTTATCCTTGTCATGAGACACTTCTATACAGCTTAAAGTGACATTTAAGGGATTAACTGGGTTAATTAGGTTAACTAGGCAGGTTAGGGTAATTAGGCAAGTTATTGTATAATGATGGTTTGTTCTGTAGACTATCGATAAATATATAGCTGAAAGGGGCTAATAATTTTGACCCTAAAATGGTTTTGAAAAAATTAAAAACTGCTTTTATTCTAGTTAAAATTAATCAAATAAGACTTTCTCCAGAGGAAAAAATATTTTCAGACATGCTGTAAAAATGTCCTTGCTCTGGTAAACATAATTTGGGAAATATTTAAAAAATATATATCAAAGGGAGTTTAATAATTCTGATTGCAACGGTATATCTAACATTAAAAAATATGAAACTAAGGTTGTCAGTAGTACTGTCTTAAAAGGGTGACTGCTTTAAATAATATTGGATATACAGTATCAAACCAGAAATCATCCCATCCACCACTGTTTTGGTTTCCTGTGTGTGCTTGAGTTTTAGTAAAGCTGTAATTTTAGCGTGTGTCACTGTGCATACTGACAGCACAGTAATAAACAGCAGAGTCTGACTGACTGAGATCAGAGATTTTCAGTGCTCCGTTCCGTGTATCTGTTCGTTGGAAATCAAAACGCTCTTTAAATCCATCCTCATAGCTGGGTTGACTCATGTCATATCTGTAACTGATTAGAAGCATTTCTGTATTTTTCTGCTGGTACCACAGCATAACATACATGCTACTGTCATCATGACTGCAGTTCATCACTGTGTTGCCACTTTTGTTGGCAAATAAGGACGTCACCTTTTGTTCAAAAATCACACATGTCGCCTTCCCTGTGGGAGGAAAAAAATAATGTGGTTTAAAAAATAGTTCATTTCAAATGGATAAGTAATGATCAAGTTTAAATTTCAAATGGATCTTACCTATGTAAAAGAAGATACATATGCACAGTCCACATGCTGCTCTTAACATTCTTTCAAAACTAGGGTTAGAAATGCTCATAAACACAAGAAAGAGAGGGTATGAGAGCGAAAGACAAGACAAAACTCTGCATTAAAAGACAGATCTCCCTGACTGCATCACTTGAGAGTTTGAAAGAAGTCAGGAAAGTGGGTGTGTCCGGCTCTGTTTAGGTGGGAGTGTCGGGGGAGGGAAAGAGGGAAGGTTTTGCATAAAAATAGGAGTTTCAGTTTGGGCACACGCTGATTATCACAGAGGCAAAACAAACACAGACGCAGGGGAGAAAGACAGTGACTGTGTTTACATGGACATGGACAGTAATCTAATTACTAGCCAAATTATTAATTAGTTGACATTAACTGCAGTTTTGCACTTTTACTTTCATTCAGGAACATTTCATGCATGCCCCCTGTAACAAACAAGATATTGGATGCAAGGAATTGTTGGAAGAGTGTTGTTTTAAGGGAATGTTTGATAGTGCACGGCGAATGGGAGAAAAAAAAAACCTCAGTAACTTAGATGCACTCGGTAGGTAGCATCAGAAAGCCGTGTGTGTATATACTATCCTGTCACAAAATGCAGTGAAAATCCTACACGACAGTAATAGTTTGATTAAGGTGTTTGCATGTTTACATTCGGAGAGCAGCATTTACATTGAATGTTTCAGTCTATAATATTGTACTATAATAATGTGGTGATATTAACGTACTGTATACTTAGTAACTAAATCATTTTGACTAAGGTATGTCTTTAAAAACTGAAAGAGACGATACGAACTAACTTTGCCATCTGAATAAACAAACAAAGACCACTGATCGCTCACTTACCAAATCTGTAGAGACAATCAACACCAACTAGAGCTGCGTCTTTTTTAAAAGAAGACGAGCGGCAAATCCAGATTTCACCATTTCTAGATGCGAAAAGCTCTCGGGTATAAAATGTTGTTTTGTTAACAAACATATTTCTGTCGAGTCCAGACACACGAGTCCAGCTGCGCTCTCATAGCGGGAAATGAAAACAAAACCTTCGTTTGCAGCACATTTATAAACACAATACTGATGACCCATGTCTCCAAATTCTTGTTCTTCCACTTGTTTTGGCAACACAACGTGGCGTTTCTCTGCCGTCTGAAAATTGTAACAGGTAAAAACACATCAGATGAATATTTTTTTTCATTATATTTTGAATAAATCAAACTCAGTCATGATCAAAAGTACTAAAAGTTTTTGTTTTTTTTAAATTACGGGATTTTAACTCTTTAATTGCCAAATGTATAAATGATGTCACTGATTTGGTGGAAAACAGTCTTCGAAGTTATCATCCATATTAATGAAGTTGCACCTCATTCACAATAGAGCGCACTGATTGGTTCGAACCAAGTCTTTCTCATGAATTAATGCTGCACACTCAGAGACGTCATGATGTACTCGCCGATACAGACATCCGCTCTCCACTACACACAAGGATCTAATTGCCATGACACAGCTTCAAAAATTTGTTTTAAACCGGGAGAACGAATTTGCTCAAAATAACGCAAAAATAACCTCGTCCAACTGTCCTGATTTCCAACTGGGTTTTACACTCAGAGGATTTACATTTTAGACAATTTTTTTAGGCTCACAGTAAACCCTCGCACAAACACTGGGGTGGTACCTTTTCAAAAAGTACAAATCTTTACCTAAAAGGTCCACATTGATACCTCAAGGGTACATATTAGTATCTAAAAAGTACAAAAGTCTTCCAAAAGTATATATTAGTACCCTTTTTAGGGACTTAAATATACTTTGAGGTACCAATATGTACCCTTTAAGTACAAACATGTACCTTTTCAAAAGGTACCACCACAGTGACAGCTCGCGTACCTTTATTTCTGAGAGTGTATCATTTTCATGTACTGAACTCTTATTATTCAACTACACCTAGGTAGCCTATATTGATATTTTCATTCTATGGCACTTTTAATATTTAGGGAGAACCTCTTTTGGACTGCGGAGGAGATGTCAAAAGACTTTAAAGTCAACTGGTTTAAAGAATATTAGATATCAAAGCAGATATATGAAAACCATACACAACTGTTTTGGTTTCCTGTGTGTTTGAGTTTTGGTAAGGCTGTAATTTTAGTGTTTGTCACTGTGTGTACTGACAGCACAGTAATAAACAGCAGCGTCTGACTGACTGAGTTCAGAGATTTTCAGAGATCCATTCAGTGTATCCACTCTTTCCAGATTAAACCGCTCTTTAAAGCCATCTTCAGATGTAGGCTGATTGATACCATAGCTGTAACCAATTAGAACCATTTCTGTATTTTTCTGCTGGTACCACAGCATAACCTGCATGCTATTGTCACCATGACTGCAGTACATCACTATGTTGTCACTTTTGTTGGCAAATATGGACACCTTTTGTTTAACGATCACACATCTCACCACTCCTGTAAGAAAAGAATCAGGCTTTGAATATTTTTGATATCGAGTGGATTTAAAAATTAATGATCAAATGAACTCTTACCTATATAAAACAAAAAACAGATCCAGAGTCCACATTCTGCTCTTAACATCTTTCTAAACTAGGGTTATAAAAAAAAAAACTATGGTTGCTCTCAGCACAAATAATGCGACCAGACAGATAGTATGTGAGATGTAGTAAGAAAAAAACTCCCCCTACTGACTTCAGAGTGACCTTGATGTAAATGAGTATTTGGGAGCGGGAGGAGCAATGAGATCCATATATATGAGTTCTCAGGCTATGGGTCCGATTGCATCACAATGTATGTAATGGTATGAATTAATTTATTTGTGGTTGATGCAGCATCAATCCACTCCTATGCCCATCAGCCAAAAACAATTAAGCATTCAACAACTCTGGAGTATAAATGAAGAGTTCAGAGGCAAAACCCTCTAAATCCATCAGTGTTATGAAGCGGACAGGAGACAGAGGTAAGGAAACGTTAGGGTGTTTATTGAATGACAACAAGGAGCACAGGAAGGATAGCCAGGAGGATCAGGAATGATGTTGGGGTCTTTTCCTCCGTGGCTGGGTAACAGGAATACACGAGGATGGACAGCACACACCAGATACAGCTGACAGAGGATGACACAGACTTGGAAGGACTGGAAGACAGGACGATTCGGGAGGACCAGGAAGACTAGGAGGAATACAAAGAGAACAGGTAAGTAAATCGTTTGTTTAGCTGAGGATGACTACGCTGAGTGGTCGCTCAGTTGTCCGCTTTCGTCGAGACGAGCCCGGACAATGAGCGACTGGAGTGCTGTGCTTTTATCTGGTGCTCGTGAATGTGATGCAGCTGTGTGCTCATTAGAAGTCAGGTGATGGTGATCTTCGTGAGTGGGGGTCGTGAGAGCCTGACCAATCCATGACAGTACCCCCCTCCCCAGGGCCCGCTCCTGAGGGCCGACACCTCCGACGCCGTGGTGGTCTCCCTCTGCCTCTAGGCGCTGGGAACTCAGGGTGGCTCTCATGAAACTCCACCATGAGACTAGGATCGAGAATATCAGCTCTGGGAACCCATGTCCTTTCTTCGGGGCCGTACCCTTCCCAGTCCACCAGGTACTCCAACTGGCCACCACGACGTCGGGAACGCAAGATCTCCTTCACTGCGTAGACGGCTCCTTCTTCTAGGAGCAGTGGAGGAGGGGGTTCCTCTTCGTGGTCAGGCTCTGTGGAGGGAAGAACAGGATCGTGATAGGGTTTCAGGAGTGATACGTGGAATGTAGGGTGAATACGGTAGTGAGAGGGTAATTGTAGTTTGTAGGTGACGGGGTTAACCTGTTCCACGATGGTGAAGGGACCAACAAATCGGGGACTTAACTTGCGAGAGGGCAGTCGCATGCGTATGTCCCGGGTGGATAGCCACACCTTTTGTCCGGGTGTGTATCTGGGTTCTTCAGACCTTCTTCTATCGGCGGTTACCTTGCTTCGACGGACTGCCCTCTGCAGATGTTGATGAGCCTCGTCCCAGACTCTCTCGCTCTCCCGGAACCAGTGATCCACTGCGGGGACATCAGATGGTTCGCCATCCCAGGGAAAGAGCGGTGGTTGGAAGCCCAGGACGCACTGGAATGGCGTGAGTCCGGTGGAGGGTTGCCGCAGTGAATTTTGGGCATATTCTGCCCAGCCCAAATACTGGCTCCAGGAGCTCTGGTGACCACTGCAGAAGGTCCTCAGGAACCGTCCCACCTCCTGAATCTTCCTCTCTGTCTGCCCGTTGGTTTGGGGATGATATCCAGAAGAGAGGCTGACGGCCACACCTAGGAGCTTGAAGAAGGCTTTCCATAGACGTGAGATGAACTGTGGACCTCTGTCCGACACAATATCTTCTGGAATACCAAATGACCTGAAGACTTGATTAAAGATATTGTCGGCTGTTTCAAAGGCTGTGGGAAGACCTTTCAGAGGGATTAGTTTGACAAACTTTGAGAATCTATCTACTATGACTAGAATACAGGTATTACCTTCTGACGAAGGGAGATCAGTGATAAAGTCCACTCCTAGGTGTGACCAGGGACGGTTCGGAATCGGCAAGGGATGGAGCTTTCCAGCGGGTAGATGACGTGGGCTCTTGGATTGGGCACAGTCCTTACAGCCCTGAACATATTGCCTCACATCCCTTGCCATGTTTGGCCACCAGAATCGTTGGGATACTAGCGAGAGAGTATTGTTGATCCCTGGATGTCCAGTGCCTAGCGAGGTATGTAAGGAGTGGATCAGATCTACCCGGTGTTCAGGTGGTATGAACTGCCGATGAGGAGGGCATCCCGGCGGAGCAGGGGCTTCCGGAGTGGCAACGACTGGAGGAGCGTTCCAGGTGATCGGACAAATGGAGATGTGTTCGGGAAGAATCTTCGTTGGGAGTTCTTCATGATCGTGATGCTCGTGTAAACGAGAGAGAGCGTCTGCTCTTAGATTCTTGGGTCCTGGACGATAGGAAATGGAGAAATCAAAACGTGAGAAGAAAAGTGACCATCTGGCTTGACGTGGACATAGTCTCTTGGCCTCTTTGATATATTGGAGGTTTTTGTGATCTGTGATCACCTGGAACGGATGTTTGGCTCCCTCCAACCAGTGACGCCACTCCTCCAAGGCTAGCTTGATTGCTAGCAGCTCCCTGTCTCCTATGCTGTAATTCTGCTCCGCCGGGCTCAACTTCCGAGAGAAATAGGCACAGGGATGCAGTCGGGGCGGTGTATCATGATGTTGAGATAATACTGCCCCGACGCCGGTGGTGGATGCGTCCACTTCCACCACGAAAGGAAGATTTGGGTCAGGATGAGTCAGGAGTGGGGCCCTTGTGAACTCCTTCTTAAGAAGGCGGAAGGCTGCGGCTGCTTCTTTGGTCCACTCCAGTCCTTTGGGTTTACCCTTGAGGAGATTAGTGAGAGGTGATGTAATCCTGCTGTAGTCCTTGATAAACCGTCTATAAAAGTTAGTAAACCCAAGAAACCTCTGGAGCTCCTTAATGGAAGTGGGTTCTGACCAGGATAGAACAGCCTCAATTTTCTTCCCATCCATACGTATACCGGTTTGATCAATGATGTATCCCAAGAAATGAATCGACTTCTGGTGGAATGAGCATTTCTCCGCTTTGAGGTAGAGGTGATGTTCTCTCAATGTGTGTAGGACCTCCGCAACGTGTTGGCGATGTTCGGCCTCACTCCGGGAGTAAATGAGGATGTCATCTATGTACACTATTACAAAGTGGTGAAGAAACTCCCGGAGGACTTCATGAATGAAGTTTTGGAATACGGAGGGGGCGTTGACCAGACCGTAAGGCATGACCTCATATTCATAGTGGCCAGTAGGGGTCACGAATGCTGTCTTCCATTGGTCCCCCTCACGTATTCTTATCAGATTATACGCGCTGCGGAGGTCCAATTTAGTGAAGACTTTAGCTTCTCGGAGCTGTTCCAAAGCGGCTGGTACCAGAGGAAGGGGATATCGGTATTTTACTGTACCGTTATTTAGGACCCTGTAGTCGATGCATGGACGCAGCCCTCCGTCCTTCTTGGCCACAAAGAAGAAGCTTGAGGCGGCTGGTGATTTTGAGTGACGTATGTACCCCTGACTCAGAGCCTCCCTTATGTAATCTTCCATTGCCTGATTCTCTGGAAGCGAGAGCGGGTAGATCCTACCTCTTGGCAACTGGGCATCTGGAACTAGGTCGATCGCGCAGTCCCATGGCCGATGCGGCGGTAGCTGGGAAGCTCTCTTGGGGCAGAAGACATCATGAAAGGAGCTGTACTCCTTAGGAATGTGGATAGACTGCTTCTCAGGAGGGCTCTCGACCGATGTTGCAAACAAAGAAATGGGGTTCCGACCTTGAAGAGGGAGATTTGGAAAACAGGTAGGTGTACATCCAGATCCCCATTTCTTTATCTCTCCTGTGCCCCAAGAGATGATGGGATCGTGCTTCACCAGCCACGGGCGCCCTAGAATGATGTCCATATTTGCACCCTCCAGAACCAGAAATTGAATCCTCTCTTGATGTAACAGCCCCACTTGAAGAAGGATGTCTTCGCATTGTCGATGGATACGGGTCGAAGATCGAGTGCACTGGGTTATCGGTTGTATCTGGTATATATGCGAGGACGCCTCAGTACGGAGGTGGAGTTGACGACAGAGGGATTGGGAGATGAAGTTCCCTGCTGACCCGGAGTCGATGAGGGCTGTGACAAGGAGAGAAATAGAGGCAGTAGTTATTTGTACGGTGGTAGTAAGTGGTTTACATTGTTCAATATTCGTACTGAATACACTCACTGAAGTCCGAATGGGACGAAGGGGACACTCCATACGGGTGTGTCCACTGACACCGCAGTATAGACACAGACCCCGGGTCAGCCTCCTCTGTCGTTCCGCTGATGTCAGTCTTCCAGACTCTATTATCATGGGTTCTGGTTCTGGAGAGGCTGTTGACTCAGGCGATTGGAGGAGTGCAGACGAGGGGGTGATGGTGTCCTGTTGATAGGAACGGAGACGATCGGAACATCGGAGAGAATGTTGGATGAATCTCTCCAGACCCATTGTATCATCTAATGTGGCCAGCTGGATTCGGAGAGTGGGTTCCAAGCCGAGCCGGTACGTGGTCAACAACGATCTCTCATTCCATCCACTTGCAGCTGCTAGAGTGCGAAACCGGAGAGCATATTCCTGTGTAGATAGAGTACCTTGCTTTAGATGATACAGCTGCTCTCCAGCGGCTACTTCCCCATCAGAACGTCCAAACACCTCTTTGAAATACTCCGTGAAGGTAGTGATGGAATTCATGACCGGCCCGGCTTGGTTCCAGATCGTCTCAGCCCATTTAAGTGCAGGTCCAGAGAGTAGTGATACGATGTAGGCGATCTTTGACTTATCTGTGGGATATAGAGAAGGTTGCATTTCGAATATGAGGGAACATTGTAACAGAAAACCATTGCACTCCCCCGCTCCGCCTGAGTAGGGCGCTGGTCGGGCCATGGGACTGGAAGGAAGGGCCGAAGAAGAAACTGTGGAGGCGGAAGTGCTCGGTGCTGGTGGTGCGTTGGAAAGTGGAGCTGGTGGCTGTAGAATCCGCTTCAACTGGTCCACCAGCTCTTGAAAGTGATCGAGGGTGCTCATGTTGTCGTCGTTATAGGTCCGGGCTTCTGTTATGAAGCGGACAGGAGACAGAGGTAAGGAAACGTTAGGGTGTTTATTGAATGACAACAAGGAGCACAGGAAGGATAGCCAGGAGGATCAGGAATGATGTTGGGGTCTTTTCCTCCGTGGCTGGGTAACAGGAATACACGAGGATGGACAGCACACACCAGATACAGCTGACAGAGGATGACACAGACTTGGAAGGACTGGAAGACAGGACGATTCGGGAGGACCAGGAAGACTAGGAGGAATACAAAGAGAACAGGTAAGTAAATCGTTTGTTTAGCTGAGGATGACTACGCTGAGTGGTCGCTCAGTTGTCCGCTTTCGTCGAGACGAGCCCGGACAATGAGCGACTGGAGTGCTGTGCTTTTATCTGGTGCTCGTGAATGTGATGCAGCTGTGTGCTCATTAGAAGTCAGGTGATGGTGATCTTCGTGAGTGGGGGTCGTGAGAGCCTGACCAATCCATGACAATCAGACCTCTTTTCTTGTAAATAAGCATTTTCTATCAGGCTCCTCTGATTAGGTTCAGAAGTTTAATTTAATATGTAATGATAAAGTTATTAGCTTGTAAATAAAATGACTTTTTTTCAAAAATGTCACTTAAGACATTTCTTTGGGGTTTTTTGCGTCAAAACCAGCTAAATCCACTTGTGCTTTTTTTGCAAAAACCTCTAAATCCACCTACTGGAACAAGACAGTGTAACTAGTTGAAAATCACAAAATATGCAATTATAAATTATTTTACCGAACATCAAACACCAAAAATTAAAAATATACAAATCTGACAAGTAAGTGGTGGTTCATTCCACTGTGGTAACCCCTGATAAACCAGGGGAAAAGCTGAAGGAAAATGAATGAATGAAATCTGTCAATTAAGTGCATTAATCAATAACATTAAAACTGACATTAATTAAATCTTAACAATCAGTTGTCATTTCTGATATTTGGGATTTAGATTTAATAAGTAGAGCAATGTAAATATTGCAAACCAAGCTTGGTAGATTCAAATAATGTAGTGTAAAAGCATTGTGAAGCATCAATATCTGTGCATTGTCCATTTATTATAAAAAGCTTATCAGATGTAGAGGTAATATGAAGTAATACAAATAATGTATAGTTTTATACTTTTATCTTTAAAAAAAAAGCTTAGAGTCGGGGCCAGTAGTGTAGTGGTTAGTGTGTCGACACATGCACTGCGGTGCTCACGGCGACCCGAGTTCAATTCCGCCTCGCAGTCCTTGGCCGATCATTTCCCTCTCTCTGCTTCCTATGCTTTCCTGTCAATACTCTCTACTGTCCTGTCTAATAAAGGTGAAAACCCCGAAAAAATTATTATTTAAAAAAAAAATAGCTTAAAGATTTGTTCACATTAAATTATAATAATAAAAAACATTGGTTTACAAAGTATTTTGTGACACCCACATCCGTTAATTAAAATGTAGGTTTATGTTTTAAATAATAACTCCGAATCAAGGCGTTCATTTTAGGCCTATATAAATTATAAAACGTCAATGTAAATAATGCAATACTTTATGTAAAAACTAAATTATTATATACTACAGTAGCCTATAGCCTAAAAAAAGGTAAATATTGCCTTGTTGTTTCCCGTCTCGCTCAGCGCGTGAGCATTGAATCGCAAGTGACAGATACAGAGGAAATTAATTAAAATATCATTGGCTAGAATGAAAATAATATAGCCCACTTTGCAGCTTTCATTTAAATTATAGTAGCCCTATATAAAAAAAAAGCGATGGGCCGCTATTTTTCGCTGGTAATGTATTTAAATAAATAATTAGGCCTTTTTAATTATTCAGTTGTTATTTATGTACAGTAATTGAGACATAAAATGAGATAGTAAAATATAATCAACAACGAAAATGTAAATTAAAACTTTAAATGAAAACGTAAATAAAAAGCTTTTTTATTGACTGTCTTACTCCTATCACTTTAAACTAACAAACACCGTACATCTCTCTATATTTAGGCTAAAACACTGCTTCATTTATTTACGCCTACTTTATTGTATTTATGTTTGTACTTTCATTTTAGTTGTCTTTTTTAGTTCTACTTTCTAAAATGAAATTATTACAATGATAATAAAGCTTGTTAACAAGTTTTTAATGATTAATGAAGAAATAAAAATGCTTTGTTTTTTAGTTTATCTTTATTTACAAGTAGCAGAGTATTTACAGCTACTGTATGGGTTTTTTCAGTCTGTTCACGTCCCGTCCCGTTGTGCCCCCTGGTGGCATAGTCACAAACTGCAGTCATACCTAAAAAAACACGTTCTTATTCCTTTATGCTGCGTTTACACCAGACGCGGAGGAAGCTTCAAGCGCAAGTGATTTACATGTTAAGTCAATGCAAGGCGCGAATAGACATCCTGCGGTGCGATACGCGCAAACGAGATGGCACGAATGACGCAATTTGTGTGAATGAAGCGCTGGAGTTCTAAAATCTGAACTTCAGCAGGCATTCGCGCCACATTAACCAATCAGGAGCTTGCTCTTGTGGGGGCGTGATGATGACCTGTTGTTGGTGTCCTGGAGGAAACTCCTCCTGCTGACACCAACAACAGTTCATCAATCTGGGCTGGGCTCAGTCAGAAGCACCGCTGAAACCCTCCATCATCCAGGTACGGTTTCATGGAGGAGTTTATGAGCTCACAGAGCTAGGTGTACCTCTGAAAGAATCTAGTGGACTCAGACACGGCTCCAAACGGATCGACGCTGCTTTTCAGCCTTCATAAAGCACATAAACACAGTTATTCTCTCAATAAAAATCCATATTAGCCATTTAGTAATGAAGCTAGTGTCACCGGACAGACAGAAGCCCTGCCCATCACGTGAATCCGCGTCTATTGCTCAGTGAATTTGGCGCGCGAATGATGCGAGTAAAATCAAATTGTTCACGCGTCTATTTACATGCGAATAGCGCGATTTATCCACACGTTTCGCGTCTGGTGTGACCACAGCATTAGAGCGGCGGCGGTACAAGGCGCGGCGTTCATGGCCATTTTAAAGTGTCACCTACTGTATAGTAATACCAGTCAATTTTGACTTTGTAGAGACATTTTATTTTTTATCTACCTTAGGAAAACAAGTCATAAATACACATAATGAAGTATTTTAAAATGTAATAAGTTTTGTTTTGTTTTTTCTTGTGAAGATTAGGATTCGTTGTAGGAATGGGGTAGGGGATACTCATGTAGTCTGTAAAGCATACAAATCATTATATCTGTGGGATGCCCCCATAAAGTTCGCTGTACACGTGTGTGCTTGTGTGTGTTTCCTGTAAGTTTGGTGTTTGGTTTTTTAGTCAAGCTGGTAATAAAGATTACAGCACTGTGCATACTGACAGCACAGTAATAAACAGCGGAGTCTGATAGACTGAGATTGTAGATTTTCAGAGCTCCGTTCAGTGTTACTTTTCTTTCCAATTCAAACCGGCCTTTAAATCCATCCTCGTACATGGGATCACTGGTAGCACCATAGCTTAACACGATTAAGGCCATGGCTGAGTCCTTTTGCTGATACCATAACATATTTGGCTTGCCACTGTCAGAATATTTACAGCTTATTTCTGCGTTATCATTCTTATTGGCTAATTTATTTGGGTTCTGTTGAACATCAACACACCTTGCATACCCTGTAGGGGACAAAAATAAAACATATGAATACAGAATAGATAATAATTCTAAAATAGACAGTCACATATTGTTCTAGTCTAAAATTCACACTATTGGCAAACGATTGACTAAGATTTATAGCATAATAGACAACTAATTTGCTGCTTATTAATATTTAGTAAGGTAGTAGTTGGATTTATAGGCTGGTAATGAGCCAATAGTAAATAGTGTGAATTGTTACTTAAACTAAAGTGTTACTAAATAGAGTTCTAAATGTCAAAAAGACAAATAATTATTGGTCATAATGTTGTCCAAACAAAAAAAACTTACCTAAATACAATAATAAAAAAACACACACTCTGTATACAGCTCTTAACATCATTCTAAAATTGTGTTAGAACGCCTCTAGTTTCACACAGAATATACAGTAGTTTGACAAGACAGGAAGCTAAATGAGAGGAAATACTCTATATTAAATAAACAGTCACGTCTCCCCCTGCTGACTGTACCACATCAATGATTTGAAAGTGGTTTTGGTGAAGTAAGAGCACAACGTTATTTAAATAAACTGTATGTATGACATCCCAGGTTCTGCTGAATTGACTGTGGATTCTATTATTTGTGGTTGATACAGGTGCATTTGCAGGCTGCCTTCCTACATGTTTTTGTAATATGGTTTATTGTCATTTATTCACTGTGTAAACTAGCAGCACACAGATAAACAGCATCAGTCCCCTCTTTAACATCCATCTCCAGAATCCATTCCTTTTTTCCTGTACCAGACAGTTTAAAGCCAGATTCAAACCCCTTCTCATTAGAGTCTGAGTTAAAATTGTAGCTTCCAATAAGCACCGGTCCTTCTCCTTTTATGTGCCTGTACCAGTATTTGTATTCGTAGTCTGTATCATTCTGGTAACAGTGCATTTTAACTGAAGAGCCTGGACGATTGGATATGTACTTCGGCCATTGAGTGATAAGAACACCATCACTGAAACCTGCAGGAAAATATATATCAGCAATAATAGGTTAAGTTGTTTGTTAAAAATATAGCGTCACTGTTAATTGTTAATTCTTATTAAGTAAAGTTGAACCTGTTGGCTTTACTCTATGTACCTTTAAAACAAAGCAAGATGAATAAAGGATAAAAGGAGTCCATTTAGAGCAGCTATTTTTGTGAAATAGTTTCTGCTGTTCGGTTATTTTCACAAATAGCTAATGATTATGTGGCCCATTTTGTAAGACACACCCCTTGTGTAGACATTGGTGCTTCATTTGGCAGACGCCAGCTTGAAATTAGCATGGTGCAAAGCTTAAACTAGAACTAAAATGAAAAAAAAAGACATATTTAAATAATGACCCGTTTCAAATCTTTGAGTAAAAAGGATACTGATAATGATTTCATGTGTCATGATTATTTTAGGTCTACATTTTTAATGTTCCAAAGTTGTCCCCTTGTGTGTGTGTGTGTGTGTGTGTGTGTGTGTGTGTGTGTGTGTGTGTGTGTGTGTGTGTGTGTGTGTGTGTGTGTGTGCGTGCGTGCGTGCGTGTGTTGTTTTGGAAATATCCCATGAGTGTAGTAAAAAGTAATTATTTATTTTTTATTTACTTGCTTTATTTAATGACCCCAAAATAAGTCTTGAAGCTTCCCCCTCCTTCCACCCCTACTTCCCCCCTTTTTTCAGATAGGGCGACACGGTGGCCCAGTTTCTAGCACTGTTGCCTCACAGCAAGAACACCGCTGGTCCAACCTCCTATCGGGCTGGTTGGTGTTTCTGTGCGGAGTTTACATGTTCTCCCCGTGTTTGCGTGGGTTTCCCCCGGTTTCCTCCCACCATCCAAAAACATATACCATAGCTATAGATTAAACCAAATTATCACCGAAGACAACACTAGTTTACACTTCTCACGCGGCGACAAGCAGGGGAGTTCTCGAGACCTACCTGAGCTCGAACTCCCCTCTCGCCCTTTTAACAGGAGGGAGCCCCGGGTTCGAGGATATTACGAACTCAGGGCTCTCTGCCGGGACAGCGTGCCAAATACGCTTTATTGATTATCAGCTAAGTGTGAACTCTTGAAAAAAAATTAAAAATTATAATTTTCTATTTTCATGAAGGCTGTATAAATTCAGGGTACAGAGGTTGTACTTTGGCTCAATTTTGAACCACTGTCTTAAAAACTATTTTTATACTTCACAAACTACTGACACACACATTCACACTACAAAACCCTGCTGAAAAAAACAGCTTAAACCAGCCTAGGCTGGTTGGCTGGTTTTAGCTGCAAGACCAGCCTGGTTTTAGAGGGGTTTCCAGCCATTTCCAGCCTTGTCTTAGCTGGTCAGGCTGGAAAATTACCAGCTAAAACCAGCTTGATCAGCCTAGACAGGCTGGGAGCCCAGCCAAAACCAGCTATGTCCAGCTTAAACCAGCTGGCTGTATTTCCGGCTGTAACCAGTTTGTCCCATTAGCTTGCCATGTAGGCCGGTGGACTTGAGATGCAGAGAGGAGTTGACCACGACGACGGAGTTCGAGTCTGCTGAAAAACGGTTCCAGAAAGCAGGTAAGACAAAAACAAACAAGTAAATAACAGGGTGAGAGTGTGGTAAAATCTGAAAACGTGGTAAAAATCAGACGAGGGCTTTTCTTTTTCTGGATTGCTTTTAAAATTGTTGGTTGGGTTTTGGGTGGGGGGGTCAATCAATTCAATTGGTTTAATTTAGGGAAGGGGGAGGGTGGGTCAGTCAATCAAACAGTCAGTCAGTCAAACAGTCAGTCAACAGCGGCCTCTGGTGGGCTTGCGTGAGAACAGCAGGCACGAATGGCACTTGCGAGAGAAATTTGAGATTCTGAAAAACTGTACTCAGCGGCCTCTCGTGGATTCGTGAAAACAAATATGTACCCTCTGGGACGTATTTCGTGGTCTCCAGAAATGTATGTAGAGGTACTCAGTAAGAGGTAGAGGTTTTCAGAATGTGCCTGGGTTAGAGAATTCATGAATGGGAGTAAAGTGACGCAATTGGCCCAGGCAGGTCATGTGACAATGACAAACGACAGAAAAAGTACAACCAAATCCAATTCATACCACTCACATTCATAGTATATAGTGAATGTACTTTTTAATGGTCGTGTAATAAATTTTAATTCAATTTTAGTACCTACTCGAGTAGCAGGCAATTTTGAATGCAGCCTTGCTCTTTGATGAACCAACTGGAAGCTTTCCAAACATGGCTGCCATGTAAACAGAGATTCCTCTAAAGGAACTTTGACATGTTAACAAGATATTAATGAAAATGTTTTCTGACCAAGTGAAGAGTAACATTTTTAATGCCTTTAACTTTGCTTAATGTCAGATCTGTATGTGGAAGGTCTCAGTTTCAACTGCATAGTCATGGGTTCATTTATTTGTGGTTGATACAGGTGTTATTGCACGTTGCCATTCAAATACTTTTTGTCTTACAGTTTATTGTCATTCATCCACTGTGTAAACTAGCAGCACAAAGATAAACAGCATCAGTCCCCTCTTTAACGTCCACCTTCAAGGTCCATTTCTTTGTCTCTTTATCTGGCAACTGAAAGCCAGTTTCAAAACCCTTCTCAAATGATTCAGAAGTCCCTATGAGGGTTGCAATAAGCACCGGTCCTTCTCCTTTGATTTGCCTGTACCAGTATTTGTAGTCATAGTCTGTATCATTCTGATAACAGTGCATATCAACTGAAAAACCTGGAGGACTGGATATGTACTTCGGCCATTGAGTGATCAGAACACCGTCAGTAAAACCTGCTGAAAATAAAACAATAGATCAGACATATCATCAGATAAAAATGTATATTGGAGAATACCATAAACATTGGTCTTGATTTTAGTTTATTACGTTTGAGAAAAAGCAGTGGCATGCAGAGAATGACAAACATTGTCATTTTAAAATTTCCAAACTGTTCTTTTGATTCTCTGTTCATGACAGGCTACTTGTGCTGCTACTAGAGATTTTGAAGACACTCCTCTTTGTTACAGACACACCTCTTTGTTACATCTTTGTTACATCGTACTTGCGACAAAAGACTTCAGGCAAAGTGGAGGAGAGAAATAAATGCAGTAAAGTTAATTTGCAAAAAAGGTGATAAGTGTAACTTGATGATATTTAGATTTTTGTTTTATAATGAATATTACATACTAAAAACATCAGCTGTTAACATATGTTGCTAAGTACTACATGCATAGGCTACAAGAAAAAAAAAAAACACACAAGCATCATGTTTTTTTTCTCAACTTTTTGAGTGTCATTTCTCAAACCCATTCACCCAAGCTTGGTTTTCAAAATATTTTTTTTATTAGCCAAGTAAACTCTAACTGTGTTTTCACATTGAAGGCAGCAAGAGTGTCAAAGTTTGCTCTGGCCACCCTGGCGACAACGCTGTCAGCCTTCACAGCTCCGGTGGCAAGAGAGTCAAACTTTGCTACATTGATCTCATATTTAAACGGGCCAGTTCAGCATAACAGCAAATGACTTACATTAAAAGTGTTGCGTGTCTTTCATCAAATTCATTTACTATGGAAGATTAAGTTGTTGCATGTGGTGTGGCTTTGCTCCAATTATCCAATATGTCCATATGTTTGAAATATTCTGAAGCAGCAAAACTGTTTTGCACTGTCATTATAGTTAGCATGATTCCCACTTTTAAATATTGTAAATAACTGGAAACCCAGCGGGTGCAACAATCAAACTCTTGGGAACAACTGTGGTCGGAACCAAAGTTCACAGGACTGTGTTCTCTGGAATCCTTGGAGGACTTCTACATTCTGATTGCTTGCTGCTAACCGTGTCTGGTGGTGGAAAGATTACTGAAAAATCACACTCAAGTAAAAGTACCATTACTTGCCTAAAAATGTAGTGCGAGTAAAAGTATCCTCTGTAAATATTACTCAAAGTAGTATTACGTTGTGAAAATCTGATGCATTTACATGTAATTTGTGGATGTTTGTAAACGTAACATTCTGTTGTGCTTTAGTTATTGCCCAGCAGACACACAACGTCATAAGACATTAATATTAGGTCATGACGTCAGGTGAGCAAAATTCAATGTCTAGTCAGCGTCTGAGGACAAAGTTATTTCGATTTCCAATATCGACGTCAGATGAGGTTGATGTTTGCTTGGTTTTAGGTTGTGTTAAAAAATGACCAAAATACAATGTCGGGCCAACATCTTAAACCAATGTCAACCAATGTTGACGTTAAATACTGACATTTATTCATCAGGTATGGCAACCAAAATCCAACGTCTGATAGACATCATAGTAGTAACGTCCACACAACATCAAGCTGAAACATTATTAGACGTTGATATGATGTTGGTATTTGGTTGATTTTAGGTTGATTGTTGGACATTGACGTCGGCCTGACGTCGAGTTCTGATGTCAAACCAATTTTCATTTCCAAATAAAATGCAACGTCCCCACGATGTTGGGGTACAACATGAATCTGACGTCATGTTGACGTCTTGTGCCTGCTGGGTGTTTAAGGCCATTTTGGTCATCATACAGTAAACATCCGTCATCTTCTCATCAGTGACATGCATCTAAACAGTCTCTGCAGTTAATGCGTGTAAAGATTTTGGACATCTTATTGGACTCTTTTAGTGCTTCCAAACAGTTTTGTGCAATTATAAATCACCTGTGTCTTGAGGTAGTTCATTATGATGCGATTTACCTTCTATGTGTGATTTTATTGGCAGGAATCTCAGGTCTGATTTTTCTAATCCCCATAGACAATAAATTAAAGTAGTGACTTCAGGTTGAAGGACAGTAGTGGAGTAAAAATACAGATACAGCACTAAAAATGTATTTAAAGGAAAGTAAAAGTACACATTTTTTAAACTACTTAGTAAATTACAATTGCTGTGAAAAACTACTCAACTACAGTTTAATAATTTGAGTATTTGTAATTTGTTACTTTATACCACTGACCGCATCATTAGCTCATTACCATAAAGTTGAAGATTTCAACTCTCCTCAATGTCCACGCTGGCGAAGATGCGCCTCGCCACTTATTGCCACCAGTTCCCATTGAAAATGAATGACTTCTGGCTACTTTTGACGCTCTCACCGCCTTCAGTGTGAATGTACACCAACGTATCCAACTTTCTACCCACATGGACAAGTACTGTTGGGTATTAACAATATCACTGTAACAATTTGATGGAAGCAATTTTTTTCTCCCCGTGTTCGCGTGGGTTTCCTTCGGGTGATCTGGTTTCCCCCACAGTCCAAACAAATACACCATAAGTGAATTGGATTAACTAAATTGGCCGTAGAGTGTGTGTGTGTGAATGTGAGAGTGTATGGGGAAGGGCATCCTTTATGCATAAAACACATGCTGGAATAGTTGGCAGTTCATTCTGCTGTTGCGACCCCTAATAAATAGGGGACTAAGCTGAAGAAAAATGAATGAATGAATGATTTCATCACCCCATGTTTCAACCCTTGTCAGGCACGGCTACACAACAGACAGAAAACAGGTGTGAAACATAATGAGTAACAATAACAACAAACTGGTTAATCAAAAAAAAAAAAACTGAAACAGGAAAGTAAAAATCATTAAAGTGTAACAAAAATATGACAACTGAGTGGATTTAACAATGTAGACGTAATTAAAGAGATATTTCAGCAAAAACTACAAAACACTATGTATCAAAGCAAATCTGTAAACCAGTAACCATTGACTTCCATAGTTTTTTTTTATTTGTACTATAGAAAAATAATTGCTTCAATAGTTATAGGTTTTCAGCTTTCTCTAATTTTGGGTGAAATCCCAAGAAATACATTTGAAATTATAACTCCGAAGTTACAGAAATAAATAGTCCTTTGTAGTACAGTGTAGACTAAATGTTGGCACACAAGTATTGTCCTATCTATAGAAAATCCCAACACAATCTCACGGCAATTCGTAACTTTTTGACCTAGTGGCTAATTCAGACGATCTAATTCTTACAATTTAGTACGATTTGCTCATCCCCCAATGACGGTTGGGTTTAGGGGTGGGGTTAGGTGCCACGCCTCCTTTTTAAAATCGTACATTTTCATATGACTGAACTCGTACGAATTAGCCACTAAACTGACAAAACGTAATATACTAACGTTTTCTCGTGAGATCAGGCTGAAAATCCAGTCACACTTTATTTTAATGTATAATTCACATTATTAACAAACCATTAATTAAAACTTTTAGCAAAATAAACTACTTTTTCTTACTTCTTATTACAGTTATTACCAATTGCTTACATTTTCTGAAAGCATGTCTCATGTCAGAACTCTACACACAAATCACACACACACATTGGGCAAAACTCTTCAATTCTTCTGCAAAATGAAACTCTATGTTCAAAACAATGTGATTTCTTCTCAAAATGGTGTTTTGTTTTCAAATGACACACACAAGCCATCACATGACTAGACATTCATGAGACCAGTTGAACACTGATGTGCTTAATGTAAAACACTATGACCACTTCTTCTCCGTTTATCATAATGACTTACTGTACGTCTTTTTTGTTCAGTGTTACACTTACTACTGACAGTACATAAGCATACAGAAGTGCATTGTAAAATATTTCAGAATATTGTTTTTATTCAAAACACACAAATACACTGTACCAAATATATTTTACTGTATTTTCCCCACAAAAACAATGTACACAGTGTTCATCCCAACCAACACAAAGTGCACATAACGTGGTCTACATATGCCATCAACAGAAGTATTTACTGAATACTAGTATTTATTAGTAATTATTAGTATTTACTGAAAAAAAAACAGCTACTGCATCCTCTTTTCTGTTTTGGTCTGGCCAAGCAGTGGGGGAAATGTCACCTTGCATGGCCAATCCAGTTATGAAAAGCATCAACTGCTATAGGGAGAACGGGTATACGTGTGTGTGGATTTCGGTCATACACTTCCCAAAAAAATCCTCAATAGGTTTGAGGAATGGAGAACATGGAGGGAGATAAACAACTAAAAAACGTGGGTGGGCAGTAAACCAGATGAGCTCTGATTTCTAAATTGCAATTCTGTGTGACAGGTGTTTACTCATGATGAGTTAGTATGCTGAGTAGGACAACTGACTTTACAATTGTGAATGACAGTGTGTTCCTTGTGAAAACAAGAGATTTTCTGCATGAAAATTGTGCCAAATGCAGAGAATTGTGTGTTGTGTTTTGAAAAAAAGTGTGTTTCAAACCTGCAATTTGAGTGTAAGGCAGGAATTGTGCTTGTAGTTTAGCAGAATTGGTTAAGGGGGTTGGTGCATCAGTTACATGTTGTCGTCATAGGCGGAGCGTGTGTAAGGCTGGGGAAGGCTTAGCCCCACCCCCCTGGCCAGAGACCACGGTGATAGCAGCAAAGAAAAAAAATGCATTGAAAACATGTAAGGGTGTAAGGCGTAATATGAATGTAATTTAATGTTGATGATTAACACAACACTTTAGCTATTGTAAGTTTGTCAATCAAATTTCAAGTCCCCCCTCCGCACAAAAATGGAACTGTCCAACCCCGCACGTTGCACTGATGAGCGCTGTTATGGAGTTAGCAGCAGCTCTGAAAACCAAACCAAAAGTGCTGGCCAGCGGACTATTCTGATTTGCTGGTCAAGGACTATAAGTAATAAAACGACAAATGAGCATTATAATAATAATATATTATAACATATTATAATACTATATACACTAGTTTAACTTATTTTAAGCATTAAATGAAATTGGTAGTTTCATTGTAACGTAGTCTACCAGTGTTTCCCAACCCTGTTCCTGGAGGCACACCAACAGTACATATTTTGGATGTCTCCCTTTTCTGACCCATTAACTTCAGGTGTTGGAGTGTCTTCTGATGTTATGATAAGTTGATTCAGGTGTGTTTGATTAGTGAGAGGTTGAAAATCTGTACTGTTGGTGTGCCTTCAGGAACAGGGTTGGGAAACACTAGCTTATAGTGTAGTAATCTTGTTTAGGCAATCGTTTGGAGTTTTACATTTTAAAGGTCAAATGTTTATTGCTGAATTACAAGTTCGGTTTTCAATTGGCTTCGTGAAAAAGAGAATGATTTCGGATTCTCAGGGCCGGCGCATCCAGAGGTGACCTAGGGCGGTAGAATAGTGAGGGCTGCGTCCCCTCTAATATTAATTATTATTAATATTAAGCTGCGGTCACACTTGGCTTTTCCTCCCATAGACTTGCATTCATACGCACATGAATGCGTCAGACCGGAAACGTTGGTTCATGCGTTAAGTTTCGCTGTTCGCTGGGTGCAAAGTTTAAGCTTGGTGAACTCTCACCTGTGAAACCGCATCACTTGACTGCGTGAGACCAATCGAGGATCAAAACACGACCTCTCTGGACAGAAATTTAAAACATGGAGCAATCGCTCGCTATATTAATGTCTAATCATCTTGTTTAATCCCGCCCCTTTTCGCAGCGCAGTACGACAGAACTTCGCACACACAAAGCCCAGTGTGACCGTAGCTTCAATAGTAATAAAAGCAACAAGGAGTAATAATTTAATTTGAAACTGCATACAGTAATTAATAAATAAATATTTAATAAATAAGTATTTAACAATTTTTTTATATTTAATAAATGCCGTCTTGATGAACAGAATTTTAATTTGATTTTTAAAAGTAATAATAATAAAAGAATAAATAAACTGACCCCAAACTTTTGAAACTGTGTAGATCAGTGGGTTAGTTTAATAAAATAATTGAATGTGCGTGTTGAATATAATAGACGTTTGTTGATAGGCGGTGCTTTTGTTAAAAACTCTTCTTGGTCGGTCGCAAATCTTTTTAAATACATTAAAGGGCAGCGCAAATATTAGCCTTACCCTGGAGTTTGTTCACCCTCCGCCTATGGTTGTAGTCATTGTGTCTGAAGTATAAGTAATTGTGTGTAAACAATTAGGAAAAACTGTAATAGTAAGATACTAGTTGGGTTTGTGTCATGGGTAGAAGAAGGGGTGAACTTTAATGCAGAACATAAAGTCTTTGAGGAGTGAGACTCAGAGACAACACAGAATCAAAGGAAACCCAATCAAGTGAGTGCTGAGGAAGTGCCGTGGAAACAGTCCAAATAATGGGATACTCGCTCACTGGCAGCCCTGGATACAAATACAGGGTCAGTAACAAAATAATACGCGCGCATACACACACCATCAGCAACATACTGTCAAACACAAAGGTAAATGACTTGCTATAGATGGAAAAGGAATGAGAGACAGGTGGAGCGAATTAGCTCAAATGACCTGTGCCTCCGTGACTGCGAATAAAAGCAGGTAACTCAAGGTAATCTGTAACACAGAATAGGAGGAGAGAGTGAGAACACAAGGTAGGGTGACAGTTTGGGTACTAGGTAGGATTATGAAATAAGATTATACCTTTAGTTTTTAAGCCTGGTAAAAAGCCGGTATGAAATGCTATGAATTGTGACTTAAATTAAATTATTACTGTATCTATAAACTTTTCTAAACAGCTTTCATGTTGCTAAATTTTTTTGTAAGGTTAATTTTAATACCTCTTTTAGTTTAACATCCCTAATCTACTGTATACTATATGAAGCCTTCGTTAGATTAGAGTCATTGTAAACAGAGATACCACAGATACAGTATTTCCGGTTGTGATGTTTAGGTTTTTAGTCAGGCAAGTAACTGAAAATCTAACACTGTGTCTTCTGGCAGCACAGTAATAGACAGCAGAATCTGACAAACTCGGGCTAGAGACTGTCAAAGATCCAGTCTCTGTGTTGTTTCTGATCATGCTGAATCTGTTATCAAATCCGGGTTCATAGACTGGGTCAGCTTTGGCATAGTTGTAAGCGATGAGAGCCAGCGATCCGCTGCTATGCTGTTGCTGATACCATAACATGATATCTAAGTTGTTGTCATCATGACTACAGGAGATCACTGCCTTCTTTCCAGGCTCAGTTAATATGGACGAAGGCTGATCAATCTGAACACAGTCCGACAAACCTGTTGGAAGAAAACATTTAAATCACTTTAGAAATTAGCTCTTGTTTTTGTGGAGGGAAAAAATTAAGTTTAGCAAAAAAAAGAAATCAAGAACTTCATACATGTAAATAAGATGCTTAAAATGGCAAGTCCATAAGTAACAAGACACATCCTTTTATCAAGAAGGTGTAAGCATTGTAAGGCTTGGCACCTTAGCATCAACTGCACACTACAAACAACTCTACTGTAAGAGTTTATTTCCTAGAATTACACCTCCCCCTGTCGTCTGATAGACTCCAGAGCACCGATGTTTTGAAGAAACAGATGTACAATACCACAAATGCTTATCACTGATTGTGCAATTAGTCAAAATGGTACAGTACTGCATTATAGAAAATGAATTTAATTTGATACATTTTATTGAAAGTTTTGATGATTTTTGTCTTAAAGAGATTATTGAAATTAAGGTTTGCCATCATTTACTCAACATATATTTGGTTTTCCTACTGTAGGTGTCAATGGCTATAGGTTTCCATCATTTTTTAGAAAATATTTTCATTATTTTTCGACTAAAAATGAAAGAAAAACCTTAAACTGATTTAAATTATGGCAATAGATGTGGATCTGTTCCTTTAATATTTGTTTGCTTGTGTGCTTTACTCTCTTGGAAGGAACAGGAACCAGGGAAGTCACTACACTGTAAGGAAATTCCACTTTTTCACAACATGTTACTGTAATATTTCACAGTAAATGACATTAGTATCACTTAATATTCAAAGTAATGTGTTGTATTCAGAATTTTACTGTAAAATTAATCAAACTAGCATGATTACAGCAAATTACTGTAAAAATGGCTATATATTTTGCATGTTAGTTATAGGAAATCAAACTCTTATTATTTCATTCAACATAGACATTAATACAAACTAACCTTTATGCTAATAATGGCACTTTTCTTGATGTTTAGAAATAGCAGAATGTTATTGCAGCCCCCCAAAACAACTTGTTTACATCTTCAAAAATAACTTGAAAGAAAATCATCCTGTTTTGAAACGACATGAATTTCATTTTTAAGTGCACTGCACTTAATTTTATAAGGTTAATATGGAAAAATGAAATAATATTTAATGATCATAACTTAGTGCTTAGCCAAAAATGTAAATAACTGGAACAAAAGTAATTGATTCATAAAACCAAACACTGTTAAACACCCAACATGATTTCAAAGTCAGAGTAAATGTCAGAATGACAAGCCGAGGAAAACCTGCTTTAAAGTAAAATATAGTTAATTATACAAGATAATACTGTAAAATCACAGTAACGGACTTTACTATCTACTGTGAAGTCACACCATATCTGTAATTTCCAGGTAATTTACTGTAATAAAATCACAGTAAATTACTGTGAACTACCTCACAGTAATTTGTTGTGAATTTACATACAGTATTTTACTGTGAAAGTAATGCAATTGTTAGCCAGTAACTTACTGTGAATTTAAGGTGCTTTTACGGTGTATATACACAGTTTATTGAAATAAGGATGGCAGGTAAAACAGAGAAACAGAGATTGTGAAACAGTTCAGAATAGGAATATCCAGGAGATTACTTGAATTCCAGAATCTTTTAAAGAGCAGACTTGGAAATTGGAACACGGAGAACCACACACAGAGACCAACACTAGGAAAGAGACACTGGAGACAAGAAAGAGGTAAGTAACTAGGATAATGAATGCTGATCATTAGGATAGTGCAGTCCCTTTGTACATGCGATGAGGATGGACACTGAGTGGAGAATGAGCTGGGTTTTTATGTTGCGGAGGTGATGAACGGAGATGTGGGGCTGATCAATATTCAGGTGAGGGTGATTGCTGTGATTTTGAGAGGGGAAAACCTGGGCTTATGCTGTGGTCACACTAGTTTGTGCATGCGAAATTCTGTTGTACAGCGCTGCAAAAGGGCAGGATTAAACAAGATCATTAGACATCTAAAAAAAACAAGCGATTGGTTCATGTTTAAAATTTCTGTTCACAGAGGTCATGTTTTGATCTTCGATTAGTCTTGCGCAATCATGTTATGCCATTTTGCAGGTCGGAGTTCGAAAAGCTTACACTTTCCAATGCAGGGAACTGCGAAAACATGTCGCACAAGCTTGCGTTTTTGGTCTGATGCATTTTCATGCGAATGAATAGAAGTCTATGGGGAGAAAAGTGAAGTGTGACCACAGCTTAACACTTGCTGTATGAAATGTGAACTTTTAATATATTTCAAGTATGTTTTTTAAATAGATAACATAATATTAATAAAGTAAAGGCTACCTAAAGAGATTGACATTGGTTTTAATGTCAAATTAAAGTTTTGGCATGCTATAAAATATGATTAAATAATAAATGATATTAAATTATATTATTATTTTTAAAGTGACTTTTTTATAAAGCATGTGCAAATTACTTGATTATAACTTGAACCTGTGTGTTTTAAATTGTTTAGATTTATGCATCATATACAATTCTGATTAATACTGCATAAAAGTGTATTTTAGTTGACTAGATTATTGTCAATACATTCAGACATAATTATGAAATTGCTTCCCTCTCACATTCTGTGTATATTATTATATTTCAGTCAACTGTTTAATGAACATTCTTCAAAATATATTCTTGTATGTTCAACAGAACAAAGAAACTTATATAGAATTGAAATGACTTGGGATGACAAAAAAAAGTTTCCATATATTAATGCATCTATTAATGACTGGACAAAATACATATTGCATACGACATATGCAATAGGACACTTGAAAGGTTTGTGCAGTTGTTGGTTAAAAAGGTTAACAAGGGTTTCTTTGAATCGAGCGTTGACGCTACAAATCAAATGAGTTATTTGCAACTACTGTAAGCCTGAATGAGAGTTATTGTTGTACACAGCAGACACTTGTCAAACTGTGTCACTTGCTGCGCAGAAATACACCGCACTGTCATCTGAAATAACATTGGAGATCTGAAGTGTTCCATGGGTTTGTGCGTTTCCATTAATGCCAAAGCGATCGAAGTCCTTTTCAGGATTGAATGTTGTTGTGTACAGGTACCCAAGAAGTTTCAACGACTTGTCTTGTGCTGTTTGTTGGTACCAGTAAAGGTAATAATAGCTGCTGTAAGTGTGTTTGCAGCTGATGTTCACATTATCTCCAACAGACGTTATCATGTCAGCAGGCTGATCAATCGATGCACCAAGAGAAAGGTCTTCAGAGGAAAAGCAAATGGAAAATTGATCAATATATTTAGTATGCATACCCATTCTTCATGAAGAGTCTTAATGTTACCTGTGAGTGAAAAGAACACAGAGAGGAAAGTTAAGGTAAGCAGAAACATTCTTGCTCAAAAAAAAACGTACATTTCACTCTGAAAATATAATGATAAAGAGATTACAGCTGCGGAAACTAAAAATGCTTGGAAAAGTTGTGCCTTGTCCTCATCTGTGATTGGACAAGTATTGTTTAAGTCCCACCCAGAGACAAGACTGTCATATATAATTTAAAGAAAGAAAAGAAACCAATAGCTTAGAGTTTGGGTATCACGTTCGCCTCACAGCAAGAAGTTCGACCCTCGGCTGGGTCCGTTGGCGTTTCAGTGTGCAGTTTGAATGTTTTTCCCATGTTTGCGTGGTTTTCCTCCGGGTGCTCTGGTGACCCTCACAAGTTCAAAGACATGCGCTATAGGTGATTGGGAAGGCTAAATTGTCCGTAGTGTATAAGTGCGAATGAGTGTGTATGGATGTTTCCCAGTGATGCGTTGCAGCTGGAAAGGCGTCCGCTGCGTAAAACATATGCTGGATGAGTTGGTGGTTCATTCCGCTGTGGCATTCCGCTGTGTTCATTCGCTTCGGTCTTACAGTAACTGAATGATCTTATTCTCAGTTGTTTGTTTTTTAATGGTTTTAAGTTCCAAAAAAATCCTTCAGGTGTTTTTCAGCATCTTCTACATATTAGATAACCAGTGAATGATTTTGAGATCCATATTGAGGACAATATTCACCTATATATATATATATATATATATATATATATATATATATATATATATATATATATATATATATATATATATATGCTTAATATCTGTTGATACTGCTCCTTTAACGGACATTTAAACTTCGCAAGTACATGTCAATTTACCTTAACCCCAACCTAACAGTCTACTTATAATCTAATTAGAATTAGTTGCAATGTAACTTCAGTTCAACAAATGGAACATCAAAATAAAGTGTGACCAAAAATAAATAAGTAAATAATTCAAGAAGTAAACAATGAATTAGAAGCAAGGGGTGTACATTTTTAAAAGATTGCTCTTGACTTGAGTCAGTGGAGGACCACGGACACCCGTATCATGTAATGCGTAGGTTTTTTAGAACAAAGTATTTTGCTCAGACTGTATCATCTTCATGTGTTTGCCGTGGATCCAATCATCTTAAAGTGTACAGTTTTCTTATTTGGTTTAAAGACTTCTTAAATGCTGCCCTTAAAAAACGAATGTATTGCAGAACAGCATACTCATGATAAGTCAAATGGTGGTTACAGTTTATTTGTTCTTGTTACAGTCTAACTATTTATTTACCTACTGAGTGATATCCATTAAATACATGTACTTACTATATGGTTGGGGTTAGAATGTGTTAGGTATGGGGTTAGTTTAGCCTGATCTCACGAGAAAACGTAAGTATTTTACGTTTTGTCAATTTACTGGTTAATTTGTACGAATTCAGTCCATTCGTACGCAATTGTATGATTTTAAAAAGGAGACGTGGCACCTAACGCCACCCCTAAACCCGACCAACATTGGGGGATGAGCAAACCATACTAAATTGTTCTTATTAGATCGTACGAATTCATACAAATTAGCCACTGAATTAAAAAGTTACGAATTGCCGTGAGATTGTGTTGGGCTAGTTACATAATTCATTGTAATTACTAAGGTAAGTGCATGGAACATTTGTAACTGTCACCTTAAAGTGTCACCATCTAAAGTGTAACCTATTTTTGATTTCAAGAGATATTGTAGAAAACCAAAGATGTAGGAAAATAATCAGATATAAACCAAGTCAAAGTTTTTGGTGGTTATCATTTTCTTCTTCTTTGGAGAACCATTATGTTGCATTTTTTAGCCTATTATTATTTAAATCTGTCCTCTAACTTGAGTGATCTAACAAAATATCTTACAAATTATATATTTTAATTATAATAATCTGTAGTAATACACATCTTAGAGTTAAGCTTAAATAACTTGGGTTAAAACTACTACTTGGTGCCCTTTATAAGGCTTTATGTATGACTTCTAAGAGAGTCATACTGATTACTATTCTTGCATACAGAACGTATATTGGTACACTTGGTTTGCAAATTTTGAATCATTTTTCCATGAGATGCGCGACACCTGGTGGCTTATATTTTTTATTCAAACAGGTGCATGTTAACAGTATTTTTTGACAGCAGTTATAAGCAATTGCACTGCTGTGCAGACTAGCTGCACAGAAATACACTGCGCTGTCTTCAGCAGATATGCTGGATATAACTAAGGAATGCATCTTCTTTAGCATGTCCTGATATGATAAATCGAGTTTTGAACTTATCCTCAACAGTAGCTGATCCATAATTGAGCATTCCAATAAGCTCCACAGATCCACCGCTGCTTTTCTGTTGATACCAGTACAGGTATGGATAGTCATTGTCACCATGATAACAAGAAAGATTTGCCTGTTTCTCCTGCACAGACTGAAGAAGATGTTCAGGAGATTGCTGAATAACAGGAGAACAAACCACACAAACTACAAGAGGGTGAGAAGAGAAATACAGTGCATATAAAATGAAGAACTTGGAATGCTAAGTCAACATGTTTACCTGTTAACCAGAAAATACTGATTATGGTCAAAATAACTAATCTGACCATGTTTATATTGTTCAGTCAAAACAGGTTAAATTCACAGTACAATGCTTCTCAGTATTGTAACATGTTGTGACATGTCTTGAGGCTGAGAGGGGATTCAGTAGATGCTTATTGGTCAAAGTCAAAAGAGTCCACCCACAAGCATTACTCTTTCTTTCTTTCTTTCTATCTTTCTTTCTTTCTTTCTTTCTTTCTAGCTAGTTTTATGTTATGTATATAGAAAAGGTTTGACCAGATAAAGAAGTCTGTTTCCACCGCTGCACTGCAAAAATGGCTTTTCTTTCTTAGATTTTTTTGTTTTGTTTCTAGTCCAAATATCTAAAATTTCTTAATTCAAGAGGAATTTTCTAGATGAGCAAAACATGTTGTCTTGTTTAAAGAAATAATCTGCCAATATTGAGTGATTTTTTCCTTAAAACAAGCAAAATAATCTGCCAGTGGGGTAAGCAAAATAATCTTGTTTTTCCTTTTGACGTAAGATTATTTTCATAAGATTAAGATCATACAAAAAAGTAAAAGCATTTTTTTGCAGTGTGAGTTAATTGTGACCACAATTCTGACCTATTTTTCACAGTTGCGATTATACAGTATATCTTTTGATTCTGGCTCCTTTTTTCTAAGAATTGTGTGATATAGACAGAATATACTTGTAGCAAAAAAACTAAAACTTTTAAACTAAAACTTTAAACTCATGTAAATGTAACATAGGCCAGCTAGTGAAGTGCTATGCAGGTAAACCTCACTCCACTGACCTCTAAAGGTGCTCTAGCGACAGACGCTAGTGGCTATAGTCTTTAGCCTCCTTGTTAGCGCAACTGACTCCCATACAAGGAATCGCTGGTTTAATCCCTGCTCAGACTGGGTTTGGTGCAGTAGGACTTGTGGGTTACATAAAGTTCAGTTATTTATTTTTCTACACTTGTGAGTATAGTAATAATAATTAATTTTATTTATATAGTCAGAATTGGAAGATGTAAAACTGCAGTTCTGATTTTCTACTCACAATTCTGACTTCTTTCCTTAAAATTGTAAAATTTAACTCATGTAAATGTAACATAGGCCAGCTAGTGAAGTGCTGTACAGGTAAACCTCACTTCTCTGACCTCAAAAGGTGCTCTAGCGACAGACGCTAGGGGCCATAATCTTTAGCCTCCTTGTTAGAGCAGCTGACTCCCATACAAGGAATCGCTGGTTCAATCCCAACTCAGACCGAGTTGGGTGCAGTAGGACCGGTGGGTTACACCTGGTGGCTCGTCGGGGTTGGGAGTAAGGTTTAAGGGGGGTGAGTGTAATGGAGGCCAGCTATTGAAATGCTATGCAGGTAAACCTCACTCCACTGACCTCAAAAGGTGCTCTAGCGACAGACGCTAGAGGCCATAATCTTTAGTCTCCTTGTTAAAGCAACTGACTCCCATACAAGGAATCGCTAGTTCGATCCCAGCTCAGACCGAGTTGGGTGCAGTAGGAGCGGTTGGTTACAACTGGGGTCTCGTCCGGGATGGGAGTGAGGTTTAAGGGGGGTGAGTGTAACGGAGGCCAGAAAGCGAAGTGCTATGCAGGTAAACCTCACTCCACTGATCTCTAAAGGTGCTCTAGCGACAGACGCTAGAGGCTATAGTCTTTAGCCTCCTTGTTAGCGCAACTGACTCCCATACGAGGAATCGCTGGTTCAATCCCAGCTCAGACTGGGTTTGGTGCAGTAGGACTTGTGGGTTACATAAAGTTCAGTTATTTATTTTTCTACACTTGTGAGTATAGTAATAATATTTAATTTCATTTATATAGTCAGAATTGGAAGATGTAAAACTGCAGTTCAGATTTTATACTCACAATTCTGACTTCTTTCCTTAAAATTGTAAAATTTAACTCATGTAAATGTAACATAGGCCAGCTAGTGAAGTGCTGTACAGGTAAACCTCACTTCTCTGACCTCAAAAGGTGCTCTAGCGACAGACGCTAGGGGCCATAATCTTTAGCCTCCTTGTTAGAGCAGCTGACTCCCATACAAGGAATTGCTGGTTCGATCCCAGCTCAGACCGAGTTGGGTGCAGTAGGACCGGTGGGTTACAACTGGGGGCTCGTCAGGGATGGGAGTGAGGTTTAAGGGGGGTGAGTGTAACGGAGGCCAGCTAGTGAAGTGCTATGCAGGTAAACCTCACTCCACTGACCTCTAAAGGTGTTCTAGCGACAGATGCTAGGAGCCATAGTCTTTAGCCTCCTTGTTAGAGCAACTGACTCCCATACGAGGAATCGCTGGTTCGATCCCAGCTCAGACTGGGTTTGGTGCAGGGGTTGGGTTACATAAAGTTCAGTTATTTATTTTTCTACACTTGTGAGTATAGTAATAATAATTAATTTTATTTATATCGTCAGAATTGGAAGATGTAAAACTGCAGTTCTGATTTTATACTCACAATTCTGACTTCTTTCCTTAAAATTGTCAAATTTAAACTCATGTAAATGTAACAGGGGCCAGCTAGTGAAGTGCTATGAGCGACAGACGCTAGGGGCCATAGTCTTAAGCCTCCTTGTTAGAGCAACTGACTCCCATAGAAGGAATCGCTGGTTCGATCCCAGCTCAGACCGAGTTAGGTGCAGTAGGACCGGTGGGTTACATAAAGTTCAGTTATTTATTTTTCTACACTTGGGAGTATAATAATAATAATAAAATAATAATAATAATTTGTATTTATAAAGCGCCTTTCCAGAGTTCAAGGACACTTTACAAAGAATGTAACAAAAAGAGATAGTACAAGCAGACAATAAAAGAAACAGTAAACCAGTAGAGACGACGTTAGGTTCACAAGCATACAGGAAGTCAAATATAACAAACTGGAAATGCAAAACAAGACCTAAGAGACTAATATGCAGAGTACAGGGGATCAAACAAAGTGGTCAGTTTATCAAATCAGAAGTGAAGCATTCAGAAAACAAGTGAGTTTTGAGTAAAGATTTAAATTCTGAGATATTATTAACTGAACAGAGTGAGCGTGGTAGAGAGTTCCAAAGTTTGGGTGCAATAACACTAAATGATCTGCCCCCCATTGAAGAGAGGCGGTACAGAGGGACAGCAAGAAGGTCAGAGTCAGAGAAACATAATGAGTGAGTAGGGATGTAAGGACAAGCATGTTTCTAAGATAAGAGGGAGCTAGGCCATTTAAGAATGCGAGGAGGAGAATTTTGGATTTAATACAGTATGCAGCTGGGAGCCAATGGAGGTCGTACAAGATTGGGGTTATATTAGCAGATCGTTTGGTATGAGTGAGTATTCTAACCGCTGAGTTTGAATAGATTGTAATCTGGAGAAGAGTTTATACTGTATCTTAAAATTGTTTGTCAAACAAGTCAGGCAATGATAGAAAAAAGTCACAATTGTGAGAGAAATGTATATTTTCTTATTCAGTGGTAGAAACAATGGTTTGAATCAATAATAATATCTAATATAATGTCAAAGATTTGTTTCATGTTATCCATGTTAATTTTCAGCTGCAACAACATTGAGCAACAACTTTTATAAAGACATCTTTAGTTTGGATGATTGACAGAGCCCATAACTAAATTAATGGAGTAGTACATCCAAAGGCTTGCCTACTCTTCTTACACATTTAAAGATATGTAAAAAATGCTAATTTAGAAGACATTTTTTCATTTGAACTGTTTAGATATTACTGAAACAAACTCAATATAGTGTCCTCTACATACAGTTGTTTCAATTACTAGTTCTAGTATGCCAGAAATTGTGTGGCTTTTTAAAAATGGGTTTGTATTTCTAACAGGTGCAACAGGTGAACAGTTTTTGTCAGGGTCTAAAGCGAATCATACGGCTGTGCAGACTAGCTGCACAGAAATACACTGCGCTGTCTTCAGCAGATATGCTGGATATGACCAGGAATGCATCTTCTTTAGCATGTCCTGATATGTTAAATCGAGTTTTGAACTTATCCTCAACAGTAGCTGATCCATAATTGAGCATTCCAATAAGCTCCACAGATCCACCATTGCTCTTCTGTTGATACCAGTAGAGGTATTGATATTTGTTGCCCCCAAAACAAGAAAGAGTTGCCTGTTTCTCTTCCAAGGTCCGTAGAAGATGTTCAGGAGATTGCTGAATAACAGGAGAACAAACCACACAACCTAAAAGAGTGTCAGGACAATGGTACGTAACAGTAACAATGGATATGAAATTAAAATAAATAGGGATACTTACCTGTTAACCAGACAGTACTGATTATGGTTATAATTATTGCTCTGGTCATGCTGATAACATCTAATTAAGGTAACAGAATAATAATGTTAAATAAAAGTGCAGTTGTTGCCTCTCTAAACTGTAACAGCTTTCACTTATCTTGAAGCTGAGGCTGTTGTTCACCTAAAAGAAAAACATCTACAGCAGATGTTAGGTGGCTGCTTATTGGTCCAATTCAAAAGTGGCCACCCACAAGTGTGTGATATTCTAGTAACTGCAGAATTACTCCATGGTTTGTGTATTGAAATTATAGTATTGATCATGTTAAAAATGGTAATAGCTCACTCAAGTATCTCAAAAAAGCTGCACAATTTGACTTATTAGTCTATACCAGGCATGGGCAAACTCGATCCTCGAGGGCCGGTGTCCCTGCAGACTTTTGCTCCAACACTAATCAAACACACCTGAACACCCTAATTAGTGTCTTCAAGATCACTAGAAAGCTACAAGCAGGTGTGTTTGATTAGGGTTGGTGCAAAACTATGCAGAGACACCGGCCCTCCAGGATCGAGTTTGCCCATCCCTGGTCTATACACATGAGGATGAGGCAGGATAGGCACTGATTTTGAATCATTGAAATTGAGGATCTAGAATTTTTCAGTTCAAAAACAAGCCTGGTTTATTTCTCAATTATTATAATTTTGTAGAATATTTATTAGGAAATGAAAAAAAAAATCCTATTTTAAACATAATAATAATGATGATGAGGATTACTATTATTTTTAATAAGTAGGATATTATTATTTTTTTTTTATAGTCTACTTTTTCAATTTGACGCATTCAAACCACTGCAGAAATGTTCAACCAACAAGCCCATGTCATATACAGTAGGCTACATTTCTTAATAAATAACCAACTATAAATTAAAAGCATTAATGTATGCTATGTTTTTTGTTTTCACAAGCTTTAGAGCAATGACTGTAAATAATATACTAGCTTTGGGGACTTAACTTAATTTCCGCTTGGCTGTGTTCAAAATGACATTGATGTTTTCAAAGTGCACTGTGAAGGGAGCACAATCGTAAACATGAAGATCACTGTAAAAATACTGTAAAAGCAAATTACACCTAAGAGAGATGACTTTAATGCTTTTTACTTTTAATCATTCCATGATTAAATGTTAGAATGTTCTAAATGAGTAGGTCATGGGGGGATAACTGGGAATAGAACATAGACAGGAACTATGTTTCTAACTACAGCTCCAGAGGTGTAGTTGCAAGTGCACAAGTTTGCGATGCAGTTTGCGAATGTTTGTTGGAACGACGGATTTTGGAAATGCCAAATCAATGAACTATGTTTGTAACGACGGAACTTGCGACCTTAGTTGGCTAACGATGGTTTTCGGAAATGCACACCTGGCTGGTTGATAGAAAAAAAATGTATACGTTTATTGAACAAATTATATAATTTAAAAGCTAAAGTCGTATGTTGTCAGTTTATATATGTACATTTATATATATTTACAGTGATGCCATGTCTTGCTCTTAATGCTAGATTTGAAAGGAAAGTCTTTTTTTTTTTTTTGCATTGTTGGTGTATTTATTTATTTATTTACTGGTTGTCACATATTTTATTATAGTTTTTTTTATGGATTTAAATATTTGAACCTAGGGTTTACAGAATGTGAACGGACCGCTTAAATTGGCATGTTATTATTTATTTATTTTTTTTAAACCAATGGGAAAGTTTAAGATTTTTTTTCAGCAGTTATCATTTACTCCTGTGAATCCTGATAAGTAGATTCTGGTGTGTTTGAACAGGGTTTGGGCTAGAGTTTGGAGTAAGACAGATCCTGTGAACAATACTGGACAAAACCAGTTTTATTGCATTTTTGGTTATATATTATTTGGCACAAAGATGCCAGAAATTGTGTGGCTTTTAAAAAATAGTTTTGTATTTCTAACAGGTGCAACAGGTGAACAGTTTTTGTCAGGGTCTAAAGCGAATCATACGGCTGTGCAGACTAGCTGCACAGAAATACACTGCGCTGTCTTCAGCAGACAAGCTGGAAATTAACAGGAATGCATTCTTTGTAGCATGTCCTGATATGATAAATCGAGTTTTAAACTTATCCTCAACAGTAGCTGATCCATAACTGAGCATTCCAATAAGCTCCACAGATCCACCTCTGCTTTTCTGTTGATACCAGTACAGGTATGGATAGCTGCTGTCACCATGATAACAAGAAATATTTGCATCTTTCTCCTCCACAGACTGAAGAAGATGTTCAGGAGATTGCTGAATAACAGGAGAACAAACCACACAAACTACAAGAGGGTGAGGACAGAAAAATAACTGGTATAAAACATAAATATCTACATAAAGACTGCAGTGTGCTATAGATATACTCACCTGTTAACCAGAAAGTAGTGATTATGGCTAAAACGGTTGCTTTGATCATTCTGATAACGTTCAACCACTGCAACTGAAGAAATAGCATACATTTCAAAGTGCAATGGTTGCGTCTCTAATTAGTAACAGCTCTTACATTTCTTGAGGCCAAGGCTGTTGCATAGCATATGAGGTGGTACTGTAGGTGGTTGCTTATTGGTCCAATTCAAAAGTGGCCACCCACAAGTGTGTGATATTCTAGTAATTGCAGAATTACTCCATAGTTTGTGTATTGAAATTATAGTATTGATCATGTTAAAAATGGTAATAGCTCACTCAAGTATCTCAAAAAAGCTGCACAATTTGACTTATTAGTCTATACACTTGAGGATGAGGCAGGATAAGCACTGATATTGGAATCATTGAAATTGAGGATCTAGAATTTTTCAGTTCAAAAACAAGCCTGGTTCATTTCTCAATTATGTAAAATCTGTGGACCTTTTTTTTTACATTCATGCAGGCAAAATTTGGACACTAACCTGACTGATCAATTGAAAAAAAAAATATGTAACATGTTTTTGGAAGTAATTATAGCATTTAAGTCATATGTTGTCAGTTTAGATCAGGCATGTCCAAGCTCGGCCCTGGAGGGCCGGTGTCCTGCAAAGTTTAGTTCCAACCCCAATCAGACACACCTGGGCTAGCTAATCAAGCACTTACTAGGCTTTCTAGAAACATCCGTGCAGCTGTGTTGAGGCAAGTTGGAGCTAAAATCTGCAGGACACCGGCCCTCCAGGACCGAGTTTGGACACCCCTGGTTTAGATACATATTAATGTAGGGCGACGCAGTGGTGCAGTAGGTAGTGCTGTCGTCTCACAGCAAGAAGGTCGCTGGTTCGAGCCTCAGCTGGGTCAGTTGGCGTTTCTGTGTGTAGTTTGATTGTTCTCCCCGCATTCGCGTGGGTTTCCTCCGGGTGCTCCGGTTTCCCCCACAGTCCAATGACATGCGGTACAGGTGAATTGGGTAGGCTAAATTGACCATAGTGTTTGTGAATAAGTGTGTATGCGTTTCCCCAACACAATCTCATGGCAATTCGTAACTTTTTTTTAGTGGCTAATTCGTACGAATTCGTACGATCTAATTCGTACAATTTAGTACGATTTGCTCATCCTCCAATGACGGTTGGGTTTAGGGGCGGGGTTAGGTGCCACGGCTCCTTTTTAAAATCGTACCATTTCGTACGACTGAACTCGTACGAATTCGTATGAATTAGCCACTAAACCCTCAAAACGTAAAATACTTACGTTTTCTGATGAGATCAGGCTGGTTTCCCAGTGATGGGTTGCAGCTGGAAGGGCATCCGCTGCATAAAACAAATGCTGGATAAGTTGGCGGTTCATTCCGCCAATAAATGAATGAATAATAATGTAATTATTTAATGCTAAATTTAAAAAGAAAATTAATTTTGCATTAGCATTGTTGGTGGATTTATTTATTTGCTGTCTCACTGTCTGCCTGTGTGTCACATATTTTTAGTTTATTCTAGTTTCTTTATTGTTGTTTTGAATATTTATTTATTCTTTTTTTATTATGGATTTAAAAATCTGAAACTATGGTTTACAAAATGTCAACACAAAGATTGGAGTGGCATGTTTTTTTATTTTAAACCAAGTGGAAAGTTTATTTATTTATTTTTCAGCAGTTATCATTTGCTCCTCTGGATCTTGATAAGTAGAGTCATGTGTGTTTGATCTGGGTTCGGGCCAGAGTATGGAGTGAGACAAATCCCATGAACAATACTGGACAAAACCAGCTTTATTAGCCTTTTTGCTTTCATTTTATTAGATAATGCACAATAGTGAGCAACGTGAAAGAAAAAGAGACAGAATTAGACTAGAGCAGGTCCAAGTCACCACATGCAAAGCAGTATGCTTCTGTTCTACATTAAACCACACATTTAAACAAACGATACACATTTTTTTAATTATTTTTTTTTTTTATCCACACAGGTGCAAAGTGAACTGTTTTTGTCAGGGTTTTTAAAGAAATATATGACTGTGCAGACTAGCTGCACAGAAATACACTGCGCTATCCTCAGCAGACAAGCTGGAAATTAACAGGAATGCATTCTTTGTAGCATGTCCTGATATGATAAATCGAGTTTTAAACTTATCCTCAACAGTAGCTGATCCATAACTGAGCATTCCAATAAGCTCCACAGATCCACCTCTGCTTTTCTGTTGATACCAGTACAGCAATTGATAGCTGCTGTCACCATGAAAACAAGAAATATTTGCATCTTTCTCCTCCACAGACTGAAGAAGATGTTCAGGAGATTGCTGAATAACAGGAGAACAAACCACACAAACTACAAGAGGGTGAGAAGAGAAAAATAACTGGTATAAAACATAAATAACTATAATAAACAACTATATATGCAGTGACATACTCACCTGTTAACCAGAAAGTAGTGATTATGGCTAAAGCGATTGCTTTGATCATTCTGACACTTCAGCAACTGAAGAAATAGGTTAAAAGTCAAAGTGCAATGCTGCCTCATACTAACTAAATACTTACAGCTCTTACATTTTTTGAGGCCAAGGCTGTTGTTCAGCTCAGATATGAGGTGGTACTGTAGGTGGTTGCTTATTGGTCCAAGTCAAAAGTGGCCACCCATTTTAACTTTGGATTCTCTTTCAATGCTATAAATTACATTTTGATTTTGATTTGATTGATTCCTTCATTTATTCATTCAACCACCCATTCATCCTTACAATTCGTTACTTTTTTTTAAATTAATTTCATTATTTAAAAAAAGAAAGAAAAAAGCAGGTCAATTGTCAAAAAACTGAATAAAATAAAATAATTGTAATATCAGGAAAGGTCACTCATATTATGTACTAAAGAGAGAAAGTACAACATACAGTATATCAGAGTAAGTTTGTAAGAGGCTAAATTATTATATGCGTTTGTTTACATGACAAAACATGTATTTTTGACTCAAGAAGGTCCATACTGACTCCAAAGGCAGATACTGATAAGATCAGGGCCTGGTGTGTGGACTTTGGGGGTTTTACGATGTGTTCACATGTTGATTGGTCAGTTTGAATGTCTCAGCATTTGGGCTTTAGTCACATGGTCAAGAAAGATACAAAATAGGTAATAAAACGCTGCTCTGCCTCTTTTCTTTTCCTGGCCTGTCTTTCCTGGTCTGCTTTCCTCCTCTGCTCCTCTCCTCCTCTGAATCTTCCAACCCAGGCTCATTCTGAGAACGTAGTCCCGGGGACGTTTCTGGAGACCGCAAAATACGTAGCCGGGGGTATGTACGGCTGCATTTCATTTTTTTTAAGCGAACGCTGCGGGGCGGTGTGACGCCGTTCCCTTCGGCGCTTGCCGGCCGGCCGCTCGCCTCCGTGTGGAGGGCTTTCCCGCTGCAGCCAGTTTGTCCGGTTAGCTCTTCGTGTACTCTGGCGGACTCGAGGCGCAGAGAGGGGCTGACCACGACGACGACGACCGGGTTCGAGTCCGGGGAAGAGCGGTTCCAGAAATCAGGTAAGAATACAAAAACAAAATCCAAAAAATGAAGCGAACAAGTTCGTCACAGGGTGAGAATGTGGTCAAAATCCGAAAACGTGGTAAAAATCCGACGAGGGCTTTTCTTTTTCTGGACGGCTTTTGTGAATCGTCGTTGGTTGGGTTTAGGGACGGAGGAGGGTGGGTCAGCCGATTGGCCGGTCGCATGGTCAATCATTCCGTCATGAAGACAGGCAGACAGGCGGAAGGTCGTTCGACAGCGGCCTCTAGCGAGTTTACGCGAGAACGGCGCAGGAAAAAGCGCGCACAGCAGCCTCTCGCGGACTCGCGAAAACAAAAACTGCACAAATACGTACCTCCCGGGACGTATTTCGCGGTCTCCAGAAACGTCCCCGGGACTACGTTCTCAGAATGAGCCTGGGTTGGAATCTTCTTTGACTCTACTGTAATCAGGCTAACTTCTGGGCCTGCTCTCTTTGTCTCTCTCTCCCTCCCCCTGTGTCTCTCCTGCTACCTCTTGTAACTTTAATTTTACATTTAAGCTGGGTACAATTTATATCATATGTTTTATCATTTCATATTTGATCATTTTATACAGTTATTTTGTACTTAATTCAGTTGTAACCATAGAGAATTATTGTCATTAAATCATCTCATTTTCAAGTATTTGTGAATTACTTTTGATTTAACATCAACACTTAACTGTTCCATATTGTAATACAATACAATCACATAATATCAACGCTCTCCCACATTTATAGCTATTAATACTGATATAAGATTGCAGAAGAATGGTTTGACTAGAATGTACAGTTTTTTACCAACAATACTGATTAACTTTTTAGTCATTCGGCAGAACTACAGTTCGAACCGCTGTGGCTCAGCACCCATTCCTACAAGTTCTACCTTCTAAGAGTCAATCAGCAGCTGGTAAAGTCATTACATCTGAAAATAGCAACACATTGGGGCAAGTACGTCTTGCGCCTTATTGCGCGGGGTGTATGATAGGGCCCTAAGTCTTTATTTGATTTCATTTTCATTTGTGGCTTCTATTTGTGCCGTTCTTTTCTTCAGACAGGTGCATCATTTTTTTGTCAGGGTTCATAGAGAATTGTACGACTGTGCATACTCGCTGCACAGAAATAGACTGCACTGTCTTCAGCAGATACTTTGGAAATGAGCAGGGATGCCTCTTTTGTCGAGTCTCCGAATGTGCTGAATCGAGATTTGAATCTATCCTCTGGAGAAAAACTCCCATATGTCAGCAATCCAATAAGCTCCAAAGATCCTCCATTGCTTTTCTGTTGATACCATAACATGTATGGATAGCTGCTGTCACCATGATGACAAGAAAGGTTTGTGTCTTTCGCCTCCATGGTTAGAAGTTCTTTTGGGGATTGCTGAATGACAAGCGAACAAACTAGACGAATTGAAAGAGAGTGAGAAACGATGAATATAAGTGACTTAAACTGTATTGACTGCACATCATGATAAAGCGTACCTGTTAAAACGAATGTATGGATTACGGTTAAAATGATTGCTTGGGGCATTCTTACTGTATATTAAAGTAACAGAACATTAAATTTGCACTGACTGCCAATTGAACTATTAGTATCTTCTCCAGTCAGCAGAGGAAAGTTATCTTAAATCTTGAGGCCAAGGCTGTTGTTCACCTCGTTTGACTTGGCTTTAACCCTGCAGGTGCAGCTGTGTCATGTGACGGGGAGGGGTTTTAGTGCAGACTCGTATATACTTGTAACACCGTGCTGCACTCACTGCACAGAAATACACAGCGCTGTGCTCAGCCTTCACAGAGGACAACAACAGGCTCGCCTCTTTCTCTGCGTCTCCTGTTATTGTGAATTCTTTTTTGTCAACTAAGAGTTGCTTAAAGGATAGGAAGCCGATGAGCTCAAGGTTTTGCCTGTTAAACTGCTGGTACCAGAAGATTTTGTCGAGACTTCTGTCGTTGTGGCTGCAGGTGATATTCAGGGTCGATCCAGTGTCTAAAAAAAGGTCTGATGGAGTTTGTATGACATTTACTGCCAATGAAAGTCCTGAAAGACCAACAGAGAGAGAAAGAGAGTTAGGAAGATCTAACTGCAGTTGTGCTATTAATAATTGCATATGCACGTAATGCCACATATCTCACCAACGTAACAGTGGAGCAAGAAACATGTGACTGGAAATTGAGTCATGTTGAATTCTGGGTTAAATGAAACTGGTGGATGAGCTAGTCAGGTATCATGATAAACGGGTGGAGCCTGAGTTGTGCTTTACATGTGAGTTTTTACTACTCCTGCCCCCTGCTGGATTGGAAATTAAGTATTATAGTACAGCAGAACTCACTTTCAGTTGTATAATGACTATCTAGTACTGACTGTTTTGCCAAATGTTACAAGGTTAGTTCTCACATTAGACTATTTCTATAGAAGTTTTGAGTCAAAGCTCCTGGTTATACATTTAGATATTTGTTTGGCTATAATTAAAATAAAGGTATTAATCAATTTTTGTTGTCAGTGTGTGAATACGTTAAAGCCTTTATGATATTGTGGTTACTTTAAGATGTACTTACAGTGTAAGTACTCATTTATAATGTTAATAAACTACTCTGCTTGTATAGTACTTACTACATGGCTAAAGTCAGGCTTAGGATTAGGTCTGGGGTTAGTTGTGTGTAATTGTGCATAATTCACTGTAATTACTAAATGAGTTACTAGGACACCTTAAAATAACGTGTTATCAAATAAAATACAGTTTTTTTGATGATTTTGATGTCACTGCAAAACATCCCAATTATATGCCATCTTAGCAGGACATGTCAAAACCAGCCTGATCTCATGAGAAAACGACAGTATTTTACGTTTTGTTAGTTTAGTGGCTAATTCGTACGAATTCGTATGAGTTCAGTCCTACGAAATTGTACGACTTTAAATAGGAGGTGTGGCACCCAACCGCACCCCTAAACCCAACCGTCATTGGGTGATGAGCAAATCGTACTAAATTGTACAAATTAGATCACACGAATTGATACGAATTAGCCAACACAATCTCACGGCAATTCGTAATTCTTTACTTTAGTGGCTAATTCGTATGAATTCATACGATCTAATTCGTACAATTTGCTTATCCCCCGATGACGGTTGGGTTTAGGGGTGGGGTTAGGTGCCACGCCTCCTTTATAAAATCGTACAATTTCGTGTGACTCAACTCGTACGAATTTGTACGAATTAGCCACTAAACTGACAAAACGTAAAATACTTACGTTTTCTCGCCACTAAATCAAAAAGTTACGAATTGCCGTGAGATTGTGTTGGTCAAAACATGTCACCATTCATAGCTGAAACACTTTTTTGTTCACCTAATATTTAGTATGTGTTTACTATGAGGATTATAACATGTGCGGCATGTTGCACTGCTGACTCTGATAATAATATGTCATATTGCCTATATTACAGTTGTTCTCAGTCACTTTGGTCCATTTCTCAAATCATAATTGAAATACTCAAACTCCCTGTTCAATCTTCACATCATTGTGTCAGTTGTGCACATCAAATAGCAGTTTCTCATTCCTTTGAACAAGTTGCAAATGCTTTTATACAGCCATGCAAATTATTATAATCAATGCTCTGTTTCCTACATTATCAATTGCTTGTCATGTTGATCAAAATGTATTATTTTGCTCTCTGTTGAATAGTCTCACCCCCCACAACATTACATCGTTTGTTCATGGCGTAAGTCTTTACATGCAAAACGGCTTGTCATAATATTTTATCATAATGCATTTTTCTATACATTTCCATTAGACTTTTTACCTAAATCTGTCCTAAATTGGTAAATTTCTCCCAGTTGAAGCTTGACTTTTTCTAATGAAGATGTATCTCAGCGGAGATTCCCTTGTTCACATTTCTACTTTTGTTTTTCTTTGTGCTATACAGTGCTGTCCTTTCATTTCTGTATCACAATGACATGATCTGCCTACAATTTACAGTACAAAGAGCAAAAAAAAGTGTACCCCCCAGAGTACACTGTTATTTTGACTGTCTTATTCATACACAATGACACAAGAACTTTTAATTCTGATGGCACTGACACATTTATTGACACATTTAGTTTTGAGAGATGAACTAAGGATTTTGAGCAAGAGACTGGCTTTTGCAGGTAATCCACGGTGTTTTGCTATTTGTACGCGTTGTTTTGAGAAATGTACTTACTGTTTTGCAAAATTTCAATTCTGATCTGAGAAATGAACCAAAGCGACTAAGAAATACCGTAAATGCGCACCCTAATGACCTGATGAGGAAGAAAGATATAGGTGACCAAAGTTGTAATTACAGTTTATGTATAAACACTGTAAAAATATCTGTTCATTACTGTAACAGAGTACGTATTTTGTCATTCACAAGTGTTTTCTGTTTATTTTTGGTTGTGAATTGCTTTAGGGGGATGTAGATCTCTACAGTTTAACAAAGTGAACTTTAATAGTTTGACATAATATATATATATATATATATATATATATATATATATATATATATATATATATATATATATATATATATATATATATATTTAATATATATTTAATATACAAGGTGTTCGTACTGTAATATACAACACCAACACAGACAACATATCACTTTAAACCATTAAAAATGTTAATAAAAACTACTTTTTTAAACTTTTGAAGCTTAAAATTTGTTGGAAGAAAGATCAAAGTCCATAATGCAATTTAAAATTAATAAATAAATGGAGGAGAGACTGCAAATGTATCTGTATTTTTACAGTATATTAATTTACAGTGTAGTTAAAGTATAACTCGTAAAAAAAACTAAACCATTTATTAATGATTATTGCAAGAACAGTAATTCTAACATTCTATATGATTCATGATTTATGAATTTATTAACTGTTATTAGTGTAAACTGTATTCGTTGTAATGCATTAATGACACTCTAAAAAAGAGTTGAGTTATTTATTTAACCCAATGGTTAAGTTAAGAAATATTTGGTGCTTTGTTGGGTTATTTTTAACCTTTATTTGATTATTTATTAATAGCTCAACCAGTTGGGTTAAATATTTGGTGATTTGTTAAGTAATTTTTAACCTTTATTGGGTTATTTATTTAATAACTCAACCAGTTTTTAAATAAATATTGAATTTCATCAGTCAACTGATTTAACTGACAGCTGTATTAATATGTTTGTGTGATGTTGCTTTTGCGTTATGTTATATATTTAAGCTCTAACACAATAAGATTGTTGTTTTTTATCAAATTACCTCTCCATGTCGTGTTTTTTATATCCGTTTCATCGCATTCTTAATTACTGATGATACAAACTCGCGCTTCGTAGCCGATCTATATTAACTGGAAATGCTGCGTCTGGAACTTAAAATGTAGCGGAAATAAAGCATTTTCAATATTCTTAAAAACTGCATGTTATTTATTTACACAACCATAATTACAAAATTAATAGAAAGACTAGTAATAGTAGCAATAGTAATACCAGAATGGAAAAAAAAATTAGATTTATTGAAAAGAACCCAGTGCACTGGGTTAAATTTGATAACCCAATGCATTGGGTTAAAATAACCCATAGTTAGGAAGGTGCTATAATAACCTATAGTTGGGTTATGTGTTGGGGTATTTTTAACCCAACTATTTTAACTGAGTACTTAATAACATAATTTTAACTAATGATATAAGTCCATATATTAATTATCCAACACAATATTACAGCAATTCGTAACTTTTTGATTTAGTGGCTAATTCGTATGAATTCGTACGATCTAATTCTTACAATTTAGTACAATTTGCTCATCCCCCAATGACGGTTGGGTTTAGGGGTGGGGTTAGGTGCCACCAACACAATCTCACGGCAATTCGTAACTTTTTGATTTAGTGGTAAAAATTCGTACAATCTAATTCGTACAATTTAGTACGATTTGCTCATCACCCAATGATGGTTGGGTTTAGGGGTGGGCTTAGGTGCCACGCCTCTTTTTAAAATCGTACAATTTCGTATGACTGAACTTGTACGAATTCGTACGAATTAGCCACTAAACTAACAAAACGTAAAATACTTACATTTTCTCGTGAGATCAGGCTGGTGCCTCGCCTCCTTTTTTAAATCATACAATTTCATATGACTGAACACGAATTAGCAACTAAACTGATAAAATGGAAAATACTTACGTTTTTCTTGTGAGTTCAGGCTGAATTATCACAATAGTCAAAACTATGTACATCAATTTCCAGTTGTCTACTTTAATTAATAAGTAGCTAATGATTTGCAAATGTATCATTATAGTATGACTTTATTTGTTGAGGAATATTATTGTTAATAACCTGGTTATATGCTATAAGTACAGTAGTTAATCATGTTTGTGCCAATAAGTTACAGTATTTTTATTGATTGATTGATTGATTGATTGATTGATTGATTGATTGATTGATTGATTGATTGACTGATTGACTGATTGACTGGCAGCATAATGTTTAATAGTTTGCATGTACATTACGTGACCCACACTGTGTGGCTATTCTAAAAATGTTTCAAAAATTGCAGTGAGAAATACTGACTAAATATTGACCATATTCAATATGGAGGAAAAGTTATGACAGCTAGACCCGCTAACCCAGGGGTCACCAAACTTGTTCCTAGAGGGCCGGTGTCCTGCAGATTTTAGCTCCAACTCTAATCAAACACACCTGAACAAACTAATCAAGGTCTTACTAGGTATACTTGAAACACCCAGGCAGGTGTTTTGAGGCAAGTTGGAGCTAAACCCTGGAGGGACACTGGCCCTCCAGGACCGAGATTGGTGACCCCTGCTAACCCAATTGAACTGCTAAACACATATTCTGTTGTTCACAACGTTTAACCTTCTTGACATAAAGAAAGAGTGACACATAGATTTAATGTATAGGGGGTCTATGCTAAAGTTTTTGTACAGAAGTGCAGGAAACCCACAGCACCGTGTTCTCTCGCAGCACAATAATAGATCGCATTATCTTTTGAAGAGAGGTTTTTCAGTTTCAAACTGCTGCTGCTTGCTCCATTCCCCAACAACTCTATTTTGTCCGTAAAGAGGGTCTCTGTGTTGTTATTTGTTCTATAAAGATGCCCCATGAGCTGCATTTCTCCATTTAGAAGCTGCTTGTACCACAGGATCACATTGAAGACTGTACTCGAGTGAGAGCAGTTAAGACTGACCGATTCTGTATTTTTGGATAGTAGGTCAGATGGGGTCTGTATGATAGAAGAGTTCACTGAGGGAAAAAAAAAAGAGAGAGAAACATACAGTATCAATAATGTTAAGGAAAACTGGATGAGAAATAACAGTTCTTTTCACATATAAATAGTTCCAGATTGAATATTATTTACCTGTTAAAAATAGACAGCAGACAGCAGTGTAAACCAGACGTCTGATCATGTTGAAATGATTGCATAGATGCAACAAACACAACCTTTTCCATAGATGAATCTACTGTACTCCATAAGTTCAGCAAAACACCATTTGCACCCTCTGGTGTGCAACTGGCGGTATCAAAAATGTCTGATCTGTTTGTCTATGGAAGATCATTTCCTGCTCAATAAACAAGGCTGAGCAGTACAGAGTAATTAATAGTTGATTTATTTATTTCTCTGTGAATGAGGGCAATATATAGTGTTGCATTTTTACAAATCAGTTTTGTTAAATAGTTAAGTTCAATTCATCTTTATTTCTATAGCGCTTTTACCATGTAGATTGTGTCAAAGCAGCTTAACACAGAAGTTCTAGTAAATTGCTTCAGTCCAGTTTTCAGAGTTGAGTTTCAGTTTAGTTCAGTTCAGTGTAGTTCATCAATGTAAGAGAGAGAGTATGGACACAACATATTTAGAAAAATAAAAAATATAATTCAGGTAAGCTGTTGCTGAAATATAACAATTATATATGTTTTATGTTTTGTATGGCCCTACATTTTTTTTTACCTTGCATTTTAATTGCTGTGTAATAGTTTCTACTATAATATCTTATCTTGTTTACTAGAATAGTGTCGATTTTACATATGTTACTGATAAATCTATTTGCACAAATATCTGATATAATAGGAACCCATACAAAGTATTCATTTTAAAAGCAAGATGGATGTTTTTTTTTTGATAAATCCATCATGATGTACTCATTTATGCTGGACAATAGACATTTACGGTATATATAAGTTCTGAGAATTATGTTTATTTTACCTTTATATTGTTTATATAACTTTTATATATAAATATATATTATATATATATATATATATATATATATATATATATATATATATATATATATACAGTATATATACAGTATATATATATATATATATATTTATTTATTTATTTTTATTTATTTTTTTATATATAAAATATAATATATATTTAACTTTTAATAAATAACTTTTATTAATTTTCAAATTTTTCCTAAGTTGACCTAGTGTTGAACTGAGAGAAGTTTTTTTTTTTTTCAACATGGCAACCATGAGCACCTCAGTGCTATTGTATGTGTCAAAACACTAACCACTAGGTTATTGGCGCAGACAAAATTGTGATTTTTTTTATTCTGAAAAAGTTTTCATAATCTTTCCTGGTCATAGAATTATATTATATTATATTATATTATATAATATTATATTATATTATATTATATTATATTAAATTAAATTATATTATATTATATTATATTATAGTATATTATATTATATTATATTATATTATATTATATTATATTATATTATATTATTTTATATTATATTATATTATATTATATTATATTATATTATATTATATTATTTTATTTTATATTATATTATATTATTTTATATTATATTATATTATATTATTTTATATTATATTATATAATATATCAGGGGTTTTCAAACTTTTTAACCTCTGATATATGAAATATGATGATTCCTTGCAGGGGACCCCTTTGCCTAAAGTTTAAAGGAACTTAAGTATTTCAAGTATAAATATGTAAACTAAAATTGGCTATAACGTAAACACATTATAGTTCATATTTCACAGGCATGCAAAATGGTATTGTTTTTAAAACTATTAATTTTATTAGTTATCAACTCACTATAGCCAAAAATGATCCTCAAAATTTTTATATTTCATAAAAAAACAACAATGAAATATTTACATTAACTGAACAAGACAGCTTTTCTAAATAAGGCACTGGTAGATGAAAAGTTAAACCTGGACATTTGTAACATTTGTAGTTTCTGTAGTTTTTTTTTTTTCCCCCTGTCTTGTATTTATGGAAAACTACTAAATATTTACAGTGAACTATTGCGTCTGCTTACTGTGTTGTCTGATAAAGACACACAATCTACCTTTCGTGCAGCATCTTCTCCAAATAACTCTTTGACGATGTCTTTGGTAGCTAGTAATAACAATGCTTCGCCAACTGTGTGCGGCTTCTTAGCACGCGTGATGTGGAGTGATGCCAAATATGACGCTTTTAAACACCTCTCTGGGATTAATGCTTGCTGCCGAAAAATACTAGCCTGCCGGGCCAAACACAACTCCTGATGTTTGAAATAGTCAGTCGAATTCTCTGCCTCATTGGGATGTTTCTACTGTAGATAGCGCTTGAGCTCGGATGGTTTCATGCATTCATTGGAGAGAATCTCTTGACAAAGAACACACTCGGGTCTATCGACTCGCTGCTTTAACATGTAGGTGAAACCAAACGCAATGTCAGATTTGTCATATTTTCTGTATTTTGCCTTAACGCTCACCAAGTCAGATTTGAATGAACAGCTTGCAGGAGTCGATTTTTAAAAAATCTTCCATCATCTGTATTGCACTTATTGCTCCATTCAACTGTATGCAAAACCTTAAAGAGTGCAAAGGATTTTGGGATAAACACATTACAATTAAGTATCCACTTATATAAATTATAAAACTATATATAGATTAATAATTTATAGTTATTAATAATTTTAGGATTGGAAAAAATATCTCATAAATCATTTTTTGTTTCTGCCAAGTTTTTCGCGGACCCCCTAGCGCTCTCTTGTGGCCCACCAGGGGTCCGCGGACCCCAGTTTGAAAACCCCTGTATTATATTATATTATATTATATTATATTATATTATATTACCTGACAGAAGTCTTGCCGCCTATCCAAGTTTTAGAAACAACAAATAATAACTTCTAGTTGATCATTTGGTATCAGAAGTGGCTTATTTGAAAGGTAAAGGCCTCAAGATTATGGTTATTTTACCTAAATAAAATATGATCATGCCTTGATTTTTAATTATTTCATTAGGACAGTAAGAACTGACTTTGCTTAGACAAAGTCTTGTCACTTAACAGAAATAATGTCCAGTATAGAATATAAAGTCATGGCGCAGTGGAAACAGAATGAATATTATGGATGACTTCCATGAGCTTCCATGAGGAGGACTGCATGCATACATCTCTGCAATGACTCAAATAACTTATTAATAAAGTCATCTGGAATGGCAAAGAAAGCTTCCTTGCAGGAGTCCCAGAGTTCATCAAGATTCTTTGTATTCATCTTAAACGCCTCCTCAATCTTACCCTAGACATGCTCAATAATGTTCATGTCTGGTGACTGGGCTGGCCAATCCTGAAGTATGAGAAGGAGTGCTATCCTGCTGAAGAATTTGCCCTCTCCTGTGGTTTTGTAATGTAATGGGCAGCACAAATGTCTTGATACCTCAGGCTGTTGATGTTGCCACCCACTCTGCAGATCTCTCATTTGCCCCCATACTGAATGTACCTCCAAACCATGATTTTTTCTTCACCAAACTTGACTGATTTCTGTGAGAATCTTGGGTCCATGCGGGTTCCAATAGGTCTTCTGCAGTATTTGTGATGATTGGGATGCAGTTCAACACATGATTCATTAGAAAAGTCTACCTTCTGCCACTATTCCAGTTGATCAACTAGAAGTCGAGTTATTATTTGTTCCTCTTACAACTGGAATCGACGACAAGACATTTGTCTGGTATATTATATTATATTATATTATATTATATTATATTATATTATATTATATTATATTACATTATATTATATTATATTATATTATATTATATTATATTATATTATATTATATTATATTATATTATATTATTATAGATTTGAAGCATCCTAAATGGTTTCTAGGGTTTACAACATTACTATCACAAATAATGAAAAACAAAATACTTGAGTCCAAAAACACTACAGCTGCGCAAAGCCCCCTCTCTGTTATGTGATTGTCAGCTGTGGGTTTTTGTTGAATGCACAGGGAGGAAACAGCACTGTGATAATATGCAGCACAGTAGTACACTGCATTGTCTTCAGGGCTTCTCAAGTGCAGAAGCTGAAGTGTGGAGTGTCTTTTTCCATGGCCGCTCACATTAAAACGCTTCTCAAATGGATTCTCAATAGTTCTCTGTTCATAGTACACATAACCAATGAGTTTGAGTGTGTTGTCTGTTTGCTGGTACCACTGTAGAGTGTCATAGCTGGATATATCATGGCGGCAGTTAATTTCAGCCCGACGTTCAGGACTCCACAAAATTGCATTAGGACTTTGATGAACCTCATCAGAAAACACAACACCTGTGAAGAGATGTTTCCATGTTAAACACTTTACCTATACTTAAAAACAAATGACAATAAATCTAGATTTAAAGAAACAGATATCTTACCTATGAAGTAAATCACAGTGGTTGAACAAACAAGAAATCTTCTCATGCCGACTGTGTGTGAAGGTGTATTTCAAAGACTAGAAATGAGCTTGTTTTAAAGGTAGGAGGAGATTCACAATATGACAATGCTGCTCAATTCATTCTGTGAAATAAAATGAAAGATGCATTATGGGTAATGTTGCACCTCCTACTTTGCAAACAAAGTAAAAGAACATAAGTTCATCAGTATGTTGCTGCTCACTAGCAGAGGTGGGCTTAGTGATTTGGGGGCCCTAAGTAATTCCATGTATGGGGTCCTAGCTGTCACAATCACCAGCAATCTAAACACCATAGATCGCTGGAAAACACTCACATTCACACAAACTACAAATTCGCCATGTTATGGACTACATATACAGTCATGCAACACACACACACACCTGCTCCAAGTCACCATTGATTGCAAACACTCACACAGCTGAAGCTGCTCACAGACTGATTACTTAGACTATAAGAACAGCATAAACGCATACATTGTTGCTGAATATCCTGTAAAGTGAGCATTACGATGCGGTTTCCCTTGCTTTCCATGTTAGACCTTGCTTTGTTTTGTTTAATTATTCCCGTTTGCTGTCTGCCTTTTGATCATCTGCCAGCTATTTCGACTACGACTTTGGATTGCCCATATACATCTGTTGACCACTGCTTGCTTGAGCATTCTGTTCAATAAAGACCTGCATAAGGATCCTCACTCTGTTGTCAGCGTCACTGTTACACTAGCATTAAAACTCAAAACATTCTCTTTATCTAAAGATTTTTATTTTTTTGTAAATAAACTGCATGCTAAAAAATGCATTTGAATAAATATATAAATTGTATTTAACAAATTTAAAGTAGGGGTGATGCGGTGGCGCAGTAGGTAGTGCTGTCACCTCACAGCCAGAAGGCCGCTGGTTCGAGCCTTGGCTGGGTCAGTTGGCATTTCTGTGTGTAGTTTGCATGTTCTCCCCGCGTTCGCGTGGGTTTCCTCCGGGTGCTCCGGTTTCCCCCACAAGTCCCAAGACATGCGGTATAGGTTAATTGGGTAGGCTAAAATTGTCCATGGTATATGTGTGTGAATGACAGTGTATGAGTGTTTCCCAGTGATGGGGTTCCCAGCTGGAAGGGCATCCGCTGCATAAAACATATGCTGGATAAGTTGGCGGTTCATTCCGCTGTGGCGACCCCAGATTAATAAAGGGACTTAGCCGAAAAGAAAAGGAATGAATGAATATTTAAAGTATATTTCTTATTTTTATAAATTCAATGCAATAAATTCACAAAAAAACAGTTCACACACTATCTACAGATAATTAGCCAGTTTTGTAATTAGATTTTAATACAAATTTAACCCCCCGCCCCCCCATCAAACTAATCTTGTCTACATTTTTCATATGAATTGAATAATTGCTGTTTGTGCATCGGCAGCTGTTACTGTTTACTGTAAAATGTTATTGTATTCATACATACACTTAGCACTCATCATCTGACAGGTGTTTTTGGCCAGAAAGCAGGATTGCTGTGTTTCATTGTTCGTCTTATTTCTACTTTTGTTTCCCCAAATTGTCTCAAAATTCTCACTCTTGCACACTCTGCCTACCTCAACCTCAGCTCTACTCTTTATCGCTGGCAGACTAGCAGTGTCTTTGAACCACTCACACCTCGCGCATGTGTGAGTAATGGTCCATTATTCATTGGGTAACCTGTTTTGAAAAGTAATAATATTAAAATCTTAATGGTTATAGACAGATTTTACAAGATATGATAGAAAATGTATAAAAGAGCTATATGATTAATATACAGTACAGTGCATCCGGAAAGTATTCATAGGGTTTTACTTTTTTCCATATTTGTTTATGTTACAGCCTTATTCCAAACTGGATTAAATTCATTTATTTCCTCAAAATTCTACACACAATACCCCATAATGACAATGTGAATAAATACTTTTTGAAATTGTTGCAAATTTAAGAAAAATAAAAAACCTGAAAAATCACATGTACATAAGTATTCACAGACTTTGCCATGAAGCTCTAAATTGAGCATTCTAAGCTCTAAATTGAGTATCTGTTTCCACTGATCATTCTTGAGATGTTTCAGCAGTTTAATTGAAGTTCACCTGTGGTAAATTCAGTTGATTGGACATGATTTGAAAAGGCATAGACCTGTCTATAAAAGGTCCAAGGGTTGACAGTGCATGTCAAAGCACAAACCAAGCATGAAGACAAAGGAATTGTCTGTAGACCTCCGAGACAGGATTGTCTCGAGGCACAAGGCTGGAAAAGGTTACAGAAAAAAGTGGAAGATGTTTGGAACCACCAGGACTCTTCCTAGAGCTGACGGCCATCTAAGCTGAGTGATCGGGGAGAAGGACCTAAGTCAGGGAGGTGATCAATAACCCGATGGTCACTCTGTCTGGGCTCCAGCGCTCTTCTGTGGAGAGAGGAGAACCTTACAGAAGCACAACCATTTGTGCAGCAATCCACCAATCAGGCCTGTATGGTAGAGTGGCCAGACGGAAGCCACTCCCTGCCTGGAATTTGCCAAAAGGCATCTGAAGGACTCTTAGACCATAATAAACTAAATTTTCTGTTCTGATGAGACTAAATTGAACTTTTTGGAGTGAATGCCTGGAGTTATGTTTGGAGAAAACCAGGCACCGCTCATCACCAGGCTAATACCATCCCTACAGTGAAGCATGGTGGTGGCAGCATCATGCTGAGGGGATGTTTTTCAGCAGCAGGAACTGGAAGACTAGTCCAGATAGAGGGAAAGATGAATGCAGCAATGTACGGAGACATCCTGAATGAAAACCTGCTTCAGAGTGCTCTTGACCTCAGACTGGGATGACGGTTCATTTTTCAGCAGGACAATGACCCAAAGCACACCATCAAAATATCAATGGAGTGGCTTCACAACAACTCGGTGAATGTCCTTGAGGGGCTAGCCTCCACCCAGACCTAAATCCTATTGAACATCTCTGGAGACGTCTGAAAATGGCTGTACACCGTCACTTCCCATCCCATTTCCCAAATTCCTAAAGGCATGTGTGCCAAGCTTGTGGCATCATATTCGAAAAGACTTGAGGCTGTAATTGCTGCCAAAGGTGCATCAACAAAGTATTGAGCAAAGGCTGTGAATACTGGTGTACATGTAATTTTTCAGGTATTTTATTTTTAATAAATTTGCAACATTTTCAAGAAATCTTTTTTCACATTGCCATTATGGGCTATTGTGTGTAAATTCTGAAAAAAATAAATGAATTGAATCCATTTTGGAATAAGACTGTAACATAACAAAATGTGTAAAAAGTGAAGCACTATGAATACTTTCCGGATGCACTGTAGGTGTTCTTGGCATTGTTCGGGGCTCCCTAAATCCCCCGGGGATTTGCCGTTAAAACTTTAGTGTAAGGAACAGATATTAATTATAAACTATGATGTTTTCCCTCAATAATATCTTAATTTACTGCTTTAAATTTTCATTCATTTACTTATAGTTAGTAAGATAGTTGTTGTAGCAATTAAGTTTAGTTATGGAATAGGATTAACAGATTTCAAATATAGTCATACAGTTCTAATAAATGAGCCATATGCAAGCTAATAAGCAACAAGTATACTTTTTTATTTATTTATTTTCAATGTATTAAATAGAAGTTTTCATGTTTATTAGAGTATAAACTATGCGCGCGCGCACGCACACACACACACACACACACACACACACACACACACACACACACACACACACACACACACACACACACACACACACACACGCCAATAAGCACAGTAATCAGCATTTGATTGTGCGCCAGTGCTGATCTGTGCAGGTGTTTATGGGTTTCCTAAAATAAGAGAAGGGTAATTGTAATGCGGACTGAACATTTGCTGCACTGTGTGATACTGGCAACACAGAAATACATTGCCGTGGCTTGTGCGTTACACTTTATATGAAGAAAAGCCATGTTTTCACCATCACCTGATACATCAAAGCCATTTACAAATGGATCCTCAGTCTTTGGGGTTTTATAATACATATAAGCTACAAGTTTCATTTCTGTGTCCCCGGCGTTGCTCTGGTACCATAATATGGTGTCATAGCTTTGAATTTTATGGCTGCATGTCAGGTTAACTGTACTGGGACTGTCAGTATCACACAACACTGCAGGTGGAGACTGATGGACGTCTTTGCACAAAACAGATGCTGTAAAAAGAGAACAAAAGGGATAGTTTGTAAAATGTCAGTTCAAAATCTGAACTCTCAAAACTGATCTATTAATAAAAATGTACCTGTTAGAAAAAGCACCCTAATAAGCTGGATAGAGAGGCAAGACATCATGTTGGGTTTTCAACTGCACTGAGCTGAACTGAGAGCATTTCTTGTGGTCAGGAAATGACATCACAAAACACAAGGCTGTCATCACAGGCTTCTGCCATGAGTTGTTTTTAATCCCAGATTGTTTTAATAAACAGTAGCTTCACTTTAAATTTCTTTTGAGCAAGCATCAACATAAAGTATCAGAAGAATAGCAGGCTTGATAACTTAATACTTTCTAAAAGTTGCAAAATTACTAATAATCAACAGAATGTCAAAAAAGGAAAAAGTGTATCCTAAGGTTCCAGTAATGCAAGTAATATCTTTAGCTACAAATTTGTATTTGTCATAGTATTTTATATTCATATAGAAATTTCATATAGGAGTATATACAGTTGAAACCAGAAGTTTACATACACTCTAAAGAAAGGAACATAACCATTTTTTTATATGTCTGATGGTAAATCATACTAAATATTTACTATTTTAGGTCTGTTAGGATTACCTAAATGATTTACATTTGCTAAATGCCAGAATAATGAGAGAATTTTTTTCATTAATTTCTAGACAGTCAAAAGTTTACATACATTTCCTTGGTATTTTTTAGCTTTGCTTTTAAACTGTACAACTTTGGTCAAAGGTTTTGGGTATCCTTCCACAAGCTTCTCACAATAGTTTGACGGAATTTTGGCCCATTCCTCCTGACAGAATTGGTGTAACTGAATCAGATTTGTTGGCTGTCTTGCTCGCACAAGCTTTTCCAACTCTGCCCACAAATTTTCTATAGGATTGAGTTCGGGGCTTTGTGATGGCCTCTCCAAAACATTCACTCTGTTGTCCTTAAAGCACATTTTAACTAATTTGGCAGTATGCTTAGGGTCATGATCTGCTTGCAAGACCTATTTGTGGCCAAGTTTTAATTTCCTGGCTGATGTCTTGAGATGTTGCTTCAGTATTTCTACATAATGTTCTTTCCTCATGATGCCATCTATGCTGTGAAGTGGACCAGTCCCTCCTGCAGCAAAACAGCCCCACAACATGATGCTGCCGCCCCCATACTTCACAGTTGGGATGGTGTTCCTAGGCTTGTAAGCTTTCCCCTTAGTCCTTCAACTGTAACACTGGTCATTATGGCCAAACAGTTCAATCTTAGTTCCATCAGACCACAGGACATGTCTCCAGAAATTATTCTTTTTCCCAGTGTAATTGAGCTAATTGTAATCTGGCTTTTTTTGTTGATTCTGGCTTGTTGATTTTTTCAAGTTGTCACACAAGGAAGCAGTGTGTTTGAGGTTTTCCTTAAATACTATTCTACAGTTGTGCCTCCAATTAACTCAAATGTTGTCAATTAGGCAATAAGAAACTTCCAAAACCTCGACACCATCATCTGAGCTTTTTCAGAGGTTTAATAATCTTATTGTATGTAAACTTTAGACTTTCAAGAAAAGTTATAACAATTTCTCAAAAAATCTCTCTCTCATTATTCTGCTATTAATCATAACAGAACAAATTTGACAATCCTAACTTACCTAAAAGAGAAAAAGTTTATAAATGGTTATGTGCCTTTTTACAGTGTATGTAAACTTCTGGTTTCAACTGTAAGTAAATATATGACATACAAGTTCATATTTAGAAATCTATGTTATATATGCAACATATATTTCACAATTTTGCACAAATGGTTTACATTCATATTTTTTTAACCACTGGAATTACAAACATGTACATATGGTGAAGTATATTAGCTACAGTTTTATATTTGTGTTCATATTTGGCCTATCTGTATGATAATCTTTGTAAACATTAGGTTATAAAATATAGTTACTCATTATTAGCAAACAAAAAAAATATGTCTAACAGTTATATACAGTTATTATATATTTTTATTATTATATTACTATAATTTTCAGATGGTCAAAAAAACTAAATATTTGCAGAACATACTGTACAAATAATTAAGTTGTTTTAGAAAGTTTCAGTGTTATTTTTTTAGCATTGTCATTCTTGCACTCTCAGAAATAAAGGTACAGGAGCTGTCACTGGGTCAATATCTTTTCAAAAGATACATATTTGTACCCTAAGAGTCCACAGTGGTACCTCAAAGGTATACATTTTAGTGCACAAATGTAGCTATCAAGTACCTTTGAGGTACCATTATGGACCCTTCAGGTACAAATATGTATCTTCTGAAAAGGTACTGCCCCAGTGACAGCTCCTGTACCTTTATTTCTGAGAGTGTAGGTTCTGTAGTGTGACTGTTTTTGTACCTATTTTAAAACGGTTTTATGGAATAAATGAGGCAGACCAACACAATCTCACAGGCAATTCGTAACTTTTTGATTTAGTGGCTAATTCGTATAAATTCGTACGATCTAATTCGTACAATTTAGTAAGATTTGCTCATCCGCCAATGATGGTTGGGTTTAGGGGTGGGGTTAGGTGCCACGCCTCCTTTTTAAAATTGTACAATTTCATACGACTGAACTCGTACGAATTCGTACAAATTAGCCACTAAACTGACAAAACGTAAAATACTGACGTTTTCTCGTGAGATCAGGCTGGGCAGACAAATTAAAATAAAACTTAAAATTTTCTGTTTGTTTTTGTTTGCTAACAATTAGCAACTTTTTATTTGCTAATGTTAACAAAGATTTGGCCTATTACATTGCGCTCTGAAATACTTGATTGGTGACTTGATTCCCATTCATGTTTAAATGCTTATCTGTCACACCTCTGTTCTTTCTGGTGCCAACTTGTGACTGAATAATGCATAGGTTAGTGAAGGCTGCATTCAGCTGTTTTTCTTTCTGCAAACTTCACATTTAATTAAAAAGTTAGTAATTTGCAGCTACAGATCAATGTTTTTGTTTACTTTTGTGAAAAGTAGCCATCTAAAAAGCAGGATAATGTACATCTTGGTGGTTGTTTTCACAGAATATGCAACTGATAAGCCTGTTATAATGAACTGAAAGGTTCACAAAAGGTTTCTGATGCATAACTGGAACCATTATTTTTAAATGTTCTTATGATAAATAAAAACCAATTACACTTTGGACCTAATTTTCCAAGCATGCCATCTTATTGTACATAGACTAACAGTCTACTTATACTCTAATGTGAGTTAGTTGACATATAGATACTTGCATTCAACTGAATGTCTGTTGTGTACTTAAATATTATTGTAAAGTATTAGAAGTTAATTGTTAGCGCATAGTAGTTGTTGTTATTTTTTTCATGTATTAAATATTCAGTGAGGTTTCTAGCCAGATCTCTGTAATGTGGTTTCATGCAGGTGTGTCGTGATGCTGTAAACTAAAAGAGCACCTTTTTGTCATGAAAGAAACAGCATTTATGGCATTGTGCATAAGACGCTGCACAAAAATACTCTGCACCGTCTTGATCCAGTCTTGCTTTGAGAATCCTTAATTTAGCTTCCTCTTCTCCATTTCCAGTTATGTTGAAATGACCCATATATGATTTCTCAATGTCCTTTGCGCTGCTATATCGAGCATAGCCAATGAGTTTCAGGCTAGAATCTCCCTTTGACTTCTGATACCACAATATTGTGTCATAGTTATCAATTTTATGTTTGCAGGTCAGCTCTACCAAATCATTAGGTTCACACAACACATCTGGAGGAGACTGATGAACCGTCTCGCAAATCAGACAGCCTGTGAATTCAAAGACATACAGTTACTAAAGCATTTCAATGTAATTTTATCTTTCATATTATATATTGTCCTGTTATTTACCTATTAACCAAGTGAGGAAAAAAATAATTTTGAAGACAAATCTAGTCATGTTGGTCGATACTCGTACTTGAAGAATACTACTTAAGATTTCTATAGCAGCCGAGTTAGACACAGGAAGTGACATCATGTTAAAATGGGCAGGATATCACATCCTAAAAAAAAGATATGACAATTTTATTAGCTAAGAGTTATTTTTCGGTCATTTTATTTCATTTTCTGCTTTATTGTTATGGTCTTTAGATACTCTATTGACTTCACAACTACATGTACATGTCAACAAGCAGTCATTAAATGTTTAGTAAATTCTGCCAGTTAAACTCTAACAATATGCTACTAATACTCTCATTATTGTTAGCTGGCACGCAGTAGGAAAGTTAGGTGCAGTAAAAAAAATCCTTAAAGTTGACACTCAGATTAAAGTTTTTAAGACCAGCTGGAGCACCAACAAGATCCGCTAGATGGCACTCCATCCTGTCACATTTCCATTCACTTGTGCTGCGTCCGAAATCGCATACTTCCATTCTATATAGTACGCTAAAACCAGTATGCGAGCCGAGTAGTATGTCCGAATTCATCGAATTCGAAAATCAGTATGCGAGAAGTACCCAGATGACCTGCTACTTCTGGCGAGATTCTGGAGTGCGCACGCCATGGGATGGTAATGAAGTGACGCAAAGGTAGGTGACAGCAGGTAGGTGACCATGACAAAATGGCGGATGTAGTACGTCTGACTTCCATTCATACCTTTCACATTCATACTGTATAGAGCGTACTTTTATAACGGCCGATTAGTATGTTTAAGTTCAAATACAGTACTTACTGAATAGTAGGCAGTTTCGGACACAGCCCTGGACTCCATTTCCCACAACTCTATGTGCTGATTACTGTTCCACCTGTGTTACCTGTACAACTTTAGGTCAGTATGACTTCATGGCTAAAGCTGCGGTCACACTTAGAGTTTGTGTGTGCGAAATTCTGTCATACGGCGCTGCAAAAAGGGGTGGGGATTAAACAAGATGATTAGACATTTTAAAAAAAGCGAGCTATATATCCATATTTTAAATTTCTGTACAGAGAGTTTTGATCCTCGGTTGGTCTGACGCAGTCACATGATGTGATTTTGTAGTTCAGAGTTTACCAAGCTTGAACTTTCCAACGCATCAATCTGTGGAACTTGACGCATGAGCATGCATTTCTGGTCTGACGCATTCACGTGCTTATGAATGGAAGTCTATGGGGGAAAAAGTCAAGTGTGACTGCAGCTTAAGTTTGTCCTTTTCTATGCTATTGTGAAGTACATCCAATTGAAATGGTCCTGAAATAAGAAAAAAATGTAGGGACGTGCATGATTTCATCCTTTTGAAACCCAATGAATCATTTGAAGATGACCGTTGTAAATAAAATGGTGGGAGGATTTTAATGACACCTTACACTGAGTTTGTATGGAGGAGTACTGTCCAACAGAATCACTCACTGGTGCAGAATGTTTTTAGTTGCCTGATGATGATAAGAACAAGGATCCCAATTTTTACAGACAGAATGATGTTCTATTAACTCAAACCACTGCTGCCCACAAATGCAGGGAAAATAGAAGACACCAGAAGTGAGGAAAGGTCATTTTGAGGGTGGAGGTTATGGAATTTGATTAAAGAACATGTGCACAGATACATTGTTTATACCATACAAATTTTTTTTTTAAAAATGCATTTTGATTCCATGCCAACTTTAAGCAGCACACATACAGTTGAAGTTAGAATTATTAGCCCCCCCTGAATTATTAGCCCCGATGTTTATTTTTTTCCCAGATTTCTTTTTAACAGAAGATTTTTTCTAAACATAATAGTTTTAATAACTCATTTCTAATAACTGATTTATTTTATCTTTGTCATGATGACAGTAAATAATATTTGACTAGATATTTTTCAAGACACTTCTATACAGCTTAAAGTGACATTTAAATGCTTAAAGCTGCGGTCACACTGGCCTTCCCTCCCTAGACTTCTATTCATACGCACGCGAATGCGTCAGACCAGAAACGCAAGGTCATGCGTCAAGTTTCGCATGTTGCAGCTGTGCAAAGTTCAGGCTTGGGGAACTCTGACCTGCGAAATCACATCACTTGACTGCGTGAGACCAATTGAGGATTAAAACACGACCTCTCTGGTCAGAAATTTAAAGCATGGAGCAATCGCTGGCTTTTTTAAATGTCTAATTATCTTGTTTAATCCCGCCCCTTTTCGCAGCGCCGTATGACAGAATTTCGCACAGACAAAGCTTAGTGTCACCGTAGCTTAACTAGGTTAATTAGGTTAACTAGGCAGGTTAGGGTAATTAGGCAAGTTATTGTATAACGATGGTTTGTTCTGTAGACTATCGAAACAAAATATAGCTTAAGGGGGCTAATAACTTTGACCTTAAAATGGTTCATAAAAAATTAAAAACTGCTTTTATTCTAGCCGAAATGGAACAAATAAGACTTTTTCCAAAAGAAAAAACATTATCAGACATACTGTGAAAATTTTCTTGCTCTGTTAAACATCATTTGGGAAATATTTAAAAAAGAAAACAAATGAAAAGGGGGGTTAATAATTCTGATTCAACTGTATATATACACATATACATATGGTGGATTTCCAATGTGATATATTATTTCTGACTGGCACCTTAGCGTGAAAACAATCATGGATGCCATATTTGAAGTGTTATTTCAATCCAAAGTGTTCACAACTGGCCACTTTGAAGAGCCCTTTGGAATAAAGGATTTCAAAGAACACCAACTGATCTAGATCCTTGATCTTGAGCCTGGTTTCTATTGTAGGACTGTGCTTTGTTTTTGTTATTCTTTGCTTCCTGATCCCTGATATCTTGTCTATTTTCTGAGATATTCTTGTGTATTACTTTGGACACTGTTGTATGCTAGTGTTTTGACCCTGCCAGTTCTCTCTGCTCTACTAAAGACTGCATGTTGGTCCTCAACTCCATTGTCACGCCCATATGTTAAACAAGTGTGACCTTACTGCAAAGTTTCCCCATATGCGTGGTTGTGACGTTTTGTAGACTATCTGATGTGGTCTTTTTTGCAGGTGCTTTGAGGATAATAGTTTTTGTCATGGAACAGACAGCATTTGTGGCATTGTGCATAAAACGCTGCGCAAAAATACTCAGCACTGTCTTGGTCCAGTCTTGCCTTGAGAAACTTTAAAGTAACTTCCTTGTCTCCACTTCCAGTTAAGCTGAAATGACCATCATATTGATCCTCAAATTTTTTTACGCTGCTATATTGGGCATAGCCGATGAGCTTCAGGCTAGAATCTCCCTTTGACTTCTGATACCACAATATTGTGTCATAGTTAACGATATTATGACTGCAGGTCAGCTCTACCGAATCATTAGGTTCACACAACACATCTGGAGGAGACTGATGGACCTTCTCGCAAATCAGACGACCTGTGAATCCAAATAAATACACATTTTGATGACTTTTGAAGCATTTTGTGGACTTTTGTAGCCTTTAAATTATAATTTCCAGCAAATGCATGTGATAGTTTTAAGAATATGATGATACCTGTTAACCAGTTTAAGAAAAAAAATATTCTAAGGACAAATGCAGTCATGCTGAGAGGTATTGTACTAATGCCAGTGGCCCACTTCTGAGGTCTTCAGTAAAACCGAAACAGGATGTGATGTCATGTTGAAATGGGTGGAATATCACATACCAAAACAGGGTATGACAATTCTGATCAGCTAAAATTTAACATGAGGGACAGAAATATTATTTGCAATCGGTTTTCTCAAATAGAGCACAGAATTAAGACAAAGAATTATAGCTAACAGCTGCAAGGTTAGTATTTTTTAAAGAGCCCCTATTGTGAGTTTTTGAGAATGACCTTCCATGTAACCTACTGAAAAAATGGCTTAAACCAGCCTAGGCTGGTTGGCTGGTTTCAGCTGGTTGACCAGCCTGGTTTTAGAGGGGTTTTGGCCATTTCCAGGCTGGTTTCCAGCCATTTCCAGCCTGGTCTTAGCTGGTCAGGCTGGAAAATGACCAGCTAAATCCAGCTAAAACCAGCTTGACCAGCCTGGTTTAAGCTGGACATAGCTGGTTTTGGCTGGGCTTCCAGCCTGGCTAGGCTGGTCAAGCTGGTTTTAGCTGGTCATTGTCCAGCCTGACCAGCTAAGACCAGACTGGAAATGGCCAAAACCCCTCTAAAACCAGGCTGGTCGACCAGCTAAAACCAGCCAACCAGTCTAGGCTGGTTTAAGCTGTTTTTTTCAGTAGGGTAGTGTGTAACATGGCTCTAAAAGAAGTGAAATATCCAGCTAAGGCTTAAATCTGAAAGTGCACAGTTTTTAAAACTATTGATTCATTTATAAAAGAGTCGACTCATAGTGCTTCAAATGAATCGTCTTGATAACAAGTCATCGATACAAAACTTAAGCCCCGCCCAATTGTTACGCACGCAAACTCGGGAAAATTGAAACCTGCGGCCCCGCCCAAAAACATTAGCAAAGAAAAAGAGGAAGACAAACATTGTAGCAGATCCCGGTTGAATCAAGTCGTGAAGGAGCTGTGCTCAGTTGGATATTATTGGAAGTGTGAGGAGAAAGTTAGTGTTATTTGCTCTACCCAAAGATGAAACTGTGAAGAGTCAGTGGTTGAGGTTTATTTTTGCAAAAATACCTCAGCATTATAACCCAGCCTTGTGCTGTTCCTATCATTTTTCTGATGCTTCAGCAATCTACATGCTTACAATGGGGGATTCGTCAGCCATTTGTTAAAGGAAGGATCAGAAAAGACTATTGATGTATGGGACTTTGTCTGAGCTCGACAGAAACTTTATCAGTACATGAATTACAGTACAGAACCACAGATTAATAAATGGACTAAGCTGAAAAAAAATGAATGAATGAATATTGTATTTAAATGTTTTTCTTAAATGCTTATAATTAACAATTTGTTTATCTATGAAGAAAATGAATGAGATTTTAGCACAAGTCACATTTATTTACAGTATTGTAGTGCTTTATGGGTTTGTTTAAAGCAACTTCACAGTAAACAAATAAATAAACAAGAAATATCAGTGTTTATGTTAAAACTATGTAAATGAACTATTTCAAAGTCTAAAGCAGTTCTACAGATATTAATGCCGTTATTCATTTTAATTTAATTTTGAATCAGTTTTATAAACTACAATACAAGTTCATTTCAGCTGGAAGCAGCTCTACAGAAGGCAACAGTGTTAGTTTAAGTAAATGTAATGTTGATTCATTAAAAGTGTCAGTGTTGCACATTCTAACTCTATTGAAGACATTATCCAGAGGTGCATCTCATCTCATCTCATCATCTCAAGTGTCTCTTGTACTATCCAGCTTGGCTTGAGTGCTTGACTGAGATGCATGAAAGATTATAGGCTTTTTGTATGGCTTTTGGGAGGCCCTCAGCACTGTGTGCACTAGCTGCACAGAAGTAAACTGCGCTGTCATTCAGCAAGAGCTTTGAGATGATCAGGGTCACAGAACTCTTGCCATCTCCGTTCAGCTCGTATCGTTTATCCACTACATTCTCCAGTGTGTGAGAAGAATGGAAGGAATATCCAATACTGTGCATGCCCCGGCCATCCTCGTGCTGGTAGTACCACAGGATGGTGTTGTAGCTGGTGATACTGTGAGAACAGGAGATATTGCAGGACTCTCCGGATCTCACGATGAGGACAGCGGGAGTTTGCTCAACGCTGCTGAAGAGTGAACCGCCTGTTATCAAAATAAACAAGTAAATTTATTGCATTGCATGCTGTAGGAAACAAAATATATCAATGGACGTTGCATATAATGCACTTGCCAAAATGCCAGCAGAACAAATATGAATACAGAAATTGATTTCTGATCATTGTCAAGTGTTTTTAGAGCAGTAAAAGTTGACTACAGCTAAACAATGTTGTCTGAATTTGTTGCACATGATCCCTCTTACACAGACCAGATGTCCCTCCTTCAACATCTGTTGTGGAAGTGTTGCGAAACAGTGCCACCTATTGAAAAGACAACTCTTCAGTGTTAGATCAGTGCTGTTTTAACCATCTTATACGGTAAATATTTTATTAATATAACCAATATTAGAAATGGAAACTTTAAAAAGAATTCATGTCAGATTAATAACAAAAAGAACGACTTGATGTTAGATTTCATAGAGGAATTTTTTTTGGTGCTGATCCCACGCAGTAATCATTGACTGTGTCCCATGTGTTTTCATATCTATCTATCTATCTATCTATCTATCTATCTATCTATCTATCTATCTATCTATCTATCTATCTATCTATCCATCCATCCATCCATCCATCCATCCATCCATCCATCCATCCATCCATCCATCCATTTATTCATTCAATTTTTAAGGATATTGTATTTCTGGATGGGTTTTTTTTTTTTTGTATTTATTATAATGATCTTGGATATATTTTGTGTCTGATTTTGTAGTAATACTTAATTTAATGTTCCAATGATAATAATAATAATAATAATAATAATAATAATAATAATAATAATAATAATAATAATAATAAAATATGTACTAGACCATTTACAGTTTGTCATTTGGGGTTAAAAATTGATTTAGCTTTGATTTTGCAACAATAAATCGTATATTGTTATCCATATTGTAGTATAGAATGTTTGGTACAATGATTAAAAACTAAATAATAATAGCTAAACAAAAACCTTATAAAACATCGCCTGCAAAACATGATTTAATTTCATAATACTAAGGTAAATGGTTGCTCTAAACATGTTATGTTTTGATCCAGTTAACTTTATTATATGATGTGTTCACTTGTTTTGCAGCAGTTGTAGCAGCATCTCTCTTGTACAGTATAGTGTAAAAATATTCCAGGTAAGTCTTATAAAAATGTTCTCCCAATACCACTGAAACCAAAAGTTTTCCTTTGAATTTTGTGAAGGAACATGATTGTCTGACATTGACAGTGAAATAGATATTGCATACTTTTGTCAGGAAAATCACCTAAAACTCTAAACCTTTAATACTATATTGATTCTTCAATGTTTTGTAGAGAATATAATGATGATTTTGTAGATATTTATTTCATTTTTTGAGTATTGTAAGGGCCAATTCACTAAAAACAACTCCTTTTTAAAACAATTCAAACTTGTATGAACTGAGTAAGTAAATGACAATTGTCTAATTAAATATGGACCAACCATGATTTTATTTTATTTTATTTTATTTTATTTTATTTTATTTTATTTTATTTTATTTTATTTTATTTTTATTCAACCCTGGTTTTGGTCCTGTGATGAGTTTTAGGTCAACAGGGATGTTTGGAAGAATACTAAAATGCACTGTTGCACAGTCATCAGAATGAAAAGCTGTATTATACTGTTGGTTTGTGGTAATAACAGCCGTTTTTGTAGGCAGATTGAAATGATCTCCAACACTGTGCTTCGCTTGCAGCACAATAATATGTAACAGAACTCCCAGATACGTTCGCTTCGAAATCAAGAGTAGAGCTTTGTGCACCATTCCCTGTGATATTGAACCGATTTGTATATTTACTTTCAGTGGATACACTTGTGTAACGCACAAACCCAATGAGATTTAGCGCACCATCGCCCTTTAGCTGCTCATACCATAATATCATGTAATAGCTTAGTATTGTGTGAGCGCAGGTCAGTGTAACAGGTTGGTCACTTATAATCAGCATTTCTGGTGGAGATTGATTAATTTTGTCACTTGGTGATTGCCCTGTTTGAAGAAGAAAAATGCATTAAATTGGTGTAAAAGTTAAGAACAATATGAAAATACATAAAGTTATCAATGCAGAAAACGATCCTGTACCTGAGATCAAGAAGGGTATTGCTGTGAAATAAATCAAACATACTGTTAATATCATGTTAGTGATTCAGCTCTCAGTGTATTGCACAGAGTGAAACATCTACAGCAAATGAACTCGATTTGTTAGACTCGACAAATGCTCTTTGGGAAGCAACATCTGTCACTCTTCTTTTGATAAATATGAGTAGTTTACATCGTGTTGAAAGGAGACTCCTGCTGGTCTCAATAGGAACTGCGCCACTGCTTGCTGCAAAGAGTATTCAGCTCTTTTATTAAGGTTTTTCACTAGATTTTTAGGACTGAAACTGATTGAATTTATTATACACAAATGTAATGTCTGTCTTGCACGTATGTTAAAAAATGTAAAATAGAATAATTTACAGTAAATTATCTACATATATATATATATATATATATATCAGTGGTGTAGTCCTTAAAAAAAAGGTGGTGCACTATTACCCACCCAACCCTCCCATGCTATTTTATAATTTTACCCGAACGTTTCAGCGAGACATCATTCAGACTTTGAAAAACTCACAAAATTTTCTCACAGCTGCTGTGGTCGTCAGGGGGCGGGGCATGGCACAAAATATAAACAAAAATGCACCAATTGCAACAAATTAAGATGAGAGTTAAAAAAACATTTGGTATACAGTGAAAGGGGATGCGAATACACGTAAATTAGGGAAGTCTAATCAGCAAAACAAGTGAGTATACTGAGGGTATTCGCAATTATTGATCCTCAGAAGTCGTAACACCCAAACAGCTAGTGGAAAAAAAGTAGGCATACTGAGTATACGTGTGTATAGCCCCGACTACACCACTGATATATATATATATATATATATATATATATATATATATATATATATATATATATATATATATATATATATATATACATATATTCATTTTCTTTTCGGCTCAGTCCCTTTATTAATCTAGGGGTCGCCACAGCGGAATGAACCGCCAACCTATGCAGCATATGTTTTTACGCAGCGGATGCCCTTCAAGCTGCAATCCTTCATTGGGAAACATCAATTTATCCATCCACACACTCATACACTACAGACAATTTTAGCTTACCCAAATCTCCTATACCGCATGTCTTTGGACTGTGGGGGAAACTGGAGCATCCGTACAATATATATACTGTAAAAAAAAAAAAAAAAAAAGTAAAATAATGGCCTTTAAATTACAGAAATTTACTGTAAAATAACAGATATTTAATTACAGAATTTTTTTTTTATTTAAATTTCTGGTACACTTCTGTTATTCATATATTTATCAGCTAAAACCAATATCGACCACCATGCTCTATCATCCCAGGGCCACCAGGCAGTGAGCCCAGGTGCGAGGTTCCTATTATTGCTGCTTGCAGCATTAATTATAAATGTACTTACAGAAATTAATTACAGATGTAATTGCATGCAGGCAGTTAACCAAGCATAAGTATAATGCAAAAACATGAATTTACATTACATACATTGTAACCAATGGTGTAAAGTAATTAATTACAAATACTCAAACTACTGTAATTGAGTAGTTTTTCTCAGGAATTGTAATTTACTGAGTAGTTTTAAAAGTGTGTACTTTTACTTTCCCTTGAGTACATTTTTAGTGCTGTATCAGTACTTTTACTCCACTACTTTCCTTCAAACTGAAGTCACTACTTTAATTTATTGTCTATGGAGATTAGAAAAATCAGTCCTGCGAGTCCAATCAATTCGCACATAGAAGGTAAATCACCTCATATTGAACAACCTCAAGACATGGGCGATTTACAATTGCAGCAAACTGTATGGAAGCCTTTAAAGTGTCCAAGAAGATGTCCAAAGTCTTTACACGCATTGACCCAGAGACTGTTTAGATGCATGTCACTGATGAGAAGATGACAGATGTTTACTGTATGATGACCGAAATCGCTTAAAACACCCAGCAGGCACAAGACGTCAAAATGACGTCAGATCGACGTTGTACCCCAATGTCATGGGGACGTTGCGTTTTGTTTGGAAATTGAAATCGGGTTGACGTCAGAACTCAATGTCAGGCCAATGTCAATGTCCAACCTAAAACCAACCAAATATCAACGTTTAATGATGTTACAGCTTGACGTTGTGTGGACGTTACCACTATTGACATTTATCAGACGTTAGGTTTTGGTTGCCATACCTAATAAATAAATGTCAGTATTTGACGTCAATATGATGTTGGTTTTAGATGTTGGGTCGACGTTGGATTTTGGTTACTTTCTAACAACCTAAAATCGACCAAATATCAATGTCATTTGACATCATTATCGGACATCAAAATAACATTGTCCTTAGACGCTGGCTAGACGTTGAATTTTGGTCACTTGACGTCACAAACTAAATCTAACCTAATATTAACGTCTTATGACATATTGTGCCTACTGGGCAATAACTAGATGCACTACAGAATGTTACGTTTACACACACATGCACAGATTACATGTAAATGCATCAGCTTTCAAAAGAATAATACTCACTACTCTTGAGTACTTTTGAAAGGGCTACTTTGTACTCATACTTTGAGTAATATTTACAACAGACTTTTTACTCTACTTGCACTACATTTTTAGGCAAGTAATGGTACTTTTACTTGAGTATCATTTTTCAGTACTCTTTCCACCACTGATTGTAACGAATTTTAGTAAAAGCTATTTAATATAAAGTGGGGCTTTGTGCACACACATTATAAACTGTAACCAGCCTAACTATAGAAGTGTTCTGGTCCTGGTCAGCCGGAATGATTATTGGTTAATTACCCATCACTGATAACCAGCATGTAAATACATTCCGGTCTAACCGTCTGTTCAGGATAATTATCAAAGCTCAATGGGTTTCAGCAGGTGAACAGTATCATCTTTTTTACTGCACGCTAAAGATATTATAACATGATAATGATGGTTTTTGCACTGGGTTGTGGGGATTTTACACACCGTGTCTACGTGCTGCACAGAAATAAACTGCGCTGTCGTCTGATGTTAGGTTGTTGATTGTAAGTGTTGAGTTGCTGCTGCCATCTCCTTTCAATGCAATTTTGTTTTTAAACTCATCTTCAGGATAATGAAATTTAAGATTGAGATATCCGAGAAAAATCAGTCTCCTGTCTTCAGATTGTTTATACCAGAGGGTGAGTTCAAAGTTCTGGATTGAATGTGAGCAGCTGAGAAGAACAGATTCTGTGAGGTGTCCCATTAGGTCTGGTGGAAACTGGTTTATCTCCTTACTCTGGGCAAAACCTAATGAGAGCAGAAATCAGTTGAATAGGATATTTTCAGAACATTCATTTCTATCCATTAAACATGACATATAAACAATCTTACCTGGCAACAGGATAAAGAATATGGTAAACATTTTCAGTCGGCAGAGTCAGTATATAATGGAAACACCAGCTTAACATCTGCTAGCAATGCTGAGACAAAATAAAAGTTTCAGGAAGTGAAAGGAAGTGACATCTTTGCATCTCGGGCAAGAACATTACTGTCACTGGATGTTATCAAAGCTGTATTTCAGTTTATATGCTCAAGGTATTTTAAGAGAAAAGACTGGATCCCATATGAACTAAGACCATTACATCAGTATTGCAGTATGAAAGTGCAATAATCAAAATGAACTCTAAGAAATTACAAATACAACTTGATTGGAAATTGAGCACTAAAATATATTAAAACTAAAAATTAATTATTCCATGGGGTATAACATTGCAAGTATTTATTTATTTATATGATTTCTAGCACTATGTTTGGCTGGCAGCTATGCTTGATATCAAGGGTGTGGTACTGAACTGTTCTGTTATGCCATGTTCGTGTCTAAATCGTATAAATTCATATGAGTTTAGTCGCACCAAAAATGTACGATTTTTAAAAGGAGTCATTAACACCACCACCACCCACCTCTAAACACAACCGTCTTTGGGGGATAAGTACGGAGACCCGGAAGGGACATGATGGTGGGGGGAAAAAATTGGTGGATAGGAAAACATATTTTTAAGGTTTTTGCATTCCCTCACAAAGATGTTTTGCGTTATCTCGCAAAACTGTTTCTCCACAAACAATTCCTGTTCACTTCATTCATCTAAACCCTCCCGTTTTTGCCGAAATTCTCTCGTATTTTACCATTCTATCCTTGTCTTCTTCTTCCCGCACAACAATGAACTTTACTACAATAATTTTTTTCTGAATGTCAGCAAAGTTTTTGTTTAAAAATATATTCATTTTAAACACTTAATACACTTAAAACTCGTTAATTCTTAAAAACCACAAGTGTCTTCGATTTATACTGACAGCAAGGGTCAGTTTTAGTCACCATAGATCAGGGATGGGCAAACTCGATCCTGGAGGGCCGGTGTCCCTGCATAGTTTTGCACCAACCCTAATCAAACACACCTGCTTGTAGCTTTCTAGTGATCTTGAAGACACTAATTAGGGTGTTCAGGTGTGTTTGATTAGTGTTAGAGCAAAACTCTGCCGGGACACCGGCCCACGAGGATCGAGTTTGCCCATGCCTGCCATAGATTATCATGCAAAGTAAATCCACATTTTGGTTGTAGTTTGTAAACAATATGACAAGTTCTTGACTAACCCATTGTTTTAAAAATGGGTTTGTCATTTAAATGACTATTTTTTTTTTCTTTAAATAACTAATTTCTTGTGTATTGTACATGGAAGATTGTCACAAAAGAAGATGAGGTTCATTCATTCATATGGGCAGCACGGTGCTGCAATGGGTAGCACAATCGCCTTACTGCAAGAAGGTCAGGCGGTTCATTCCGCTGTGGCGACCCCAGAATAATAAGGGGACTAAGCCGAAAAGAAAATGAATGAATGAAAGAAGATGAGGTGGCGTGACCAGCACTGCTCCAGAGACACCAGCAGCTGCACAGGTACAGACACAGGATGCAACACTGAAGACCGTCCATCTCTACAGGTACAGAGAGGGTTTTATTCCTTACCTTTTGTAAATGATTAAAATTGGGAATGTTTCTGCAAAAGACATGTCAGTGTTTATTTGAATGTAAACTATTATTTTGTAATGTAAATATTTGAATGTTTAAGTATAATTTTGAGTGTTTATATGCATATTTATGTATATAAATAGATAAATACATGTTTAAATACATATGTCTGCGCGTTTTTGTTCCTCTGTGGGGGCACAGCAGTAAAATTTTGCATAGGGCACTCTTTTGGCCAGCAGCAGCCCTAAATGATTCTATACCTGAGATGGTACAGTGAAATAAATCAGTGTAAATGTCATATTGATTATTCAGAATGAATATACACCTGTAAGTAATGAACTCTTGCAGCGCTGTGAAACCTCCCATTCTCTTTGATTCATTCATTTTCCTTTGTCTCTTATTTATCAGGGGTCGCCACAGTGTAATAAACCACCAGCTATTCCAGCATTTGTTTTTACGCAGTGGATGCCCCTCCAGCTGCAACCCATTACTGGGAAACACCCATACACTACAGCTAATTTTGTTTACCCAATTCACTTATAGCGCACACCTTTGGACTGTGGGGGAACCGGAGCACCCGGAGGAAATCCACATAAACACAGGGAGAACACGTACTCCCAGCCAGGACTCGAACCACTGAGCCACTATGTCACATTTTTCTGAAATGATTAATGTCTATTAAAATTATGTTGAAAGGAAACTCATTTAATCACTTACATTTACTTTTATATATATATATATATATATATACACTACAGTATTGAGAGAGGGAAAGAGAGGGAGTTTAAACCACAAGGACAGGTGTAAATCACTCAATCAAAGATCGGGTTTTTGCATTGAACTGTAGGAATATAAAACACTGTGTAAAATGCAGCACAAAAATACACTGCACTGTCATTATTTGAGAGACTTTTAATCATCAAATTTCCATCGCTATTTCCATCCCCAGCCATTTTTATTTTATCTTCAAAACCCTTTTCGTTGTTTGGAGTTTTTGCAAGTAAATATCCCATTAATGTGAACCTGCCATCCTGGGTTTGTCTGTACAAGCCGATTCGATTGTAACTGCTCACACTGTGTTGACAGTGAATCGTTGCATTTTCTCCTAGTCTGTGAATCAAATCAGGTGGAGACTGGTTGACTTTGTTACTTTGGGAAAATCCTGTTGAAAAAACAAACATATTATTTACAAAAAAACAAAATGTTATTTACTTTGAATAACTTAAAATAAGAAATTAACCACCCGAGAGACTGATCAATGTAACTGTAAATATGACAACAGCTTTCATGTTGAAGTCTGAGTCTGAAAAAAGTGCTGGAAAACAATAAAAAAGGCTCTATCACCGCTGATATGCTGTAAATGTATGCAAAGCAAAGAATGTCTTATGTAAGTCTGTTTGAATCACGGTCAGAATAGCTGATTAGCATGACATGCAGTCCTCTACTGGCCAATGCTGTAATTGCAAGATGTGGAAGTAAAAGTGTTTGCTTGTTTGTTTGTTTTCACTGGCAACATTACAACATTTAAACTGCATAATAATATTTTACATTATTATAGATTATTTAGCAATGGCCAAATTATGAAATGCTTATTGGAGTAAAACGGGTTTAGAGCAGGGGTGCCTGTAAAGTTTAGATCAGATACGCGGCCGGCCGGAAGTACGCTATGTACATCAATTCTAGTAGCATTTTTATGTCATTGTGTAACAATAATTAATATTTTTACAGTACTGTGATGGTTAGGTTTAGGGTTGGGGTTACATTGAAAATGTAGTCCCGTGGACATTTCTGGAGACTGCGAAATACGTCCCAGGAGGTACGTATTTTTGCAGTTCTCGCGTAAACCCACCAGAGGCCACTGTCAAATGACCGTCTGTCCGACTGGCTGAATGATTAACTGCCAATCGGCCGGCCGACCCACCCTCCTTCTTCCTTGAACCCAACCAATTTTACCGATTGACCCACCTGCCCGTTTACTTCCCTAAACCTAACCAACAACCTACAAAAGCCGTCCAGAAAAAGAAAAGCCCTCGTCTGATTTTTACCAGGTTTTTGGATTTTACCACAATCTCACCCTGTTATGAACTTGTTCACTTTTGTTTCTTGGATTCTGTTTTTGTCTTACCTGATTTCTGGAACCTCTCTTCCCCGGACTCGAACCGGACTCATCGTCGTCGTGGTCAGCTAACCATACAGGACGAGCTAACCGAACAAACTGGTTGCAGCGGGGAAAACTTCGGGCCGCAACCATATCCAATCTACAGTAGCAACAACCAAGGGTGTTCAAACTCGATCCTAGAAGGCAGGCACTTGTGAAAGAAATTTGAGATCTGAAAAAGCATACACAGCAGCCTCTGGTGGATTCCCAAAAACAGAAACTGCAATAAAACGTAGCTCCTGAGACATACTTCGCACTCTCCAGCAATGTGTACAGGGGTATGTATCCATAATGAGCCTGGGTTGGATACTTAAGAGACAGTTGTTTTTTATTGGTGATTCCAGATTTGAAATTTAATCATAAGCTTGGCTAACAGTTTTGGAAAACTGTATATTTTCCCATTGAAACAGGTTGTCCGAGAGGCATTTCAATTCTGTTAACTTTTGCTGTGTTTAGAATTGCGTACTAAATATAAACCTACTGTGTAACTTGCTATCTTTTTTTGTAATTAAGATTTAAAGTTACACCACAGAAGCAGGTGTAAATCTGATTTCTTGTTGCTTTATCTTTTAATCACACAATGAAACAGGTTTTTGTATTGAATTGTAGCAAAATAAAACACTGTGTAATATGCAGCACAAAAATACACTGCACTGTCATTAGATGATATCATTTTAATTGTCAAATTTCCATCTCTGTTTCCATCCCCAGGCATGTCTATTTTATCTTTAAAATCATTTTCTCTGTATGGTTCTTTTCCAAGTAAATATCCCATTAATGTGAATCCCGCCGTCCTGGTTTTGTCTGTACCAGTTGATTTGATTGTAACTGCTCACACTGTGTTGACAGCGGATCTTTGCAGTTTCTCCTGGTTCGTGAATCAAATCAGGTGGAGACTGGTCAACTTTGTTACAATGGGAAAATCCTGTGAAAAGAAGAATTAATTATTTGCAATATATAATATATAACATTATGCAATATACAGACTGTTAAAATATACTAAAATGACTTTAACTGAATTAAAATTAGTAAAATTACCCATGAGAGACTGACCAGTGTAAGTGTAAATATGATGACTCTCCTCATGTTGACACTGAAAAAAATCTAATCTGAAAAGCACAGCAACAACAATACTGTAACATCATTACAATATCGCTGATATGCTCTCAAGATATGCAGAGAACTAAGAAAGCAAGCTGTACATCTGTTGGAATCATGTGGTAGGCCTCTACTGGTACATGGTTGTTATTACATTATTTTGAGGCAAGAAGAAACGCCTCCATTGACAGTCATTACAGCAATTTAAGTGCAAGTAAATCCAGTCACGCTAACAAGTCTTGTCTAGATGTGCAAACCTCTTTAAAAGTTCAAAATTACTTTATTTATCTGCATGTTTTATTTTTTATCAATAGTGGACAGCATAGAGTTTATGCTTTCCCTGTTATTACATTGAAATCCTTAAAATAATGTTTTATTACTGTATCTTTATTGGTAATAAACTACACTCTATGAAATAAGTATAGGATTGGTATAGAGCAGTGTTTCCCAACCCTGTTCCTGGAGGCACACCAACAGTACATATTTTGGATGTCTCCCTTTTCTGACCCATTAACTTCAGTTGTTGGAGTCTCTTCTGATGTTATAAGTTGATTTAGGTGTGTTTGAATAGGGAGAGGTTGAAAATGTGGACTGTTGGTGTGCCTTCAGGAACAGGGTTGGGAAACACTGGTATAGAGTACACAGGTATACCCTATTGAACTTATTTTTCTAGAGGAGTGGGCGCAGCCATTGGAATCTTTTTGGCTCGAGACTTTCATTGATTTTTAGATCTTAAAATCTGCTCATTATGCTGCTTGATGTTGCAAACTGATATTTACCTTTTGTTTTATTCTACTTTTTCTGTATAGTCATGAGTACACTTGTTTGTAGAGCAAGTAGTTTGACCATTCTCCTAGTTATTATTCCTAGTCATTTCCCTCATAGGAAATGAATCAGACATTGTGATTTATACTAGGACAGGTGTTAAACTCTGCACAGTTTAACTTTAATTAAACCAACCTTATCAAACTAATTGAGTCATTTAGGCTTGCTTAAAATCTACATGCAAGTGTGCTGAAGCAGGGATGGAACTAAAATATCGGGGATTTTGTCACCCTGTCCTATTCTATGGCTTCACTGGGAAACATCCACATACACCCATTCACACTTAAACACTACGGATAATTTAGCATACAGTGTGACGCCGTTCCTTTTGGCGCTTGCCGGCCGGCCGCTCGCCTCCGTGTGGAGGGCTTTCCCGCCGCAACCAGTTTGTCCGGTTAGCTCTTCGTGTACATCGGCTGACTCGAAGCGCAGAGAGGGGCTGACAACGACGAAGACCGGGTTCGAGTACGGGGAAGAGCGGTTCCAGAAATCGGGTAAGAAAACAAAAACAAAAAAATATAGCGAATAAGTTCATCACAGGGTGAGAATGTGGTCAAAATCTGAAAATGTGGTAAAAATCAGACGAGGGCTTTTCTTTTTCTGGACGGCTTTTGTGAATCGTCGTTGGTTGGGTTTAGGGAAGGAGGAGGGTGGGTCAGCTGATTGGCCGGTCGCACAGTCAATCATTCTGTCATCCAGGCAGACAGGCACAAGGTCGTTCGACAGCGGCCTCTGGCGGGTTTACGCGAGAACGGCGTGGGCGCGAACGACGCTCGCGAGAAACGTTCGAGACGCGGAAAAAGCACACACAGCGGCCTCTCGCAGATTTGTGAAAACAAAAACTGCAAAAACACGTACCTCCCAGGACGTATTTCACGGTCTCCAGAAACATTCACAGGACTACGTTCTCAGAATGAGACTGGGTTGCTTAAAAAACATTTGAAAAATAAAAACTGGCAGACTTTCAAATACAGTAAATACCACAGAAGCAGGTGTGAATTGAGATATTAAAATTTCCCCCTCTTGTTCTAATCATCAAAGAGCATGTTTTTGAATTGAACTCTGTGAGTATAAAACACTGTGTCATATGCAGCGCAAAAATACACTGCACTGTCATTAGATAAGAGACTCTTAACGGTCAAAGTTCCATCACTCCTTCCATTGCCAGACAGGTCTATTTTCTCAGAGAAATCTGGTTCTGGGGTTTTTTCTGTTCCGAGTAAATATCCCATGAACATGAACCCGCCGTCCTGCTTTTGTCTGTACCAGTTGATTTGATTGTAACTGCTGCCCACATTGTGTTGACAGCGGATCTTTGCATCGTCTCCTTGTTTATGAATCAAACCAGGAGGAGACTGGTTGACTTTGTTACTATGAGAAAATCCTGTAAAAGGAAGAAAGACATATTAATCTCAAATCTGCAAAGAGAAAAGCTAAATCACTTTATACAAAATGCATATAGTAATAAACATGAAGCACTAATAAAAAATGGAGGGTTCCACACAATTACTTCATGTTGTTCCAACACAAATCGATTAAATTAACTTAATGTTTTTATAAATTTAAGTTGATTGAACATAAAACAGTTATGTTATCCCCCGAAAATCTCAAGAATTGTGTTGATTCAGCTCATTATAAATAAGTTTGAACAAGCAGCAAATATATTTTTGAGTGAGCCCTACCTGAGCAAGTGATCAGTATGACAGCAATAATGATAACAATCCTCATGTTGACGCTCTGAAAGATCATGTGAAAATAATTACTGCAGCAATGACACAAAATTGTGATGCTAAATATACATATTTCTTGGGTCATACAGTAAGGTTACATTCTATCGTGAGTGTTTTGAATTGGAGCTCCTCCTATTGAAAAGAGTGCACGACAGCTCATTTAAAGATGAAGGTTAGTTTACTTGCATTCATGTGTTTCAAACCTGTTACATTTCCACTGTAAACCCTAATGTTGTCTTTACTTAAACAATTAAGTAAAGTTGACTGAACATAACTTAAAATTTTGCATTTTAGTCCTATCACTTAAAAATATGAGTTAATTTAACTTATGCACCATGAAAGTGCATAAACTTAAAATTTCAAGTGTAGTGAGGTCAAAACCATAATCATAATTAATCCTGCATATATATGTACAGTAGTATGTATGTATATATATATATATATATATATATATATATATATATATATATATATATATATATATATATATATATATATATACATATATATATATATATATATATATATGTATATATACATATATATATATATATATATATATATATATATATATATATATATATATATATATGTATGTATGTATGTATGTATGTATATATATACAGTATATATATATATATATATATATATATATATATATATATATATATATATATATATATATATATATATATATATATGCAATGAAAACCCTAATAAGTTGACTGAACTAAATTTAAGAAACTCGTTGCCTGAATTTAATTGAGTAATGGAGTCTCCCAAAACTTGCATATTTAGGTTTATTTTAAAGTTAAATAAACTTAAATATGCAAGTTTTGGGAGACTCCATTACTCAATTAAATTGAGGCAACGAGTTTACTCAATTAATTGAGTTCAGTCAACTTATTATGGTTTTCAGTGTACCTGTGAAACAAAACAATATTCATTCATTCATTGTCTTTTCGGCTCAGTCCCTTTATTAATCTGGGGTCACCACAGCGGAATGAACCGCCAACTTATCCAGCACATGTTTTACGCAGTGGACGCCCTTTTAGCTGCAACCCATCGCTGGGAAACAAAAATGTAAATTCTATGCTGCTCAAAACTGATGTCTTGTTTAAGACAATTCATTTTGAACATATAATCATATTGAGCGTACTGCATGAAGTAACTATATTTGAAGAATGTATATGCTCCACAAGTCAGTTTTTAATGTAATAATGTAAGGGAAAATAAACAGGCTGCTAAGCAAATACATTTCCAATGACCATAACCAATTTTACTAAAAGCACCCACTCTCATTGACTACAGGAGCACATAGTGATACTTTGATACTTTTCAAAGTAATGTATTATTGTGTTATTTCTCTTAAAGGTTACTAAATGTCATATATTTTAGGAATGTAATGTGTTATGTAACATTTGCAGTTTTTTTTTTTTAACTGGGCTCTGTTTGCTTGTAAACTTATATTTTTGGAAAGAAAAAAATAATATGGACACTGAAAAAAATTATTCAAAGATGATTCTATGGATTTACTAAATTTTTTTACATTACGTGGTTGTAAACAATTTATTTGGGCTAAATTTAAACAAACAAATTAAGTTGAACATTATTAAATTTAATTTGTTTGTTTAAATTCAACACAAATAAATTGTTTGCAACAGTTTTGCATGCAACACTTTTTTCAGTATACAGTCCCGTCTATATGTTGTGAAGTTTTTTTTTTTTTTTTTTTTTGTCTTGTACAGCACTGTGGTACACACCAGTGTTTTTAAATGTTCTTCATAAATAGACTTCATGGTTACAGTGACCAGTAAAAGCTTGATGTCATATGTCACATGAAGTCCTGTTGTAGCCAATGATGTTTTAATTAAGTACTGGCACATGCTGATAGATTGAAGATACCATTTAACTATTTTTCATGAATTACATATATGACAGGACATTTTTAGCCACTGTTTTGTTAATAATTGCCCTTTTTCAGTATTCAGTTGAAGTTTGTATGCCAAAGTAGACAAGTAGTTTGACAAGTAGTTTGTTCTGTAGACTATAGAAAAAATATATAGTTTAAAGGGGCTAATAATAATGACCTTAAAATGTGTTTTAAAAAATTAAAAACTGCTTTTATTCTAGCCAAAATAAAACAAATAAGACTTTCTTCAGAAGAAAAAATATTATCAGACATACTGTGAAAATTTCCTTGCTCTGTTAAACATCATTTGGGAAATAATTAAAAAAGAAATAAAAAAATGTAAAAAAAAATCAAAGGGGGGCTAATAATTCTGACTTCATCTGTATATTCCCTAATAACAAGTAAAGCTGCGGTCACACCATAGTTTGTGTGTGCGAAATTCTATCGTGCGGCACTGCGAAAAGGGGCAGGATTAAACAAGATGATTAGACGTTTGAAAAAGCGAGCGATTGCTCTATGTTTTAAAATTCTGTCCAGGAGGTCCTATTTTGATCCTCGATTGGTCTCATGCAGTCAAGTGATGCGATTTCGCTGGTCAGAGTTCACCAAGCTTGAACTTTGCACCGCAGCAAACTGCGAAACCTAACGCTTGACCCTGCGTTTCCAGTCTGACGCATTCGGGTGCGTATGAATGGAAGTCTATGGGAAGAAAAGTCAAGTGTGACCCCAGCTTAAGTCCGTTGCACTCCTAATGTGAACTCCTGTATGCAAAAAGTTAAGTGAAGTTTATTTCTAAACTAATTTTGAGAGGATCACGTGCTTATGATTGCTTGCGGCTGGTCCCGCATTATTAAATTTATGATTCACCAATCAGATGATTCCTAAGTCACTATAAGAACCCTAAGTTCCATATAACAGCCATCTTCATTTTGAAGAATCCCCACTTAAACGCCTACTCCTTTACAAGATGGGTGGCTTGGTGGTCCAGTGGTTAGCACTGGTGTCTCACAGCAAGAATGTCTTTGGTTCTAGTCCTTACCAATCCAGCTGACGTTTCTGTGTGGAGTTTACACAGTGGAGTTTACCCGTGCTCACGTGGGTTTCCCCTGGGTACCCTGGTTTCCTCCCACCATCCAAAAAACACGCAATTGACTTAGTTAATTGACTAATCCAAATCAGCACCATAGACATGCTTCTAGTAAGTAGTTATCTCTTGAGAGCAATCACTAGTTCATTAGCTACTACAGCAGGGGAGTTCTCTAGATCTACCTGAGCTCAAACTCCCCTTTTGCCCTGCAAATGGGAGGGAGCCCTGGGCTCGAGGATCTTATGAGCTCAAGGCTCTCTCTCCCAGGACAGCATGCCAAACAAGCTTTATAATCAATCATCAGCTGACAGATAGTGTGAACTGACAGATATTTGGATTAAGCTCCAGATCTCCTCTGCACATATTTCTCTTGTGTACTGCACTGTTGTGTATTGTTCCTCACAGTTGAATAATGTTTTCATAAAATCTGGCAGAGTTTCAAATACAGTAAAAACCACAGAAGCAGGTGTAAATGAAGATATTTAACCATTTCCCCCTTGTTCTAATTATCAAAGAGTGCATTTTTGTATTGGATTGCAGGACTAATAAACACTGTGTAATATGCAGCACAAAAATACACTGCACTGTCATTATATAAGAGACTCTTAATGGTCAAATATCCATCACTTTGTCCATTCCCAGACATATCTATTTTCTTTGAGAACTCTTTTTCTGGGTTTGGCCTTTGTAGAAGTAAATATCCCATGAATGTGAAACCAAGGTCCTGCTTTTGTCTGTACCAGTTGATTTGATTGTAATTGCTGCCCACATTGTGTTGACAGCGGATCTTTGCATCGTCTCCTTGATTGAATATCAAATCAGGTGGAGACTGGTTGACTTTGCTACTTTGAGAAAATCCTGTAAAAAGAAGAAAGATATATTCATTCAAATAAGAAAGGACAGCATTTGGGTAGATATTAATACAGATAAACGCTACCTGAGAAACTGAGCAGTGCGACTACAGTTATGAAGACAATCTTCATTTTGACTCACAGTAACTGGAGCAAAGCTCTAAGAGATGATGGGAAATCATCTGAGCAGCAGTAACATGTCACAGAAGTGTGATGCTGTAAATGTATCTATTTCACCCCCTGAAGTGAATGTGTTGATGTAGAGCTCCACCCACTGAAAAGGGAGATTAACTCGGTTTAAATCAGATCAGAAGAAATCAGATGTCATCAGATGAAAATTAATTTACCCGCATTCATGTAGTTCCACTTTCTAATGTGTCATATTTTGTTGAATTTCACAAAATTACAAAACAGCACCAAAGAAACACATCAGTAAAGGCCAAAATTTCCATGAAGAAAACTGTCATTTACAGTAATATACATGTAAAACAATAATTATAGCCACCATCATCATCATTTCTGTAACGAGGGAGCTGAGGCGGTGTTAGAATCCATGTGCAGAAGTTTATTTAAGGGGTTAGGCAGAGACATCAACTAGTGAACAAGCATAGAGTCGGCAACATATAAGCAATCCAATCAACAAACACAGGGGCAAATCCAGGCGACGAAGTATATGAGCAGGCAGAAGTTCAGTAACACAACAATCAGTCCAAAACAGATCAAAAGGGCAAAGACAGAGAACGTACGTGATCAAGGCAGGCAGGGTCATACACAGGATAGCAGTAATGAAAGTCAATAAAGAACAACGCTTGGTAAGGCAGGTAAACTGGCAATACTTTGCAACGAAGCATGGCCTGAGCACTCATTGAAATACAGCACAAACAGGAAGTAGCCGCAGAGGGAGCGGAGCTGAGTCAGTAGTCGGGCGAGGGCTCCCTCTGCTGGCGTGGCGTTACAATTTCCTTAAGTTTTAGATTCACGTAAACAAATTGACTGTGGAATCAATTTTAATTTATATGTAAACAACTGTGAATTAAGGCAAAATTATTAGCCCTTGTGTGAAATTTTGGTGTTTAATGAAGCAAGGTCATTTAAATATATTATCTATAATATTTAAGTCTTTTAACGTTGGTTTTGCTGGAATAAAAGCAGTTTGGAATTTGTTTTAAAACAAATTTAAACTCAGTATTATTAGCACCCTTAAGAGTTTTAGTTAACCTAATAAATCAAGTCTTTAAATTGCACTTTAAGCTGATACTAGTATCTTGCGAAATAACTAGATAAATGTTATGTACTTTCATCATGGCAAAGACAAAAGAATTGTGTTATTATTGTTTAAAAATGTGTGTTGTTAAAAAAAAAAAAAAGTTCTCTCCATTAAATAACTGTCCCAACCAGGCCAGGTTCTCCCCACTTAACATCACCCGAAACACCCTGCTCACTTGACCACAATCAGCAACATCCCCCTCACCTGAATTCTAATCACTAACACACCTGCAACTCATCCCCGCTCATCACTCCAGCTCCGTAAAACCCCTCACCCAGCGTCTGGCCCCATCACTATTTAGAAAGATTTTTATAGTCAGTGGATCATATTGTGATTAGTTACGCTTATCTGTCTGATTAGCTCCAGAGCCTGTGTCTCTCCTCCTGGTGCCTACGGTTTCATTTACTTTCATCAGTCTCTGGTCATTATCCATTATAAGTGGTGTAAAGTAACTACTGTAATTGAGTAGTTTTTCTCAGAAATTGTAGTTTACTAAGTAGTTTTAGAAGTGTGTACTTCCCCTTGGGTACTTTTAATTTATTTTTAATTTATTTATTTTTTATATAAAATGCTGTATTGGTACTTCTACTCCATTATGTTCCTTTAAACTGCAGTCACTATTTTTTTCTTGTTTATGAGGATTAGAAAAGTCAGTCCTGTAATTTCTGTCCAATCAAATTGCGCATAGAAGATAAATCACATCATAATGAACCACCTCAAGACACGGACTATTTATAAATGCTGCAAACAGTTTAGAAGCATTGAAAGGGTCCAAGAAGATGGTTAAAATCTTTACACGCATTGACCCAGCGAGTGTTCAGGTGCATGTTACTGATAAGAAGATGACTGATGTTTGTGTGTTGACCGAAATTACCTTAAACACCCAGCAGGCACAAGATGTCAACATGATGTCAGATTGACGTTGTACCCTACCGTCATGGGGACGTTGCATTTTGTTTAGAAATGAAAATCGGGTTGACTGTCAGAACTCAACATAAAACCGGCCAAATATCAACATCTAATGTTGTTACAGCTTAGCATTGTGTGGATGTTATCACTATGGCATCTATCAGACGTTGGATTTTGGTTGCCATACCTGACTAATAAATGTCAGTATTTGACGTCAATATGACGTTGGTTTAAGATGTTGACTCGATGTTGAGTTTTGGTCAATTTCTAACACAACCTAACATCAAAATAACATTGTCCTTAGATGCTGGCTAGACATTGAATTTTGGTCACCTGACATCACAACCTAAATCTAACCTAATATTAATGTCTTATGACGTTGTGTGCCTGCTGGGCAATAACTAAATGCACTACAGAATATTACGTTTACACACATCCACAAATTACATGTAAACGCATCAGCTTTTTACAGCGTACTACTCTTGAGTACTTTTGGAAGGTATATATATATATGTAGGTATATGTATATATGTATATATATATATATATATATATATATATATATATATATATATATATATATATATATATATATGTATATGTGTATATATATGTATATGTGTATATATATATATATGTGTATATATATATATGTGTGTATATATATATATATGTGTGTATATATATATATATGTGTGTATATATATATATATGTGTGTATATATATATATATATATATATATATATATATATATATATATATATATATATATATATATATATATATATATATATATATGTGTATATATATATATGTGTATATATATATATGTGTATATATATATATGTGTATATATATATATATGTGTATATATATATGTGTATATATATGTATATATATATGTATATATATGTATGTGTGTATGTATATATGTATGTGTGTATGTATATATGTGTATATATATGTATGTATGTATGTGTAAATATATGTATATATATATATATATGTATATGTATATTTTTCTAAATGCAAATAACCTTAAAAATTAAAGATAATATTTGTACATAATATTCAAAGTTTGCATATCATATATCATCCATACTTTTAATGATAACAAACTTGTATGTATGTATGTATGTATGTATGTATGTATTATGAGTGTACTCTGGTGCTAATAATCGTGTGGTAACGGTATTTAACAGGTTTTTGTAGGAGGGATTAATGTGTGTTTATCACTGTGCTTTGCTGGCAGCACAGTAATATGTTGCAGTACTCCCAACAAGTTGCTTTTCGATTGTGACTTTAAGAGTACTGAATTTTGAACCATCTCCTTCAACACTGAACTGGTTTTGGTATTCTTTTTCAATAGTCACGGTTGCGTAATACACATATCCAATGAGATTTAATGCAACCTTCTCCTGCTGATACCATAATATCATGTAATAGTCTTTAATGTTGTGAGAACAGTTGAGTTGAACTGTTGTCTCTGTATTAGTTATTAGACGTTGAGCTGGAGTCTGATGAACTTGGTCACTTAGTGATTCTCCTGTTTCAAATTGACAGAGTTTCATTCGTTCAGGATAAGTCGGCATGAAAAACATAAATTGTAGAACTGAAAGCAAGAGATTAAATATTTTACCTGAGATCTGGATTGGCAGTGTTATTAAATAAGTCATCAGTATTATAAATGCCATTTTGATGGTTCAGTAAATGTGCAACAATTGGTGTGCGAGAGAGACGACTGAAGAGTCTGTGTGGTATGAAACACTAACAATCTAAGGCCACATTGTGTAACAGCTGTTTCACTCTACTGATAAATGTGTTGCTTTGTTTAAGCTCAATGGAGACTCCTACTGGTTATGATCAAAATAAAAATAAATCAATAAATCTACTAAATCGATTCCACCATGTTCAGCTAGTGCTTTGATTTGTCACCATTTTTCTTATCGTTGAATTTATATTTCTGCATATTTTCTTAATGTTCATTTAAAAAAGAAATCTTGGTAATAGGAAATTATTGATATATGAATATTAGTTATAAAAGATATAGCTGTGCAGATTAATAATTTGGGAAAATGTATTTCCCCTCATGATCTTTTATCAATTGGAATAGCTTTAGGGTTTCTCTTTTCTGCCCTGCCTATCCAGAAATCGGCCCTGACATCACTGCAATAAGCAATATGGTGGTTACATGTATAAGTAGTTGCTCTCCTCCTTGTGTTGTTTTTCAAAGTCTTCCGAAGAAGATTCAAGTAGACAGTATTTCTCCACAACAGTTCAAACTGGCATTTAAATCTTCCTCCTTTTTGTCTATCTTCCAACCATCCAATGGTTTGCACTACACTGCAATATGTTTGTCTTATTTCAGATACGATTTCAATTGGATGTACAGTTAAAGTCAGAATTATTAGCCCCCAGTTTATTTTTTTCCCCAATTTCTGTTTAACGGAGAGATTTTTTTTTCAACATTTCTAAACATAATAGTTTTAATAACTCATTTCTAATAACTGATTTACTTTATCTTTACTTTATATTTTTCAAGATACTAGTATTCAGCTTAAAGTGACTTTTAAAGGCTTAACTGTGTTACTTAGGTTAATTAGGCAGGTTAGGGTAAATAGTCTACGGAACAAACCATCATTATACAATAGCTTGCCTATTGAAAAGAAAATGCTTAAAGGGGCAAATATTTTTGACCTTATAATGGATTTTGAAAAATTAAAAACTGTTTTTATTCTAGCTGAAATAAAATAAATAAGACTTTCTCCAGAAGAAAAAAATATTATAGGAAATACTGTTAAAATTTTCTTGCTCTGTTAAACATAATTTGGGAAATATTTAAAAAAGAAAAATTCAAAGGAGGCTAATAATTCTGACCTCAACTGTATGCCATGATAAAGTAAAGAATCTTAACTTGCATTTCACTCCGAAATGGAACCCTGGAACATTTTTAGCTCAATGGTCAAAATGTAATTTCAATTTAACTTCTTATTTTCTTCTAATAGTATTTGAATATTGTATTTTAAATAAATTATCCTTACAATATTTGTACATAATATTAACCCTAATATTTTTAATTCAATTCGGCAAAAATTTCACAAAAAATCTGCAAACAGCATTAAACCGTTTATATTTTTGTATACATAGTAGATAAGGAACTTTTGTGATTCTGAAGCAACTGACAAAACAGAGTAAATTGGTCAATTGCGTTTATTTCAAGCAGGTAGTGTGTTTTAGGCTGTAGTGGATTCCTGCCTCCACGGAATGATCATGAGCTCAGTGATATGAATTTGGCAACACCGGCTCATTGTGAAAATGTACCCCCCACATTTCCGGAGAGTGCAAATTATGTATGGCTAAATTTTGCCTTTAAAACGAACGCTACACGGCGGTATGACACTGCCAATTGCTTTGTTTCTTTTTGCGCTACCTGTTGACCGCTTACCTCCATGTGGACAGCTTTTCCACTGTGACCAATTTGCCCAGTAGCTTGCCATGTACATCGGCAGGCTTGAGACACAGAGAGGAGTTGACCACGATGATGGGGTTCGAGTCCCCCGAAGAACAGTTCCAAAAAACAGGTAAAACAAAAACAAAAGGCAAAAAATAAAACAAACAAGTAAATAACAGGGTGAAAATGTGGTAAAAATCAGGCGAGGGCTTTTCTTTTTCTGGATTGGTTTTGCAAACAAAGTCGGGTTTAGGGAAGGGGTTGATCGAGTCAATTGGTGTTTTTGAAAACACTGTTGTTTGGGTTTGGATCGGTTTGTTGGTCACTCAGTCAGTCAGTCAACAGTGGCCTCTGGTGGATTTAAGCAAAAACAGCAGGCGCGAATGGCACTAGCAAGAGAATTTTGAGATTTAAAATCTTTCTGATATTATCTTTCTGAGATCTGAGATCTTTCTGATTCTGATTTCTGAAAAAGCATACACAGCACCCTCTGGTGGATTTACATGAGAATAGCAGGGGCAGATGACACTCGCAAGAGAAATTTGAGATTTGAAAAAGCATACACAGCGGCCTCTTGTGTATTTATGTGAGAACAGCAGGTGTAAATGGCACTTGCAAGAGAAATTTGACATCTGAAAAAACATACACAGTGGCCTCTGGTGGATTTAAGTGAGAACAGCAGGCGCGAATGGCACTCGCGAGAGAATTTTGAGATCTGGAAAAGCGTACACATGTATGTAAGGATGGCTATATCTCTCCATAATATTAAACCCTGAGAACTGTTAAGGAACTCCACACGAGACAAGACCACGAGAATGATTAGGCACTAAAACAATAAACTTTCTAATCTGAAAAGAAGATCAGCTAGGAAACCAGTTGTTCAGGTTGTCTCGAACATGCATCCTGAGCCCCTCTCTTTGCCCTGGACATTACCTTCTCCACCAGAGCAGCTCCACACAGAATGTCCATATATATATCACGTGTCTGTGTGATGTATGTAAAATTTGGGCCGGGACAACTTTTTTTTTTTTTTTGCATCTGGCCCTCGGCCCAAAAAGTTTGGACACCCCTGCTCTATAATGTAAAGCATATAATGCATAATAGCCAACAGCTATTTATGAGAATGTATTACCTCTGATTTATATCTGGTGACGATGTCTGTGGGTATCAATACTCAAAATTAAAGTGCAGATTTTTGCTTATAATGTCTTATCGCTCATCGCTCATGTGTTATGGCTCATCGTCATAAATTAAAATCAGGACGCATGACAGCTGAGCGGGACTCTGCAAAATCAACCATGAAACTCTTACCAATGTGAGGAGAGTTTACTCGCACGTGACTTGTTTTAGCTATTTTTGGTAAGAGCAACATTGTAACATTTTTAAACCCTGTTTTAGAACAAAGGAATCGATCCACATGTGTAAAAGCACCCTAAAACTCCCTACATGTGGAAACGTGTTAAATATTTTCATACAACAACAAAAAAAATCTTAATTTACTCATCCTGGCATGCAGTGTTTTGTTCATCGACAGCAGGTGAGCAGGTGTTAGATGTTAATCTGCAGGGCAGAGCTGCAGGTTTTTGTTGAGGTTATATATTGGGTTCCACTGATGTGCATCCTGCTTTGCACAGTAATAAGCACCACTGTCAGAGCTCTGTACTTTAAAAAGAGTCAGTTCTAAAGATGCTCCATTTCTCTTAGCCTTTGCTCGCTTGTCAAAATTATTCTCCCAGTTGGCTGATTGAATATAGAAATAAACAATCATCTCCAGTGGTTCAGTGCGTGTTTGTCTGAACCAGTACATGCTGTTGTATGATGTACCATTCTGGGAACACGATATGGTCACATTGAGGTTCTCAGTTTTAAAGAGATCTGATGACTGCTTTAATCCTAAATCTGTAAAAGAAAGTGAGAAGAAATGAAAATATGAAAGGGAATAGACAAATATTAGTCTTGATTATTGTACAAAAAATAATTCAGTTCAAACATGATTATGCTATAAAGTGCCTGCATAAATGTGTCAGTAATATAATTTCACAATAGACATTCAGTTATATTTGTTTACCTAATGGAGGAAGCATGAGCAAAAGGAGTAAACCAAACATTTTTGATTTTCTTTTGGTGAGTGCTGTAATGAAACACAGCAGTTATAGCTGCACTTGAAGACATCTAGAGGATTGAACATTCAATAATGGAAATGGTAAGCCACTCCCTCAGAAACAAATCAAATCAATGTATGCAGGTCCTTACTAGAGTTGCTTGAATGCCCTACGAGTAGTTTATATTTGACTTTGCATTTACCATTTGTTTTGCGTGTGTATGTACTGTAAAGAGCGGCGCAGTGGGTAGCGTTGTTGCTGCACAGCAAGAGAATCGCTGGTTTGAGTTGGCATTTCTGTGTGGAGTTTGCATTAATAAAGGGATAAGTCGAAAAGAAAATGAACGAAAGAATTACTGTACTATAAAATTGGGTAAAACCATTGCATTAACAGCGACAAAATGACTTTACTTAAAGTGAGTAAAACTGTTATTCTTTGAAAATGTAAGTTGACTTATTGTTTTCTATAAATTTGCACAAAGTTCATTGACTTAATAGCTTTTAGGCAACATGTTTACTCACTTTTTTAAAGTATATACCTATATAAATATACACTTTTTACAGTGTATATATAATTTATGTGTCTCCACATTCTTGTACAAGGAAATCTCTTTTCTTCGATGATTGAAATGTTTTGTACAGGAGCCGGACAGCCTGTTATTGACATGTAATCATCTAATAATAACAAACAACAAAAATCAAATCCATTCCTGATGGACAAAAGTTCCAGCTTACATTTATTTGCTATTTCACTCATAGGTTTAAAGGTTGGTTAAGGTAAGTGATAGAGGTGTGAACCTATACTGGTCTCACGGTTCGGTTCGGTTATGATTATCATGCCATCGATCCGGTTCAATTCGATATCTCGGTGCATTGACGATGCTTTCCATACACAGTGTTGTATATTGGGGGGTGGCTATAACAAGCTGTCTGTATAAACACACACACACACACACACACACACACACTGGCACACAGCACCACACTGTCTCTCTCATTCACACACATACACAAACATAGACAGCACCAAACATATACACACATGCGTGCACACACGCACTCACACACACGCCCTGCGCGCCTGCTTGCTCGCTCGCTCGGAAGCGATATAGTGAGACCGCCCACTCTTGTTAAAAAAATTACACCAGAGTTACCGAAATTTATGCATACAGCTGAGAGGAAAAGAGAGAGGAGGAAAAGTCACGCCAGCAGATGAAATGGGCCACAGTGTGAGAGAGAGAGAGAGAGAGAAATGGAGTACTTTCATTCCCTCAATCGCAGAGAAATAGGGACTTCTGCTGTAAGTGCCAGTGAAAGACTTTCTAGAAAACACACACACACTGAAATTTTGAAGTAGTTGGCGCCTGTAGTGTTGTAAATACCCGCACTCACCTCCCTCGCGACAGAGCGCATATGAGATAAATGCATCAGTACATAATAACTGGTTATGATTATTACTGAACCGATACTGAATTGTCCGCGTCTGCATCTGGTCTTTGCTCCCTTTTCTCCAAACCCCTAGAAAGGACGGACTGTAAATGCACCACTTAGTTCAGTTTAATGTTTAATGCTACGACAGCTGTCTCTGTAAGTAGTAAGGCATATCATATCAATCACTAGATTTTATAACAGAGCCTTACAGCATCAAACAGTGGCTTATCGCAGGTGTTGGACCAAACAATATTTTATAACAGTTGGTTTTTGTAGGGGAGGAACACATTTAGTGTTACTGTGTAATAGGCTGCACAGAAATAAACTGAATTGCTTTCTGATGTAGCATTGATCAGAGTTAAAGAGCCATGAAGCTTATTAGCATTCCCTTGTATGGTTATTTTATTCTTGAAAAGTTTTTCTGGGTTTCCAGAGTCACCGATAAGATTCCCCATGAATGTTAACTCTTTGTTCTGGGATTGCTTATACCACAGCAAACGATCATAGCCTGTGATTTTGTGGAAACACTTAATTTCAGGGGAGTCTCCGTGATCTAATATTAGATTAAGAGGGTTCTGGTGAACAGTTTTGTCCTCCTTTTCACCTGTTGGAAAAATGATAATCATCATTACAAATTATTAGCAAAGAATGTTATGAGTATTGAAAGACTATCAACATTACCTGAGACTAATGATGCCGAAACGATATATATAAGGAGATTCAAGAACATTATGGGTTTATATAGTTGATCCTTTTAGTAGTACTGTAAAATTGACAGGTCTGATGTGAATTCAATGAATGTAGGAGCTGCCTACGGAAAAGACTTGATGCATGAAGACACACTGCCCTCACCTGACAGGAAATGAAGCTGTTATGTTCAACAGATTAGATCTCACTTGTTTTTTTGTAAGGGAAAGCACACAGTTTTTAGTGCTGTGCTCGTGCTGCACAGAAGTACATGCCGTTGTCTTGAGCTTGCCTTAATTTCAGAAAGTGGAGATGAGCTTCTTTCTCTCCATTTCCACTCACCTCAAAGAGCTCTTTCAAGAGTTCCCACTTAGATATGCTTGGCGTATAAAGTAGGTTTGGCATGCTGTCCCGGGAGAGAACCCTTAGCTCGGAGATATTTGAGTCCAGGGCTCCCGCCCGGTCGATAAGCATATCAGGAGATCCGAGATCAGGTAGGTCTCGAGAGCTCCCCCTTTAGAAAAGGGAGGAAAAGGAGGAGATGGGGTGGAAGGGGGGATTCTTCCAAACGAAGATAGAACAGTAGGGAGAAAACGATCCATTTATAGTAAACTAGGATCACTCTGATTGGATTATTACTGATTACAGATGAGTGGCCAGACGTGCTCAATCATATCACCTGCTCCTCTCGAAATTAGTTTATGAAACTTAGCTTAAATTCAGTTTCGATAGTTGGACTTTTATAATACATATATCCAATGAGTTTCAGATCTGAAGAGTCAGTCAGCTGCTGGTACCACAAAATTGTATTATAGTTAATAATGCTGTGGCTGCACATGAGATCCAATGTGCCATTAAATTTCAACAGAACATCACGAGGACTTTGGTGAACATCACTGGTACTAACAGAACCTGAGTGAAAGGAGATGACAAAATTAATGGCAAAATGTTAGATTTTTTTGTAGCTAGTAGTCAATGAATTACCAGTTTGCCAGAATACAGATGCAAGGACCACGACCAAAACTCAGAACATGTTGAATGAGCCCAGAGTGGCAGTCTGAAGTCTTCCGAGGTAGCGAACACAGGATGTGACATCACACTTCAGCAGATGTTTGGGCGGTAATTCACGCCCAAAAAATAATATCTGCAGTTTTTGTTGAGGGGATGCACCACATGTGTGACACTGTGTAGATGCTGCGCAGAAATATGTGGCAGTATCATTAAACTCAAGCTTCTTAATGGTTAAGTTCGCATTTGTATTTCCATTTCCAACAAATGTGTACTTATTTATAAATCCCGGCTCTAACTGATGCGATGAACCAAGGAGATATCCCAGAAAAATGAACTGTTTGTTCTTGGGTTGTTTATACCACAGGATACGGTCATAGCTTGAGTCTCTATGGGAGCACTGAAGCACTGGAGACTCGCTTAGACTCGATAAAATAATCATGTCAAGGGGACGCTGAACAACTTTATCACTGAGAGTGGAACCTACAGAAAACAAAAGATCAAATAATGAAGCAGATTAAGCAAATATAACAAGTGTATGTCTACCGATTTGGGTTTGGAATTGTCTGTAGTGCTGAACAGGTTTCAAATATATTGTTATAACAACTGAAATACATACCTTGAACCCAGAAGGTAGAGCAAATTGAAATGGCAAGAATGAATTTGATAAGTAAAGTCATGCTGATGCAATGTTAATTTGGCTACAAAGCAATGTATTCTAAACAGAGTGATGTGTGCTTTTACGAATGGATTTAGATTTAGGAAGTATTTCCTTCTTGTTCAGAGGAAGTCAACAAGAACCCACAATTACAACACTGCCCTCTGTTGTTAATCTTTTTTACTGCAGGTTACGGTGATTTCAAAATATATACAGTTGAAGTCAGAATTGTTAGCCCCCTTGAATTATTAGCCCCCCTGTTTTTCCCCCATAATTTCTGTTTAACGGAGAGAAGATTTCTTCAACATGTTTCTAAACATAATAGTTTTAATAACTCATTTCTAATAACTGATTTATTTTATCTTTGCCATGATGACAGTAAATAATATTTGACTAGATATTTTTCAAGACACTTCTATACAGCTTAAAGTGACATTTAAAGGCTTAACTAGGTTAACTAGGCAGGTTAGGGTAATTAGGCAAGTTATTGTGTAACGATGGTTTGTTCTGTAGACTAAAAAAATAAAATTAGCTAAAAGGGGCTAATAATTTTGACCTTAAAATGGTTCATAAAAAAATGTAAAACTGCTGTTATTCTAGCCAAAATAAAAACAAAACAAAAATAAAAAACAAATAAGACTTTCTCCAGAAGGAAAAATATTATCAGACATACTGTGAAAATTTCCTTGCTCTGTTAAACACCATTTGGGAAATATTTAAAATAGAAAAAAAATTAAAAGGGGACTAATATTCTGACTTCAACTGTATATTTTAAGCTTTTTCATGACACAATAGTATTGTATAATATGGTTTCATAAACCCAGACTTTAAAAGAAAGTCACGTAGAACATTTATGATGCATATTTATATTATGTATATTAATGATTATCATAAATATACACAATGAACACATATTAATTAATTAAAATGTTATTTTTGATGCTATTTATTATTATTATTATAAATTCTATCAAAAATAAATATAGAATTACAGTTTCATTAAACTGTCTAAAGAAGGTCATCAGGCCTCTGTCAGCAGGTGATATATAGTTTACACCAGTGGTTCCCAAAGTGGGGGTCGAGACCCCTTGGGTGGTCGCAGGATAGTGAGCAGGATGATTTCCAACAATCAAATTAATTTTATGAATCTATTAGAATGAACATATTTTGTCCGTATGCTACAGAAGATAAAAATAGTAAATAGTTATAAAACAAGACACTTTTTTCCCTCATTGGATTGCAACCCCTGGGGTCTCATTCAGGGGCGTAGCAACCGGGGGGGACGGGAGGATACGCCCCCCTCACTTTTAGAGACAGAACATTTAGAAACAGATGATTAATAATTATATGAATGTATGATCTCATACAGCCGTCCCCACCACTTTTAAAATGTCCGCTACGCCCCTGGTCTCATCACTTATATTAAAGACACAGCAATAGGGTCAGATGCAGCAGATTGATTTCATGGCACCAGGGTAACCTTTCTGACACGTTTACAGTACCCGCATACAATAAAATCAAATACAGGCCATGACTGAACATGGAGGATGATCTCCAAAATGAAAAAAAGAATAGACTTGGGCCTACTGGTGTGATCTGTTTTAGTAGGTTTGTATATTTATAACCACCTCAGAAGATATTAGGGGTTACGATTCACTGGTGTTGTTATGTTGGGGGTCACAGGCTGAAAAGTTTGGGAACCCCTGGTTTACACAATATGATGAAGAAAAGCACCAGGTTTTTGCTAAGAAGAAAAGGAAACCCACAGCACTGTGCACTAGCAGCACAAAAATACACTCCGCTATCATCAGATGAAAGTTCCTCTAGTTTGATGAAACTGTTTTTATATGCATTCCCATTTAGAATGACTTTATCTTTGAATTTATCCTCAACTGTAGCTTGAGAACCTACAAGAAAACCAAGCAACTCCAAACTTTCGCCACGTGTTTGTTTGTACCACAGCATGACACTGTATGAAGAACTATGAGAGCAGTGAAGCTCTTCTGACTGTCCAGTAACATTCATTACATCAGCTGGAGTCTGATGAATGTCTTGACTATTTGAAGCATCTGTAAAATAAACAATATAAATATGTCAATGCAGTTATTTTTATTTACTGAATAAATATTTGCATAATTTCTAAATGTTATTATATGTAAAAATAGTGGTTTAAAAAGTACAAACTTATACTTTACAATCTAGATGGCTAAATACCTGAGAGGCAGATGAGAAAAGAAACAGTGATGAGAGTCCTGATCATGCTGATGTGACATTGGCACAAGAAAAACTAACTTAGTTTTCATTGAAAATGTGTAGTAGTACAGAAATGTCCTATTCCTGTTCACAAGACTGTAGGTTAACAGTAACACCACCCCCTGCTGTTCGTTAGACACATTGCAGTTTCCTGAAGCAGGTTGACTGAAAAATAGCTGATTGTAAAATACACATCTTGCTATCGAAATACTGGTAGATAAATGTAAAGGCCCTTGTTATGTTTGATATTTTCTTTGTCTATTTTTTTTCACCCTCCTCTCTGCTTGCTTAGTTCTTAGGTTTCTTATTGGTTTACCATTCTGTCCATCATCATTATGACGGTGTCGGTTCCACCAATCCCAGGACGAGCCGCAAGGATTTAAAGCCTCGACAGACCAGTGTGTGGTGTGCGCTCTGCCTCGGCGTACCATTTGTGCTCTACGCAATTTGATCGTGCTATGCTTCGGCTGTTTAGTGATTTATCATCTCAGTTTACTGTGGTAATTCGAGTTTGCTTGTTGAACTTCGTTGTCTTTAAGTAACATAATGTGATTCTAAACTAAGCTTTGACCGTCTTATTCGGTTTGTTTTATAGCCCGTTTCCACTGAGGGTACGGTACGTTTCGGTTTGGTTTGGTACGCTTTTATGGCCGTTTCCACTGTCAAAAAGCGTACCGAACCGAACCGTACCACTTTTTCGGCACCCTTTCGAAAGGGTACCAAACACGAGAAAGGGTACCAAAAGGCGGAGCCACACGCGCAGCTGAACTCTATTGGTTTACAGAGATACGTCATTCGCTTATGCAACAAGCCAGAATGAAAACAAAAAACCCGGCATGTTTACAATACACAGCTGAGAGATTATAGCGGAATTATAAATACATGTAATAACGAGCCATGGTCGATCTGGGCTCAAACAAACCTTGTCGTTGTCTGGAAGAACAACCACAAAGCCAAGAAGAAGAGCAGATTTACCCTGTGCCCCGTAGTTTTTTACGAGCCAGTCTGAGGCGTGAGCGGTTTCGCTTTCTTGCTAGCGCTCGCGCGCGTCTAACATTATATCTGAAATAACAAACTTCATGAGCTGATGATAATAACCTGCGCTTGATTATTGACGTGTTTTTAAAACCCGATGCTGTCAGACACTGACAAACGCGAGAGTGAAGCATGAAGAAACAAAGGAGAAGCCGGAAAAAAGGAGCACATTATTTTTTTCAGCAAACATGAACAAAATACCACGTATAACTAACTTATTATCTTCACATTTTGGACTAATATGAACCGGGAATGATGGAATTACTCTCTAACAGAGGCTACATGTGCTGCTGAAGATTACATACACAGATAAGTGGTTTTCACTGACTGTAGGCTATAATTTGTTTTGATTTTAAACCTAAATACGGGCGAAATGTCTGCTATATGTAGTTCTTCTGTAGTTGGTAACATATCAGACTGTAAGGGGCTGTATGTGTTTATATATGTTCATTTATTTAGTTATTTAATATAATTACAGACGTTACAGTAGGCTGTTTCGCACTGTCATTGATCTGCAGGTATAATCAACTCATGTTCATTAAAAAGTTAGTAATAAACATTTCTACACAAGTATTTATGTGTGTAAAGCATCTGTTTTGTGAGAAGAGCTTTTTATATGATATGTGAGTGACCCGTACAGCTTTATTGTAGACATTTCCTCGAGCGAGAATGACGTCGACTGAAACTTTCTGTCACACACTACGCCCACCAAAAGGGTACCCTTGTTAGTGGAAACGCAAGCCTGATAAAGGTGACCCGTACCAAACCGAACCGTACCGTACCGTACCAGTCAGTGGAAACGAGCCATTAGTTTAGATTGATGTTTTGTTAGATTAGTTTGAGTGTTTTGCTAGTTGTATATTTTTCAGTTTTGTAGCTTAATTAGTTTAGTTCGGGTGTCGTATACACTGAAGATCTCGGTTTTTATTTGTATTTATTTTTGACGCCTAGCTTAGACTTTAGTTTTAAGGATTGTTTTGTTAATTTCTTTGATTTGCCTTACGCTCGTTGTTTTTGTTTAAAGATAATTATTAATGTTTTTTTTCTCTCCCATTTATTACTGTTACATAATTGTTTCAACTACTGAGTAAAAAGCTTAAATAGAGAATTGATTCTTGCCTCATCCTTGATCTGTCACACACATTACACCTCACTTAAATGTTACAGCATCCCACTAAAACATCTTAAAAACGTAACAGCCCTCACAACACCAAAAGTACTAAGTCAGTATTATTAAATTACAGACAAACGGTTGTCAGAATGATTTCAGAATCTGTGCTGTAGGGGACCGAACCTCATATTTTTTCAAAGTGCCCAAAATTTGCTAACAGTGCCACTGAATTTCTTTTAAAATGTGCATTCTTGTCTGTACTTGCATTCTTATGTTCTTGTGAAACATTAAGTATACATGGAGATCAATAATCCGATTTTAATACGATAAAGACAATAATGATTAAGAGTCGACCATGTAAACAACGATTTCTGATTAATTTAATCCAACTAAGATCATAATGGAACTAAACAGAAATTGAATCAAGACATGTGGAGTATTCTCATATTAGTTGCATTATTGAAGTGTAGTACAGACATGTAAACACCTTAATCAAACCATTATCGTTGTGTAGGATTTCCGCTGCATTTGGCGAAAGAAATCTGGTAGCACTGTACAATAACAGTACATGAATAATGATGTATTAATATGTAAACGAAACATTACTTTATTGTGAACTAATGATGAGTTAAGGCATGCGCTAATTATGTACTTATTTGCAACGTTACTACTAACGTTAACTCCAACTAGTTCATGTGTAAATAACGGCTACCTTAATTACTCGTTAGTACATGTTGTTAATCAATGCATTAATTAACATTTAAGTTTAAGGTAAATGTAACCAACATGAACTCACAAGCTGTTAATGAATAATTATGTCATGACTTTACTTGGAGGGGCACATTATCATTAACTCATCCTTAACTACTCATGAACTGTTCGTGCTGATGTTGATGGAACACTTTTGTATTGTTATTCAGTGTAAACGCACTAGACAGACGTGCATAATGAGTTCATGAGTAGTTAAGGATGAGTTAATGATGATGTGCCCCTCCAAGTAAAGTCATGATATAATTAAACATGAACATATCATGAGTTCATGATGGTTAAATTAAGCATAAACTAATGTGGTAACTAATACATTAACAAATACATTAATTAATAAATTAACAAGCAATCATGTACTAACAAGTGATTAAGGTAGCCGTTATTCCAACACAATCTCCCGGCAATTCGTAACTTTTTGATTTAGTGGCTAATTCGTACGAATTCGTACAATCTAATTTGTACAATTTAGTACGATTTGCTCATCCCCCAATGACGATTGGGTTTAGGGGTGGGGTTAGGTGCCACGCCTCCTTTTTAAAATCGTACAATCTTGTACAAATTAGCCATTTCAACATGAACTCATGTGACTCATGTTGTAGTTAAAGTTAGTTCATGATTAGCTCATGCATTTATGTTTACAGTACGTTAACATATTATTGTAAAGTGTTACTGGAAATACTTTACACAGACGGCTGTTTGACACTATTCTCTGCATCTACCGAGTCAGTAAAGGACCACAGACACCTCCATCATGAAATGATTTTTTTTTCGTACGGTGTGCGTTATCAAATTATCAAAACAACACTCTTCCAGCAGTTCATACTCGCATCCAATATCTCGTTCTTCATGGGGGGCATGCATGAAATGTTCCTGAATGAAAGTGAAAGTGCCAAACTGCAGTTAACGTCGACAAATTAAAAATAAAACACCCGAAATTACATGAAACTCTGGAGGAAATGTGGATACCCAACACAATCTCATGGCAATTCGTAACTTTCTGATTTAGTGGCTAGTTCGTATGAATTCGTATGATCTAATTCGTACAATTCAGTACGATTTGCTCATCCCCCAATGACGGTTGGGTTCAGGGGTGGGGTTAGGTGCCACGCCTCCTTTTTAAAATCCTACAATTTCGTACATCTGAACTCGTATGAATTAGCCACTAAACTGACAAAACGTAAAATACTTATGTTTTCTCGTGATAGCAAGGTGATGCAATGACGTTAATCGAATTATGTACTATAACATGTAAAAGGGGATCATGAAAGGAACATTCAAAAAGCAACTTATGTAAACACCTTCATCATATTATTGTCTTATTCAGGTAAGGCAAATAATTAGATTACTGATGTCCATGTAAATGTAGTCAGTGTCAGTCATTGTCCAACTACTGTCCAATGGGGTATATGCACAACAAGTGTTTTTCAGCCCCCGATAAACTTCTGGTGTAAAGTTAATGTGACTATTGTAAACTTCATAAGGTTCCTTTTACAGCAACAATAATGTTATTTAATTAACATATAATCAGTTAAATAGCAATTAACTATTCATTTAGGCTTTCAAGCATGAAATGAGATGAGAGACCATTTTAATGCAACCATCGTCAAGAGTAGCAGGCGAGCTTTGAAACTCCTTGTTTAAGCCAAGATATCCATGTTAAGAGATCTATTAGAGGTCTATTAAACATACACACTTTAAAAAAAATGCTTGCTGGGTTGTTAGGTTAATAGAAAAGTTACGATTAAGTTAATACAAAACAATAAATCCCTCAAGAAGACCATATTATTGTTTGATAACAGGCTGCATTTGTTAAACATAAGTGCCACCTGTCTGTGTAATCCTTTATATCATATCATGACAGATTAAAGAAGTGTGTTTTTGTACATCTGTGAAATGATTCTGTTACACCGTGTTCACTCACTGCGCACAAATACAGTGCACTGTCAGGAGATTCCAGACTGATCACAGTAAGAAAACCCCTCGCAGCAGATTCATGTTTGACTGAATATTTTGTTTTGTCGAGCTTTCCAAATTCCACTGTGCCAAAGCTTGTAGTGTACACGATCAGCTCCATAGTCTGTCCGTTATGCTGACGGAACCAGTACATTCTGTCATACGTATTACCTTTTCCGTGACTGCAGGATAAAGTGGCATTTTTCTTAAAAGGTATCATAGTATTTGGAGACTGCGTAATATCATTTACATCAGCAAGACCTGAGAAAAATACAGAGCCAATGAAAAATATCCATAGAAATCTCAACAGGCAACATAAATGCAATTCAAATAGGATTTTTCTTTTTTTTCTGTAATTGTCAAATACCTAAAATCCATTGAAGTGATATTATCAAAAATACTACAACAGGATCCATCGTAGTTTGTTTTAAGAAAATCCGAAACTCAAAGCGTTTATGTATTATATGTCAGAGTAACGTGGCATCACTTTCATTCGCTGTCATTAAACTGAAGGTGTGACTTGAAGGTGTGACGATTGCATCTGTGGATACATCAGAAGAAACTTATCAAACGTCTGGGTTCAAAGCTTCCTGAATGATGTAATTTGTGAAATTACTATTGTTTTAAGCTTCATTGTTGCATTTTTAGTTTGACCTTTAATTTTGTCCCATTTACTTGCCATTTATCATTTATCTGCAGACTGTCAGCTTTAATTTGAGGGTATTTACATCCAAATCAGGTGAACGCTGTAGGAATTACAACAGTTTGCATGTATGCCTCCCACTTGTTAAGGGTCCAAAAGTAATTGGACAATTAGCTATTAAGCTGTTCCATGGATAGGTGTGTGTTATTATCTCATTATCCCAATTACAATGAGCAGATAAAAGGTCCAGAGTTTATTTTTAAGTGTGCTATTTGCATTTGGTTTCTCTTACTGGCAACTCTCAAGATGAGATTTAAAGAGCTGTCACTTTCAGTCAAGCAAGCCATCATTTGGCTGAAAAAAAATAAAACAAACCAACGAGAGATAGCAAAAACATCAGGTGTGGCCAAAACAACTGTTTGGAACATTCTTAAAAAGAGGGAACGCAACAGTGAGCTCAGCAACACAAAAAAAACCTGGAAGACCTCAGAAAACAACTGTGGGGGACGAACAAAGAATTCTTTCCCTGGTGAAGAAAACACCCTTCACAACAGTTGGCCAGATCAAGAACACTCTCCAGGAGGTAGGTGTATGTGTGGCAGAGTCAACAGTAAAGAGAAGACTACACCAGAGTGAACACAGAGGTATTCAACACAAGATGTAAACCATTGGTGAGCCGCAAAAACAGGAAGGCCAAATTAGAGTTCTAAAAAAGCCTTCACAGTTCTGGAACAACAACCTATGGACAGATGAGATCAAGATCAACTTGTACCAGAGTGATGGGAAGAGAAGAGTATGGAGAAGGAAAGGAACTGCTCATGATCCTAAAGCCCCATTCACACGGGGCGTCAGTGTCAACGCTTCTCATTTATTTTGAATGAGTGACGTCAGGTGTTGCTGAACTGCATTGTGGATCAGTTAGTGCCGCTTCAGTGGCATTGCTAACTGCAGAAGTTGGGAACTTCTCAACTTTTCAAGCAGCAACGGATGCGTCAGCCAATCAGATCGCTTTATGCAAATACACCAGCACAGACAGTAGTCAATTGCTGACTAATTTCATTGGCTGACATTTCTATGACGATCGCATCAGCCCTAACTTCAGATACGCCCTCTGTCAAGCGTTGACACTGAAGCCCCGTGTGAATCAGGCGTAAGCAGTGAAGCATGGTGGTAGTAGTGACTTGGTGTGAGCATGTATGGCTGTCAATGAAACTGGTTCTCTTGTATTTATTGATGATGTGCCGACAAAAGCAGCAGGATGAATTCTGAGGTGTTTCAGGCAATATTTTCTGCACATAAGCAAAAAATATTGATTCACAGTGCAGATGGAGAATGACCCAAAGCACACTGCAAAAGCAACCAAAGAGTTTTTGAAGGGAAAGAAGTGGAATGTTATGCAATGGCCAAGTCAATCACCTGACCTGAATCCGATTGAGCTTGCATTTCACTAGCTGAAGACAAAACTGAAGGGAAAATGCCCCAAGAACAAGCAGTAACTGAAGACAGTTGCTGTAGAGGCCTGGCAGAGCACCACCAGGTATAAAACCCAGCATCTGGTGATGTCTATGAGTTCCAGACCTCAGGCTGTAATTGACTACGCAGGATTTGCAACCAAGTATTAAAAAGTTAAAGTTATGATTATTATTCTGTCCAATTACTTTTGGACCCTTAAAAAGTGTGAGGTACATATGTGTTGTAATTCCTACAGCATTCCCCTGATTTTGATGTAAATACCCTCAAATTAAAGCTGAAAGTCTGCAGATAAAGCACATATTCATATGAGTAAAATGTTATTTCAAATACATTGTGTTGGTGTGTTGGTCAAAAATGTTAGAATTGTGTTGATGTCTAAATATTTTTGGGCGTAACTATATATATATATATATATATATATATATATATATATATATATATATATATATATATATATATATATGTGTGTGTGTGTGTGTGTATATATATGTGTGTATATATATATATATATATATATATATATGTATATATATGTGTGTGTGTGTTTATGTGTGTGTACAAAAGTAATGTTAGTCCAGCTTATATTAATCAGCACTAAATAAAAATGCTTTGATTGCTGTGCTATTTCAGTTAAATAATTTTTTGCATTTTAATTATCAGTCCTTATTGAACAATGCAGAAACATTACAAAGCCGTCATTGCAAGATAATTGCACGTGAATTAATCAAGAGCTCCTCCAAGTGATTACAATAATTATTACATCTTGATGCTTTGTATCATGTACTCAAAAAATCTAAATCAATCATTTGTAAACAAGGTTTTCTTGTTACTTGCTTACAAATATAAATGAACACCCTACTGAAAAAAACAGCTTAAACCAGCCTAGGCTGGTTGGCTGGTTTTAGCTGGTTGACCAGCCTGGTTTTAGAGGGGTTTTGGCCACTTTCAGGCTGGTTTCCAACCATTTCCAGCCTGGTCAGCTAAAACCAGCTTGACCACCTTGCCAGGCTGTAAGCCCCGCCAAAACCAGGCTGGTCAAGCTGGTTTTAGCTGGATTTAGTTGGTCATTTTCCAGCTAAGACCAGGCTGGAAATGTCTGGAAACCAGCCTGAAAGTGGCCAAAACCCCTCTAAAACCAGTCTAGGCTGCTTTAAGCTGGATTTTTCAGCAGGGCATCTCTGAATAAATCATGGATATCACCACTAAGTGAACCACTAATTACTCTAGTATATTTAGATGATCTTCCTACTCATAACAAGGCGTGAGAGTGCACTTAAACATGGATATAATATGGTCAGAAAACAAATAATAAACATCATGCCACATTATTTTAGTGTACTATTGTTTGAAATGTGTATTGTACAGTATTTTGCACAGTATATGAAGCATGCTAGTCTTGTTCAAAACGTTATATTGTAAAACATCTACATGGTAAAGCACCTTCAATTATTTGTCTTATGATTACACTACCTAAAATAAGCATGGTTATATGTATTGAACTACAGATCCATGTGTGAAGTGATGCTAAATTTGCGAACGTGGATTGCATTCACCACAGAAGGTTTTTGTATTAGGCGGAGGTGATTAGGATCACTGTGTAATATGCTGCACAGAAATACACTGCACTGTCAGCCCCTGTGAGGTCCATGATAGTCAGAGTCACATTATTTCTTCCATCTCCATTCATTTTGATCTTGCCATTAAAATCCTCCTCTATGGTGTCTTGTTCGATATTGCGATATCCCATGAGTTGAAGGTTGGTGATGCTCTGATTTTGTTTGTACCACTGCACAACGTAATAGTTTTGAATGCTATGCGAACACTGGATCTCTGCAAACTCATCTTGTTTCTTCAGGAGATCAGGTGGAGTCTGGACAACACTTTTACCAAGAACAGAGACTGCAGGAAGAGATAATAAACGTGTTAAACACTACATCATTGGTAATTCAATGTGTAATACAATTTGTTAACGGAGTTTCAGATGACAAGTAATTACCTGTAAAAGAAAAAATGGAGAGAGAAATATAGATGCATGGAGCAGTGCCCATGTTTTCTCTCAATGCTGATTGACTGCACTTTGAGTTAAAGGCAGGAGATGTGGAGGAAGTGATGTCATCAAGAGTAGCAGCTGTAATTGTCTGAAGAAGTATAATTAACACATGCTTGTTGTAAATATGTGCTTCAGCCTACAATAATATATACTTATACATTTGACTTCAGTTCTACTTACACATTTGAATGCACGTTCGATTTCCCCCCTCACCCCCAACCATACACAAACATCACACATTACAGAGGAAGACAAGTCAGACGAGAGGTAGCTTTTAGAAAGTTGAAATATGATAAATTAGGGAAAAGGGAGGCATAAAAAAGCCCATCAGGCGGGGAAAAGCCTACGCACAAGCACATAAACATATAGACATAACATTGCAACAGGAGATGTGGATATAGTCCGATAAAGACGGTAGCCATCTGGTCCTGCAGCCAGGAGGCGCTGATCACAGATCCACCTACCCACACCGGTGGGTTAATGCAGATGAAGGCGTAGGATGTAGGGGTTAGGCAGTGATTGCTCTGATCTGTAGATGTGTATGTGTGTGTACGCCTGTAGAGTCTAACAGGTGTCCCTGAAACAGGGAGCAGGAATTTCAGAGAGTTTCCTTATCTTGCTCTCCGGGGGTAATAGTTTGTCTCCAGCTGAGAGTCTCTGGCAGGAGAGTCACAGGGAAGCCAAAAGAGAAGAAAATGTTTTCAATTTGGATCAACATCTGCCAATTTAGCAGATATCTAATGTCCATCACTGGTCTCCTGGTCTGACCAAATCACATTGCAACGCCGCTAGTTTCTCCCTGATGTTTTCCAATTTGTGGTCTAATGCCACTGTCTGAGTACAAACAACCCTGCTCACCACTGTTTCAATCTAGCCGGCCATTTTGGTTGGTTTTGAGCCGCACTGAATGCTTCTATCAATACCCTAGGGCCATGCCTGTGCCTATCAGCAGAAACCCTGTTATCAAAGTTTCAAATAGATAGAAACCTATTTATTGCACACGACATGCCACTTCTCCCACTCGTCCATCATGTATCCAGCTGTGAACGCCACCACAGGACAGTTGGGTTCCCCTGAACCCAAACTTCTCGTCGAGAAGATGGTGTCAATTGCATTGAGACCAGTTGATCAAATCCAAAATTCCTTATTTAACGAAACATTCTGTTCATCCCGGAAACCATGTTGGAGCTGGAATATGACCCAGGTTTCACATATGTGGATGAATTCTACAGACAGGATGACCAACTGTTTTCTTTTATTAAATTAAGACAAGACAGAAGTATTACTTATTGGGGCAAAATCCTGTACACAGCAGATCTTATTACTCAAACCGCAATTAAAGAAGTACGATGTTAGTATTAGCTCTACTGTCAAAGATCTGGGTGTTATATTGGACAGCAACCTCATTTTTGAAAATCCTATCTCACGTCACAAAGCCAGCCTTATTTCATCTTAGAAATATTTTAAATGTTATCTGTCTCAGATGCACAAAAGCTAGTTTATGCTTTAATGACCTCTAGACTGGATTAGTGTAATGCTCTGCTCGATTGTTGTTCGGTATCCTCTATTAAAAAGATTAAGTTAATGCAAAGTACGGTTCTTACAAGATCAAGAAAATATGATCATATCTGAGAGAGTGACCTCTGGGCTTGGTGATCTGTTATGTACATTTTAGGTTTATTCAAATAATTGGCTGTTTGTTCAATAAAGACTCGTGTCTGAGAAAGTGACCAATCCACCAAAAATAGTGGGTTCCTTTAAACCTTGTAGTGGGCTGCAAAAACATATGAGTTTGTTTAAGTGTTCCATGATTTAAAAAAGGTTGTGAACCACTGCTTGAGACAATTGTACTGGAGCTGTTGGATTTGGTTGGACAAAGGCCAGGGGCAGGTCTGCGCCCTTTAAATGTTTAGAAGATTAACATTACACCAGATATTGAATTTATTTGCTATGTCCTTAACATTCATTCATTCATTCATTTTCTTGAAAGCTTAGTCCCTTTATTAATCTGGGGTTACCACGGCGGAATGAACCGCCAACTTATCCAGCATTTGTTTTACGCAGCAGATGCCCTTTCAGCCGCAACCTATCTCTGGCAAACATCCACACACACTCATACACTACGAACAATTTAGCCTATCGAATTCACCTGTACCACATGTCTTTGGACTGTGGGGGAAACCGAAGCACCCGGAGGAAACCCATGCGAACGCAGGGAGAACATGCAAACTCCACACAGAAATGCCAACTGACCCACCCGAGGCTCAAACCTGCGACCTTCTTGCTGTAAGGCGACAGCACTACCTACTGCGCCACTGCGTCGCATGTCCTTAACATGACACTGAAAAAATTCATTGTGATTCTTTGCTTTACACATGAACAATGAGTCCTCTGGGCATAGAAACAATACAATATTAAATCAAGAGGCCTAATTTCAATCAACTGTTAAGGAAATGCTAAAAAATTTTAGACCACGTGACTGCTACCAGCACACTGTGCATCTCAGGATGGAAATATTAGCAGGAAATTCTAGCAAGCCCTTTAGTAGGTGCAAAAAACCCACTGTGGTTAATTCTGCAGCAGCTTTTTGTATTGTAGCATGACGGCAGATCACACTGTGTAAACTAGCAGCACAGTAATACAATGTGCTGTCACTGAGTTCAAGATCTTTGATTGTTAAAAAAGCCTTCACTGTTCCATCTCCATCCAAACTGATCCTTTTGCTTAAATTATCCTCTGGGAAAGAATTTTTGTTCCAGGTGTATCCCAGTAATGTAAATCCATGACTAAGTGATTGCTTGTACCAGAAGATCATTGTGTAGGATGTGCTGTGTCCACATTCAAGATTTACAGAATATCCTTTGGTTTTAATTAGATTTGAGGGGCTTTGTTGAACACTGCCATTGGCAACAGAACCTATGAAAAGAAACAAAATGAGGTACATATTGTCAGAGGATGATGCTGCATTACTATCAAAAAACTATCAATAACTGTTCAAATCCTTTGTAATTTTACCTGGAAGCCAAAATAGAAAAGCAAGAACTCTGATCATGTTGATTTCGACTAGAGAAACATTCTGCAGCGTGTGGAGAACGTGTATACTTTGAGGTAATTCCTTCTCAACGTAAGCATTTAAGCATGACACTGCTTTAGTATTTGTTAGACATTCCATTATGATGCTTTAGCACCTCCTACCAACAGGGTTTGTGATTACAGCAATTTCCTGCCATACACTTTAATATCTAAAAACAAAGAAAATCTCTTGTGATTAAAAAAAAATTATACAGTGTTTCAGTTGTTTGTGTATATCTATTGTTGTTTGTTAAGGGCTATGTATATTTAAAATAATCGCTGTGCTTTATTTTACAGTATGTTTATTTACAATGTACTAACCTAAGAAAATACTGTTAGATGCAGAATTTACCTGGGTTAAGTTAGGTACTGTAGGTGTAGAGATCCTACATAGTTTCTGGCCGGTTAAAGTAATGACACTTATGATAAGTAAATAGACTGTATGATAAAGTGCTAACCAAAAATGGTATAGACATAATTCAGGGTATTCCTAGTAATTCTGGCATAGTTTGGAAAACATTTAAAATTGTGAAATAAATGTGCAAAAAAATTTGCCAGTATATTTAACTAAGTTATTTCATCATTTAAAAAAATTTTAGTACTTAATTTATAATATTTAAATATATATATATATATATATATATATATATATATATATATATATATATATATATATATATATATTTGTATACAGTTGAAGTCAGAATTATTATCTCCCCTGAATTATTCAACACAGGCTCATTGTGAAACGTAGCCCTGTGGACGTTTCTGGAGACAGCGAGTTACGTAGGCGGAGGTACGTATGGCTGCATTTCATTTTTTTTAAACGAATGTTACGGGGCGGTGTGACGCCGTTCCTTTTTGCGCTTACCAGCTGACCGACCGCTTGCCGCCGTATGGACGGCATTCCGGCTGCAACCAGTTTGTCCCGTTAGCGCGCCACGTACGGTGAACCATGCACAGAGGAGTTGACCATGAAGATGGGGGTTCGAGTTTGGTGAAGAGCGGTTCCAGAAAGCAGGTAAGACAAAAACAGAATCAAAATTATAAAACAAACAAGTGAATAGCAGGGTGAGAATGTGGTAAAATCTGAAAACATGGTAAAAAAAATTAAATAAATCAGACGAGGGCTTTTATTTTTTTGGATTGCTTTTGAAACGTGTTGGTTGGGTTTATGGAAGTGTGTGTACGGGTCAATCGATAAAATTGGTTGGGTTTAGGGAAGGGGGAGGGTGGGTCAGCCGATTGTTCGCTCAGTCAGTCAGAAAGTCTGTCAAAAAGTGAATCGACAGCGGCCTCTGGTGGGTTTACGCGAGAACAGCAGGCGCGAATGGCACTCGCGAGAGAAATTTGAGATCTCAAAAAGTGTACACGGCGACCTCTGGCAGATTTGCGAAAACAAAAACTGCAGAAAAACGTGCCGCCGGGACGTATTTCGTGGTCTCCAGAAACGTCCGTTGAGGTACGTTTTCAGAATGAGCCTGGGTTGGAATTATTAGCCCCCATGTTTATTTTTTTACCCAATTTCTGTTTAACGGAGAGATTTTTTCCACACATTTCTAATCATAACAGTTTTAATAACTCATCTCTAATAACTGATTTATTTTATCTTTGCCATGATGACAGTAAATAATATTTGACAAGATATTTTTCAAGACACTTCTATACAGCTTAAAGTGACATTTAAAGGCTTAACTAGGTTAATTGGGTTAACTAGGCAGGTTAGGGTAATTAGACAAGTTATTGTATAACGATGGTTTGTTCTGTAGACAGTCAAAAAAAATTGCTTAAAGGGGCTAATAATATTGACCTTAAATTGTTTTTTAAAAAAATTAAAAACTGCTTTTATTCTATCTGAAATAAAACACATAAGACTTTCTCCAGAAGAAAAAATATTATCAGACATACTGTGAAAATTTCCTTGCTCTGTTAAACATCATTTGGGAATTCAAAGGGGGGCTAATAATTTTGACCTCAATTGTATGTTTATATGTATATAAATATATATATATATATATATATATATATATATATATATATATATATATATATATATATATATATATATATATATATACTGTAAAAAATGCAGGGTTTCACACAATGCATTCATGTTGACCCAACACAAATCGATTAAGTTAACAACACATTTTTTTATAATTCAACTTTTTATAGTTCAACAGCCAAGAACAAAGAAAACCACACTACACATACATATGATACATGTTACATATTCAGGCACCTGTCACATAACTTTTAACAAATTTATGTGGATTCAACATAAAAAAAATTAAGTTGTCACTAAGAAATCTCAAGAATTGTATTGTTTCAGCTTATTTTAAATAAGTAGTTTGAACAAGCAAAATCAAAATATTTTTGGAGTGTGTATATATATATATATATATTACATTAAAAACAATAAGGAACCATTTCACAGGGTGACTGGTGATTGAACTGTAAGTTTATAGTATGAATACAGGGAAAATATGAAGAAAACAAAGAGTGATACGATTTTAGAATCACTGACAGCAACAGTAATTTTCTTAATTACTCATAGAGGTAAAAAGTAGTTTCTCCTGAAATTAACGTATGTCCTAGAAGAGTAAAATCTTTATGATGACATTGATATCTAGGACAGACAACAGTATTTTCCCAGTTTAAACATGCATGTTATGGTGCAGAGTGGGAGTGAATTTAAAGATAAGCACTGCATTTTACTCATAAGCTTTTAACCGAGGAGGGTTTTTGTAACAGTCAGAGGTGAATGTGGTTACTGTGTAACATGCAGCACAGAAATACACTGCACTGTCAGTCAACGTAAGGTTCTTGACAGTAAGAGAGCCGTTGTTTCTCCCATCTCCATGCAGTGTGATCTTGGTTTTAAAGTCAGCCTCTGGGTTATCAAAGTTGAGATTGAGGTATCCCATAAACTCAAAGGCCATAATGTCTTTTTTGTACCATAAAATACGATCATAACTAGATATACTGTGGGCGCATAAGATCACAGCAGATTCATTTTGGTTCTTTATGAGGTCACCAGGGGACTGGAGGACTGTTTTAGCAAAACAGGGAGCTGTAATAAAAGAAGATACATTAAATATATAAAATACAATATCAGTCTGTGTTATTAATATTAAAAATTTTTACATAATAAACATTGTTACAATATATAATATTACCTGCAAGGCATACTAGAGAAACACAAACACTTAAAAGCACGCTAGTCATCTTTGCATTATGACAATGCTGGGAATGTACAGCAAGAAGGAACTTCTAACAGGAAATGATGTCATCTCTTGGGGCACTGACAAATAAGTTGGTAAGTTATACAATGGAAAATTAGTACTGTTATCATCAGAGATGTATAGTACTGTACATAAGTACTAAAAGGCTGTATCTGTACTCTACTGGGGTATTTTTTTCTCCTACTTCCACTTTTACCTCAGTACATATTTTCGATGAGTTTAATACTTTTACTCCGATAGAGTTTTTATGTGCTGCATCGTTACTCGTTACTAGGGGTGTCAAAATTATTGATATCGGTTCAGTAATAGATCATAACCGGTTATTACGTACTGACTTAATTTATCTCCTATACGCGATGTCACAGTAGAATACTATGGCTTACTACAATGAAGGCGGCACAGCACACGAGCCGCTATTTTACTACTATGGAGAAATGCTGTAAAACTCCATCTTTACCTCTCTCTCTCACACACACACACACACACTTTGGACATTTGACCCGCTGTCGTGTTTGTGAGGTAACTTTTCCTCTCTTCTTGGCTGTTAAAGAGATACTTGTGGATCCAGACACGAGCGTGCCTGAGATGCAAGTTTTCTCCACTGTGTCTATTACGGATTACCTGTGATAACCGCGTATTATGCGCATATAGACTGTAACCGCGGCTGTTCTTCCCGCCATCGGTGAACAGCGCTTTCATTTCTAAAGCCGATCGCATCCATTTCTGTTGAGCAGTTGAAGACAATAACCAGTCATAGGGGTGTAAGACCTCACTTGTCAGAGCTCAAAAAGCAAGCGGGATTATATTTACATGAGTTTATTTGCTATGATTGCTCATGCTGTCTTCTGTGCATGTATTAGAGTTTTGTTTAATACATTCAGAAAGAGTGTTTTCTTTGACCGGGTCAAATTAAAGGTACAGTTCGTATGTCTTACTGCTGTATTAAAGAACAAAATTGTATTACAAATAACATATAAATAGATGTATAGATTTTAATAAAAAAAATAGTGATGTGAAGAAAAAATCGAATTATGTATGGAACGCATCGTCAATGCACTGAGATTTTGAATTGAACCGAATCGATGGCATGATAATCATAACCGAACCAGACCGTGAGACCAGGGTAGATTCACACCTCTACTCTTTACAATTATAGACCTTATTCTTGGCTGCTGCATGGAGGGCGCCATAGTGACCAGCGTCTTCTGGTAGAATGTTTAGAACTTCAGTTTACAGCATTTACAACTGGTAATTGTTGCCAAAATGGATCCGAAAATGGGTTTCAATAGCGTTTTCAGTTGATTACCGAGTGTTTTTGTGACACACAACTTTGAAAGGTGTGTGTTAAAGCTGTTATAATCTATCAGATCTGTGGTTTAAGCACGAGAGAAAAACAGTATCGTAGGCCATGTTTCTTTTCGTTCTGCTTAATGACGTGCCCCAAAAAAAGATATTTAAAATAAACCAAACACTATGATGTCTTTTGATGCTTTTTTTAATAACTACATTACACAATACTTGTACTTTTACTTTCAGTACTTGAGTTGTCAATTTTGAAATAAACTACTTGCAATACTTAAGTACAAAAAATGTTGAATACTTTAGTACGTCCACTTAAGTATGGTGCTTAAAGAGCACTTCAACTTCTACTCAAGTCACTTTTTCATAGGGAACTGTTACTTAAAGGGCACCTATGGTAAAAAATCTACTTTTCAAGCTGTTTGGACAGACATATGTGCATGTATGGTGTATAGACCGTCATATTAGGGTGATATAAGCACACCCAGTGCTTTTTTTTTCAATTTAACAACATAAAAAACGGTGGACCAATTGGAGCGGTTTTCAAATCGACCGCTACTTGACATAGGAGTGCGGTCCCCCCCCGCCCACCAATATTGATTGACAGGCGTCATCATATCCTCAGTTTGTTGATTCACGTCCACCATTTTCAGCGTGAGTCGAATCGATATCACTAAAGGAACACCCTCGCTCTATTTTTAGATGCAATGCTCATTGGGCTCAACACAAGAGCAATATTCTCCACATTATCGCTCTAATCGGAATTATTGGTTGTATCTTTAGGTAGGTTTGCAAACATGTGTACTTCTCATTGAGTCTACCTTATACTTCAGCCGTTTGCATTTCTCGCAATCCCAGAAGCTCCCTGTGATCTTAACTAGCATGCGTTAACATAGGTTCTAAACATAGGTTTCTATCAGGGTACACTCAAGTCGACGGCTGGGCGCCGCGGACCGCTGCAGAAACCTATGTTTACAATTCAAAAATGCGTGGCGCGACGATTTGGGACACTTTATGCTTCTGGTGCGCCGTGTTGCGGCTTCGAGTGGCGCATCCGGTGCCTCAGTCAAAGTTAATTCAGTGTGCGTGGTTATTAGTTTCTGTGTACAAGCTCGGCACTTGAAACTAGCACACAGTTGGCTGTAAAACTGTACAAAGACACATATGATTTTGTACTCTCTGCTTGGTCTGTGTCAGAGTCGTACATGTACGACTGAATGGTGATCCTTTCTCTCTCCTTCTCCGTCTGCCTGTCTGTTGCAAACGCAGAGCGAGTGAGCTCATGGCCCCGCCCTCTTGTTACGTTGGCGGGAAGCCGAAACTAATTTACATGTGAAGCAACACACCCATAAATCAGCGAACTGTGGACACGCCCCCAACATGACACTTTTTAACACATTATAATAAAAAAATCTGAATTGTGTTTTAAACTGAACCTAAACTGGCACACTCAGAAGAGCCATAATATTAATATTAAATCATAAAAAAGAGGTAAACTATGTGCCCTTTAAGTCTGAGTCTCTAGTAATTTATACATCTCTGGTTATCATCATCTATCCCATAACAATTTGATAATTCTTTTATATTCATAAAATTCTAATTTGAAATCTTATCATTTGAACATTCAAGCTATACTTTTTAAACTGTATTCAAGTATAGCCTGATCTCATGAGGAAAAGATTACATTTTGCGTATTGTCATGAAAGTAACTACAAATCCATACAATTTAATTCATATGAAAATGCCATCACCCCAACTGTTTGGAGATTAGTAAATCATACTAAAATGTATAAATGAGATCCTACAATTCATAGGAAATAGACAGTAAAAGTAAGAATTACCAATAGATTGCTTTTATATATAAATATTTGATTAAAATGATTAAAAGTGATGTCTTTATAATGTTATGCAAGATCTAATTTCTAATAAATGCTATTGTAGAATTGTATATTTTTATTGCTTTTTATAAATCTTGTATTAATAACTGTACACCAGTAATAATTATTCATAAAAGAAAAATGCAATCAGCATATTAGAATGATTTCTGATCATCTACAGCAGTGGTTCCCAAAGTGGGCATTGCGGGACAATGAGGGGGGGGGGGGGTCGCAACAATTGGAGATTGTCAAAAATCTAATTCCTATTTAACTATTATAATTACCAAATTTTATCCATAATCTACAGAAGAAAAAATTGTGGTTATCAGTTCATATCAAAGGGCAATGCAGTGGCGCAGTAGGTAGTGTTGTCGCCTCACTGCAAAAACGTCACTGATTCGAACCTCGGCTGGGTCAGTTGGCGTTTCTGTGTGGAGTTTGCATATTCTCCTGCGTTCGTGTGGGTATCCTTTGGGTGCTTTCCCCCACAAGTCCAAAGACCTGTAATGTGCATTTATATAGCGCATTTGTGTATGGCCATTCACCCAAAGCACTTCACAATCATGAGGGGGGTCTCTCCACACCACCACCAGTGTGCAGTGCGCTTACCACACACAAGCTATTGGTGGAGTGGAGAGAAAATGATAGAGCCAATTCGGTGGATGGGGATGATTGGGACACCATGATCGTAAGGGCCAATGAGGGACTTTGGCCAGGACACCGGGATTATCCTACTCTTCACGAGAAATGCCATGGGATTTTTAATGACCACAGAGAGTCAGGACCTCAGTTTAACATCTCATCTGAAAGATGACGCCCACTGACAGTGTAGTGTCCCCTTCACTTTTAGTGCGGCATTAGGACTCACACAGACCGCAGGTTGAGCGCCCCCTGCTGGCCTCTCTAACACCACTTTCCCAAGTCGTCTCCCATCCGGGTACTGACCAGGCTCAGCCCTTCTTAGCTTCAGTGAGTAACCAGTAATGGGCTGCAGTATATGGCTGTGGCTGTGTCATTGGAGTCACCGATAAGCTGAAGCTTTCATATGAAAGTTTTTTGTAATAGGCAGAGGTGTTTGTGATCACTGTGTAATATGCTGCACAGAAATACACTGCGCTGTCAGTCGCTGTGAGGTTCTTGACAGTTATGGTTACATTTTTACCTCCATCTCCATTCAGCTCAACCTTTTTTACAAATTCAGACTCAAGTTGGTCACTTGAATATGAACGATACCCAATGTACATAAAGTCCTTTGTGTTCTGCTTCTGTCTGTACCAAAGAACACAATAGTAACTTGGTATGTTATGTGTGCATACGATCACTGCAGATTCAGCTTGGTTCTTTATGAGGTCACCAGGGGATTGTAGAACAGTTTTACCAAGACAGGCAACTGTAAGAAGAGAAAATATACAATGTTTTGTAATCTGTGTCAAACTCTATACTTAAATAAAATGACAAAAACATTTGATTGTACTACCTGTGAGGCTTGCAAGACAAATATAAACACTGAGAAGAATCCTGGTCATGTTTGCTTCATGTGCTGGTCAATAATACTTTGAATTAAATGCAGGATTATGCTTGTAGGAAGTGATGTCACTTCTGGAGGCACTGACAAGTAGATCAGTAGATGGGTTCATACTAAGGCCCAATCCCAATTCTATTTTTGTACCCCTTCGCCTTTCCCTTGGCACTATGTGACCAAGTGGTGCTCACTGCAGATCCACTTGGGCAGAGCTGAGCTCCAGCAAGGGGGAGCTTGAGCTCCAGCTCCTTCTTCCTTGCACTTCTTCTACGAGTGATGTCACTGGGGGTTGCGGTTAGGGGTAGGGTGGGTGTACGCATTAAAATAGCTTATAGGGGGAGGAGCGAAAGCTCAAGCTTCCCCTCGCTGGAGCTCAAGCGGCTCTGCAGCGAGCAGTGTCTTCAATGTGAAGGGGAAGGGCTTTAAAATGTACCCCTGCACCTGCACACGTCATCGCAATCTCTTGCTTCATATGAGATCAGACGATGGCGACTGCTGTAGTTATTCCAGTTGGGTTATTTTTTGGTATTTATCTTCAGGAAATCACTGAAAGCAAATATTATATTATCATAACGATCTAATGTGGTAATAAGATCATAACTATACTGCGCATTTACACAGTGGCCATATTCATCTATGTAAACACACAAAAAACAACATTAACATTATAGCAGACACTGTAAAAAACTCATTCCCAGCCACTAGACTTATCTGACAGGGTGTCCGAGTGTCAAGAGTCAGAATGTTGTGGAACTGCTGTATATGAGTTATTATTATAGGTTATAGATCACGAAATTTAGCAGTTTTTATTTTAGCGTTTTTTTTTTAAGTATGTTGGTAAAATACAAATGCGGTTATGAATATATTAAAACGTGCTTGTTTGATGTAAAAATTCATAATAATGACCAAAAAATACTAATTTGTGGATCTCCTTACGTCCGGGTTCAGCTATACTGCCATTATGGCTGGTGTATTCTGGGAAATTTTCTTACCCCTTGGTTTCGAGTGTGGTCCTGAAAAATCTTCGTTCGAAGGGCTATTCACCCCTTCGTCTTAGCCCTATGTCTTCAAGCTAAAGAGAATTGGGACACCCCTACCCCTTGACGTGAACGTGCAAAATGAGGGGGAAGGGCTAAGGGGTAGAATTGGGATTGGGCCTAAGACCTTTATTCGGAAGTTTAAGAAAATGATTAGAATGAATTGTGAATGAAACGAAAGGTGATTGCGAGATGTAAACTCAGAATTTAAATTATGATGGAACATTTCGAAACGGTGAGATGTAAACCTAAACCTGAAGAAAAAAGGTCATAATTTTGTTTCTTGTAATTCTGGCATTGAATCAAATTCCACAGGTGTGGAGAGAATCAAGTTATTTAAAAGGTTTTTGTATTAGACGGAGACACAAGTGATCACTGTGTAATATGCTGCACAGAAATAGACTGCGCTGTCAGTCACTGTGAGGTCCTCAATGGTCAAACTGCCATTTGACCTTGCATCTCCTTTCAGTTTGATGTTGTCAAATCCCAGCTCTTTATTCTCATCATTTAAATTAAGGTATCCCATCAATTTAAAGCCAAACGAGTCTTCACTTTGTTTGTACCATAATATTCTGTTATAATTTGGTATGTTATGAGTGCATGTGATCACAGCGGATTCACTTCGTTTCTTGATGAAGTTGTCAGGCGTCTGGTCAACAGTTTCACCAAGACAAGCAACTGTAAAGAAAAAAAAGGTGTATAAATATACTAAAATATCTGCTCATTGTGTAAGTGTACATTCTTGATCTTACCTGTAAACATCAGCAGAGATGCAGATACAGTGAGAAATGTTGTCATCATGGCTTTCTTTCAAATGTTTCTGCTGTGAATTAAAGGCATGAGCAGAAGGCAAATACACTAAATGGCAAATAGACTGAATATTTGTTTACCCACACTGCCCCCTGCTGGTCCATTGATCTATTTTTGTTGATGTTTTTGTTCATTTCTCTTCACAGTTTGAAACACTGTGTCTTCACTCACTGAACAGAAATATATGGCAGTATCCTCTGGCTCCAGATTCTTCACAGTCAGCGATCCATTCTCAAAAACCTTTTTGTCGGCCAAAAATTTGTTTGGCTCAGAATCTCCATAATCTGGATTGCTGTAAGAGGTTGTGAACACTACGAGTCTCATCATTTGTCCTTGCCGCTGTCTGTACCAGTACATCTGTCTGTAGTCTGAACCTTTAGTGTGTGTGCAGTCGATTTGAGCAGATTTACCCTTTAGTTCATAAAGAACAGCAGGACTTTGTAAAACATCTCTTCCACCTGAGGTACCTGTGCAAAAATACAGTACATGAGAATAATAATATACTGTAAGTGTAAAGAAGAAACTGTGAAGACGTCTAGATACCTTGCCACCAATACACTAATAAAATTAATGGTATTAAGATTCTACTCATGTTGAGATCTTGAATATAACCTAAGTTGATTCTGTCAAACAACACACAACCCAGCTAGCAAAATTCATGTGGCTTAAATCCGGCCCACAACAGACACTTACATCCAGCCAACATACTGCATGGAATGATGGCACATGGGCGGTCTGCTCCTGTTTGCCAGATCTGGGCCACAATTACGTCATAGCAATACCACTTATCACCAGAAATCAACCAAATAACCCAGAACTGACCCTATTCTGGGCCACAGACTGGTTTTATTTTGGCCCAGATCTGGCCCGCACCAGATACTTAAATTTGGCCCACATACCGCATGGAATGATGGCACTTGGGCAGTCCGCTCCTGTTTGCCAGATCTGGGCCACAAGTAAGCCATAATCATACCACATATCAGCCAGAATTCAACCAAATAAACCAGAACTGACCCTATTCTGGGCCACAGTTTGCTTTTATTCTGGCCCAGATCTGGTCCACACCAGATACTTACATCTGGCCCACATACCACATGGAATGATGGCACTTGGGCGGTCCACTCCTGTTTGCCAGATCTGGGCCACATTTGCCATATCTTCTCTGGGCCACTTTAGGCTCACAGCCACATTAGTCAAAGCTTACTCTTCCGAATATTTGGCCCACATATGTTTTAAGATAACTGGGCCACATTTGCCATATCTTCAGTGGGCAACTTTAGGCTCAAAGCAACATTAGCCAGAGCTTACTGTGCTTAATATTTGCCAAAAGTGGCCCACATACATTTTAAAATAACTGGGCCACATTTGCCATATTTTCTCTGGGCCACTTTAGGCTCACAGCCACATTAGCCAGAGCTTTCTGTGCCGAAAATTTGACAAAAGTGGCCCACATATGTCTTAAGATAACTGGGCCACATTTGCACCTTCACATGTGAGCCACTTTGGGTTTAGACCCAGATTACCCTTAAATGACTATGCCACATTTTTGCCTACTGTGGCCCACATTTCTCCTCTGTCATTTGGGCCAAATTAATAATTTTCCACCTGGGTCACAGTAGGCTCACATACAGATTACATTTTGCCTTAAGTGCCAAATCTTTGCCCTAAATGGCCCATATATTAATTGGAATCTTTGGCTCCCGTTTGCCATTATACAGGTGGGCCATTTCAGGCTCACGTTCATTTTGTCTGGGCCAAAAGAAGACCACCAGTGCCGCCAATAAAACATATGCCAGAGTAATTGGTGGTTCATTCCACAGTGGAAAATCCTGATAAAGCAAGGGGTAAGCCCAAGGAAAATTGAGTGAGTGAGAATTTCTTAACAGCACAAGTAATGTGTGCATCTCAAATAAGCAGGATGCAAATATTAGCAAGAAACAAGCAAGCCCGTTAGCAGGTGCAAATGATGTGGTGTGGTTAATTCTGCAGCAGCTTTTTGTATTGTAGCATGACGGCACATCACACTGTGTAAACTAGCAGCACAGTAATACAATGTGCTGTCACTGGCTTCAAGATCTTTGATTGTTAAATAAGCCTCCGCTGTTCCATCTCCATTCAAACTGATTTTTTTATTTAAATGATCCTCTGGGAACTGATTTTTGTTCCAGGTGTATCCCAGTATTGTAAATCCATGACTAAGCGATTGTTTGTACCAGAAGATCATAGTGTAGGATGGTATTTTGTGTGAGCATGCAAGATCTGCGGAGTCTCCCTTATTTTTAATTAGATTTGGGGGACTTTGTTGAACACTGCCATTGACAACAGAACCTGTAATAAGAAACACAAACTAGTTGTACTGCTACTGGTAACAAGAAAAACTTGCATTAACGTAAAATGTATATTGTGAAATATGTACCTGTAAGCCAAAGTAGTGAGGCAAGAAGAACTCTGATCATGTTGATTATACTGTAGAAATATGTGGAGGAAAAAAACATACCTCAGTAAGCATCGCAATACAGCTACCCCAAGTATTTGAGAACACTTTCTTGTAAGAGGCTTTAGTGCCTCCTACCCAGAGATTTTGTTATTGCTTCAGTTAATTACATTAAACTATAAAGTTAAGATTTAAAAAAAGTTGTCACCATATTTGTTCGACAATTGCTTTAATTTGTATTCTCCCAAAAATCAATTTTTTTCAATATCTTTAGATACGTGAATACATTAAAAAATACATTTTCCCATTTTCCCCATGCACCTACCAAACAGGAAATCGATAAGGTCTTAGATACAAAACTTTGTAAAGGTGCAGAACCCAAGTTAGTTTCAGCTTGAGGTCACATTTATGGTTCCAATAATCAAAGAATGACAAGTTTCCAAAAGCAGCAAAACAGCCCCAGACCATCACACTACCACCACCACATTTTACTATTGGTATGATGTTCTTTTTCTGAAATATTGAGGAGTGTTAATTTTACGCCAAACATAATGGGACACACACCTTCCAAAAAGTTTGGTTCGCTGCAGTCCCAAAGCTTTATAACCTTTTCCAGACAAGTAGGTCTCAATTACTTTCTTTCTCATTTTTTATTTTTTTTTGTCACTAATGGTCATGAGCTTTGGGTCATGAATGAAAAGACAAGATCTCAGATACAAGTGGCCGAAATGAGTTTCCATTGCAGGGTGCACCCTTATGGATAGGGTGAGGAGCTCTGTCACCCGGGAGGAGCTCTGAGTAAAGCCGCTGCTCCTCCACATTGAGAGAAGTCAGCTGAGGTGGCTCGGGCATCTGTTTCGGATGCCTACCTAGGGAGGTTTTCCAGGCATGTCCCACCGGGAGGATTCCTCGGGGAAGACCCAGGACACGCTGGAGGGACTATGTCTCTCGGCTCTCTGGAGGAAGTGTCTGGGGAGAGGGGAAGTCTGAGGAGTTTTACTTTTAGGCCAAACATAATGGGACACATTTAACTGTTGGTATGATGTTCTTTTTCTGAAATATTGAGGAGTGTTACTTTTCCGCCAAACATAATTGGACACACACCTTCTAAAAAGTTTGGTTCGCTGCAGTCCCAAAGCTTTATAACCTTTTCAAGACAAGTAGGTCTCAATTATTTTCTTTCTCATTTTTTTTGTCACTAATGGTCATGAGCTTTGGGTCATGACCGAAAAGACAAGATCTCAGATACAAGCGGCCGAAATGAGTTTCCTTCGCAGGGTGGCAGTGCGCACCATTATGGAAAGGGTGAGGAGCTTTGTCACCCGGGAGGAACTCTGAGTAGAGCCGCTGCTCCTCCACTTTGAGAGAAGTCAGCTGAGGTGGCTCGGGGATGCCTCCTGGATGCCTACCTAGGGAGGTGTTCCAGGCATGTCCCACCGGGAAGATTCCTAGGAGAAAGACCCAGGACACACTGGAGGGACTATGTCTCTCGGCTGGCCTGGGAACGCCTCAGGATCCCCCCAGAGGAGCTGGAGAAAGTGTCTGGGGAGAGGGGAAGTCTGGGGTGTTCTCCTAAGACGGCTGCCCCCGTGACCCAGCCCCGAAAAATGAAAACAGGGTTGGGCACCCCTGAAATACAGTGAAAATATCAACAGAACAATGCTACTGTACAGAATGTTAAAGTAAGCCTAGATCTTCAGGTGTTGTGTGTAATACTGGCACTAAATCAAAAACTACAGTCGTGAAGAGACATGAAAAAAATATGCTTTCCTCTGAATCAAGCTGCTTATTAGAGGTTTTTGTATTAGGCAGAGGTGATTGTGATCACTGTGTATAATACGCTGCACAGAAATACACTGCGCTGTCAGTCCCTGTAAGGTTCTTGATAGTCAAAGTGCCATTTTTCTTTGCATCTCCCTCAAGGTGGATCTTGTTTTCAAATTCAGGCTCTATAGTCTGATCCAAAAAAAGGTATCCCATCAACTTCAAGCCCAATGTGTCCTGTTTGTACCACAGCATTCGGTCATAGTTCTGTATTTTGTGAGTACATGTGATCACAGCAGATTCACGTTGATACTTGATGAAGTTGCCAGGCGTCTGATGAACAGTTTCACCAAGGCAAACACCTGTAGTGAAGGGGAAATGTTAATAAAGCCATTAAGACTAAAACAATTAATACATTGTGGAAGTGCAGTGCATATTTGTTCATACCTGTAAACATCGTTAGAAATGTTACCCTAGTGAACAAGCACATCATTGTTTCTTTCAGCAAGTGTTCCTCCAATGATTTAAAGTCACAGAAGGAAGCAAAAGGATGTGATGTCAGCGGTATTGGTCTCTAACTGGTGACGTAAAGAGTCAACATGAAATGTGATTGAGTTAGCATATATCTAGAATGAAAATTATGCTAAAGGTTATGCAGGGCCTCGCACACGTAATACACAATTATGTAGTGCATTAGTTTTAAATTAGCTCAAAGGGAATATAACAGAATTTAAAGCGGCTTCAAAAGAATCAACTCTTTTGCACTGAACAAACAAATCGTCTAGTGCTCATTTGAACAGACAGGGCTGTTGACTCAAAAATGAATATTGCTATTCGAAATAAAGTAAAACAGTTTAATATTTAAGCAGGGTAACAAGCTCTAGGTATAAGGCAATCGATTCATAAGTATACACAGGCCACTTTTCTTTAATACAAAAGAGACTTTATTGACTACAAACAAAACTAGCACACACACATATACACACACACATTCGTACCGGTTGCAGACAAGGAATAGAAGGAAAAGAAGAGTTTAGGAGAGATGTGATGTAAACCTCAAGATGTAAAACCTAACCAAGTGAACCAAATAATCAATTCAACCTTTACTGTGTCTTAGACAGGGTTATCTATCATTCAACATGATTAGCAGATCATACACCAGTTCAACAATGGATCTGTAGATGTACTTGCGTTCCTTAGTGATGTGGAGAAATCCCTCTGTGGAGCTAGATTCCCACGAGTTGACTGGTAATTGATTGGTCGTTGAAGTGACGTCTCTGAGGCTGCTGATGAAGTGAAGTCCGGTAGTTCAAGTTGAATACGACATAACTGTTGTCATGTTGACTGGTTTCGTGACTGGTTTTCGTTGACTGGAACTTAACTTAACTAGACTCTTGACGGAAAGAAAAAAAAAGAAGAGTAAAAGGACATCAATATGGGATGATATCAGCCTCAAACTCCCCATCTTTCAAGTCTGGCTGTACTGGACCTGGAGGAGAATTCCCCTGGAAGCGGAGCATCTCAACTCCTCAACAGCTGCTGCTGGTGCAACTGCTCTGTTGAGACTGGACTCGACTGTACTCTGCTCAAACTCTGCTCTGCCTAGAAATTTTTGGGGTGATGGGTTTTAACCATCAATGTTTCCAGTCCCTAACAGAGCTGGATCAATGAGGCATTGTCCATGGATCTGCATGACAGTCCCATGTTCGCACATGCAGCTTTGGTGTGACTTACTCACATGAGCCATGGACTGGTGCTTAGACATATAGTATTAAGCATACATTTATAATATGAACATGATACATTTTACATATCTATAATTGAAAGAAATGAAAGAAAGGGAAAGGGTTTCACTCATTCATCTCGAATAACACACATAATGGTACGTTTGTGATAAATCAAAGCATGATGGTTATGCATGATTAATGCTTTGTTAACATATAGAGGATTCAGGTGTCATAAAAGGGCAATAAAATGAGTCCGCTATAATCGTTTTGAGGGTGATCTGATGAACTTTAACAGTTGGTGATAGTTTATAAATTTCAGAGAGGATTTTGATTCTGTTTTGGACCGTCAGTATTTTGGAAGTCAGTCAATTCTCTGTCTTGCATGGGGGTTGAAAACCCCATTTCCCGAGGTCAAACACAAGCTCTTTGTTAAGAAAAGGGTTTTCGTGATCAGCTTCTCATTTGTCTTGAGATAATTGATCAGGATAGTGGGTCCGATGACACTTAACTGATGATGAACCCGTCATGAGGCCGATAGCCTCAAGGCATCCGCTTCCTGTTCTGTACTGCAACAAAAGTGACCTGACCTTCTGATTTTGGTCAGAGACCAAAATGGCTCTTGATCATGGTGATTCTGATCACAGGTGTCGACTCGGTTATCAGTGTCTGCATTGTTAAGTCCCCACAGTTACTCATTGTTCTTTATCTTCTTGTTGCTTAAAACTTGTCTCTTTTAAGATCTATTTGTCTGTATATTGGGCAACAAAACTAATTTCGCTAAGTGAAGTTTAGTTATAAACAAATTCTCAATGCACCAATCAGACGACTCCTCAGCTACTACAAATACCCTGGGTTACATACCACCACTATCTTCGTTTTGAAGAATCCCCCCATCCACCCTACTCCTCCTTCTTCCTAGATGGGTGACACGGTGGCCCAGTGCTTAGCACTGTTGCCTCACAGCAAGAATGTCTCTGGTTCTAGGCTTTACCAAACCAGCAGACATTTCTGTGCAGTGTTTGCATTTTCTCCCCGTGCTCACGTGGGTTTCCCCCGGGTTTCACGGTTTCCTCCCACCGTCCAAAAAACATGCAACATAAGTTAATTGTCTAATCCAAACCGGCACTATAGACATGCTCCTAGTAAATGGTTATCTCTCAAGAGCAATCACTGGCTGTTCATTGGTTATTACAGCGGGGGAGTTCTCGAGATCTACCTGAGCTCAAACTCCCTTCTCGCCTTGCAACGGGAGGGAGCCCCGGGCTCGAGGACCTTATGAGCTCAGGGCTCTCTCCCGGGACAGCATGCCAAACAAGCTTATAATTAATCATCAGCTAAGTGTGAACTCTTGAAAAATACATTTTCTCATCGGAGTGCGAGTTTTGTAAAGCCACTGATGTTGGACTGGTTTTAATCAAATTCTAGAATGTTGGTCTCGAACCACCACATGCTAATAGACATCTATGAATGCCATCAATGGTTTCATTGGAGTATAAAGTATTTCCTAGTACAGACACCCAACTGCTTAAGCTCAGTTTGACTCTTCTGACATACAGGATATTTGCTGTACCAAACTGCCATCTGTTGGCTAATGCTCGTTTTGTATTGTTTTATTCACACTGTTTTTGTATAGCTTCAGCAGCCTTTAATGCACTGTGTTGGCTCACTGAACAGAAATATATGGCAGAGTCATCTGGCTCTAGATTTTTCACTGTGAGAGATCCACTTGAAGGATCTTCTTTAGGAGCATCATATTTCTTCTCATCAAAATCTCCAAAGTCTGGTTTTGAATTAGCCATAGTGAATACTATGAGTCTCATAGTCTCTCCTGGACGCTGCCGGTACCAGTACATCTGGTAGTAAGATGAACCCTTATTGTGTGTGCAGTTCATTTCAGCATAACTCTCCTTTGGTCGCCAAAGAATTTTAGGGTTTTGTAAAACACCATCGTCACCTGCAGTGCCTGTGGAAAATTATTAATTATGTTTATCAGAATGAATAATTTGAAATATAAATTATTTGCTAAATGTTTTAGATACCTCTGCTCCAGTGCAGCAACAGTAGCAATGAAATAATACTTCTAGTCATGTTGAATTATGGTGTGTACAGTGAGTCCCAACCCTAAATTCAGATCTGATCAGTTACTCAACAGGATATGACATCATAGGCCTTTTCCTGGAAATAAACAAAACCATATAAACAGGGTTTAAACTTTTACATTGGCTGTTTCTCAATACCAAGTACGCAAAGTTTGGACTTGCGTTCTTGGAAGTTCAGACTTGAAAGAACGAACTACTGAGGGCGTGAGGACACAAGTCGGGTACTTCTTTAAATGGAACAGCAGTGTACTTTATAACGTCACTTAACTCATGATAGATTCATCGGTTTCACTGTACATTAACACTAAAATGATTTATTTATATAAAGCACGCCCTTATAATTAATATTATATTATTATTATAAATCTATATTTTTGATTTAAGAAAATGTAAACATAAATCACTATAAATGTGAAGTGAAATATAGGTTATTATACGCAGACTCGTGTCTTTTATTATAAGATTTAATAAACTACAATGGACATTATACAAGTATAAAGTACAAGACGTACACAATGAGAAATGAAGATAACGTTAAGCAATTTGGTAAATAAAGAAAAACCTCATACAACACGGTAACATAACTAAAGACAGTTATAAAATGTAAGAAAATAACACAAAATAATTCACCTGATAACAAATGATAGATTTAAAAAACCAAAAACTGTCCGTTAGATTTGCGCAAAATGTATTAAATATCATGTTTTAACTACAATAGACTGGCCGATGTAAAGCTGCTCTCGGCGGGGGAGGTGTTGACGAAGCTCCCGCTGACAGCCTGGGAGTCAGAGTCTGAGTAAGCTGAGGCGCATCGCTCTATCTTTATAAATAAACTGGCGATTCGAGTTTAAAACAACTACATTCTCACCTGAAAAACTCTTAAAACTTTAATTAGTAACACAACAGGGGAGTATTTTTAAAACCGTGCAGGTTTTCTCCTCCGCCATTAGCTTTCGCTGGTTACACTGCAATGTATTCTGGTGATACCTGTGCTTTGTAATTTCGCATTCTTGGCAAAAGAGGCAGAGCAAGTACACATCTGGGAATTTTATCTGTACTTGGCAAGATGTGACCTTTGAATTGGAACACTGGTTTGGCGATGGTTGATGACAATTCACGAGGACACAAGAACGCACGTACAGACAAGAACGCATATTGAGAAACAGCCATTTTGTCATATAAGCAATCGTTGTTCAAATGATCTGACTTTAGAATGAGCAAGTATGGAAAACAGTGAAACGCTATGAATTAAACATGCCTATTATCCAAAATCATGCTCCGTTATGAAGAGATTTCCATCAACAGTTTTGCTTGTTATTGGTAAAGAATTAAAGTTGAGGCTCATATAAACTGTCAGTGTGACTGTGGCAGGATTTTGTATCAGACAAAGGAAGTTTAGATCAGTGTGTCATAAGCTGCACAGAAATACTCAGCGCTGTCATTCAGAGTGAGCTCTTTGATAGTCAAAGTGCCGTTTCTCCTTCCATTTCCATCCAGAATTATCTTGTTGCTAAATTCTGTCTCTTTGTTATGAGTTTCACCATTAAGATATCCCATTAGTTTAAGTCCCAGCTGTCCCTTGGTCTGCTTGTACCACATAATTTGAAAATAACTTGCTATGTTGTGTGTACATACAAAGACAACAGATTCGTTTGGTGTCTTAATTGATTTAGATGGACTCTGGTGAACAGTGTTACCAAGAGAAGAATCTGTAAAGAGACAAATAAATGACAGGTTTAACAAGAAACTATGGTTTAATTGCTGTCGTTGTGACAAAAAAAAAAGAAAGAAAGTAATACATTACCTGTGAGAAACATCAATGTGAGAAAGAATCTTGGGAGAATATGATTCATGTTGTTTCTGTATGTCACATATCTCTGCTGTGAGTAAACACAGGTGATGAACAGAATAAAGGCACTGGTGGAAGTGATGTCATCAACTCAAATGTTTGACCCTTTCGAAAGACAGTATGCAAAACAGGTCTACATTAAAGTTGTACAAACTATGTCCAGTAAGGTCTTTGGTGTTTAAAAATGCCAGGAAATTCCGACTTGCAGTTTCGTCATTGTAATGTTTGGGACGAAATTGTAATTATTTAATTCCTTAGTGTGAACATCAGCGACATTTTATACACAGGAAGACATTTTGTTTTATCCAAAAATAAAAACAAAAGAAAGAAGTTTTTTGATTTTATACTTGGACAACATTTTAAAAATATCAGACCATTTAAAATGACAAAACATGTAGGATGTATGTGGAGTTTGTGTTTTTCTTGCCTTTTTTGTAGCACAATTTCCCAGTATATTTCTATGTATTATATGATAGAATGTATTAATTGTGCCACATCGCCACCTGTTGGTTAGTACTGTAAGTGTCGTTATTAAAACATCATTTTACAGTACTACAGCATTTGACATAAGGTGAATAAGGGACAATTATTGAATTTGCCATGAATTAACCCTTTCATGCATGAATTATGGAAAACATCTGGATTTTTTTAATTATTATTTTTATAACTTTTATATGAAACTAAAATTTAAATCCATTCTCATTTTTACAAGTGTGTTTTATTTAAAAAGTATTTAACTGTCCACATATGTGGACACCATGCAACATAGGTGTAAAACGGGACAAAGACATAGCTGACAATATGGAATATTGTGGATTTTCTTAATGGCCTGTTATTCTATTCATATCAGCCCATTTATTAAAAACAGTAGTACAATATAATAACAATAAAACACATTGTATGAACAATAACACCAGTAGTTATGCATATGCAAAAACGTCTGCACTATGAGTATATTTTTTTTGGCACATTAGTGTGGCAACTCCAATGACATGCTGGGGTTTCCTTACTTTCAGGGAAGCTTGAAGTCGGTTGCTAGGGATACGGATGTTGGAAGAGGGCGTTGTAGATGAAGTCCTTCCTGGGCTTTCTGTAGTTAAGACAGAGTTTCAGAGTTCTGATGAGTTGACCTGATGGATTGTTGTTGAAGCGGATGCATAAGCAGATCGTGGGTCGAGCCGGCAGCAAGTGAAGGTTGCGGTTTGCTCCGTCATGTAACGAGGCTTCCTGCAAGGTGATGTAACAGCCACAGTACAAGAAGAGCAAAGTCCAGGCAGCAACGATGGTGATGACTGGCAAAGACGACCAGCAAAGACGACAAAGAAATTCCCTTGTTCAAAGTTTTTTAGGCTTTGGGTATTGGTCAGGCCTACACAGTGATTGTCCAATCAGAAAAGCTGCGGGGTGGGATAACGCCCCCATTCCCTCCTCAAGGAGGCCGGGTTGGCACATTGTGCGAGTGCCGTGTTACCTGGCTTTGATTGTAAGATATTGAAATATAATATTTTAACATGGACACTTTTCATAGGATGGTTTCTTCATATAAACATTTGAAAGTTTCCTAGCTTCCGATCAATACCAAACATGAAATATTTGACAAACGTTCTGTAGATTTCATTCACCACCAACGGCTATAACTCAATAACTATCCATAACAGTTAGTAAACACATGGAACATGTACACACAAGAACCTACAGAAACTTTGAACAAGCATACATTACTCACACACAGTTTAACCGAATGTCCATTTAAACTGTGCAAGTTTTTGATCACTTATGTGTCTGCTTGAGAAATGTGTATTCCCTCGCAGAGGCGCTTCACAGACGCGAATCACAAGGGGCTTGCTGAGCAATCTCAAAATCCTGTTTGAAGACTCAGTGAGTGTAGAGTCTTTTTTATAGTTTTAAGATGTAGAGTTAATTAGCGAGCAATTGTAATCGCGTTTGGAAAGTCATCCAGTGGATAACCTTTGCTGGGTGCCTGTGGATTGCTTTGAAAATGAAATCAAAGCTCAGACATGTGGGCACCAATCAATCTTTTAAGGATAATATGGTGTGTTACTTGTTGAGTTCTTAAAAGATCTGTTGACTCCCTACGTTTCATTAAACTTACATTACCAAGACAACAACCGACGCATGTCTTTGGACTGTGGGGGAAACAGGAGCACCTGGAGAAACCCCACGAACATGGGGAAAACATGCAAACTCCACACAAAAATGGCCAAGCTGGGACTTAAACCAGTGACCTTCTTGCTGTGAGGCAACAGTGCTAACCACTGAGCCACCATGTCACCCTTAACTTTCAACCAGCACAAAAAAAAAAAATGTTTCTTTAGACAATCACTTTTTTTCACCTTTAAGTAAACCGCCACAAACAATATTAAACCTTTTCTTACTAATCCACTAAGAATATGAACAAACACTCAATAGTGGCTATGTTTACATGGACATTGATTCATTTTCTTTTCAGCTTAGTCCCTTTATTAATCTGGGATCGCTACAGCGGAATGAACTGCCAACTTATCCAGCATATGTTTTTTTTTAAGCAGTGGATGCCCTTCCAGCAGCAACCCATCACTGGGAAACACCCATACACATTCACATAGACTACAGACAATTTTAGTTTACCCAATTCACCTGTACCGCATGTCTATGGACTGTGGGAGAATCCGGAGCACCTGAAGGAAACCCACGCGAACATGGGGAGAACATGCAAACTCCACACAGAAATACCAAATGACCCAGCTGAGACTTAAACCAGCGACCTTCTTGCTGTGAGGCGACAGCACTACCTACTGTGCCACTGCATCACCCTGTTTACGTGGACATATGTAAGTAAATAAGTTACCTAACCTATATGAGGCAATAATATAATTAAAGGTGTTTATATGAGTTGCTTTTAGAATGTTCCTTTTATGTTCTTCTTTTACATGTTATAGTACATAAATTGAATAATGTCATCACATCACCATGCTATCCAATGTTTTGTGTAATTAAAGGCATTTCGTTTATTTTTTTTTCCGGGGTTTTTACGTCTATTGGAAAGGAAAGTAGAGAGAACTGACAGGAAAGCATGGGGAGGGGAATGATAGGACCTGCCTAGGCATAGGCAGAATCGAACTCAAGTCGCCGTGAGCACCTGAGTGCATGTGTCGATGCACTAACCACTACACCACTGGTGCTGACAGGCATTTCATTTCAGTTTCAGACTTCAAGTGCAGTTCAGCAGTTCCACTTTCATTCAGCAAAATTTCATTCATGGCCGTGATAAACTCCGAGCTCCTGGATGCTCTGATGAAGTAAGGACTGATAGTGGAGTTGTTTCAATGAAATTTGATAATGCACACAGAATGAAAAGAAAATGTCTGCATTTCACAAGTTGTGTTACAATGTGCGGAAGAAAGTCCTACATGATGGTAATATTTTATTTAACACTAGATTTACTTACCCTTTGCAAATCTGAATCAATTCCCTGAACATAACACCTACTAGCACCCCCGCTGAGATTTTCACAGGTCTTCAGCTCTATTGTTCTGCTTTTGTTGTGCAAACACACCTATTACATGTGAGGCCTGGCACATTTGCATTTGTTAGCTTAAACCAAGGTAGGCACTGTTTGTCTGTACAGCCCCTGGCACAGCAGCTGTAGCACCCTGCCTCTGTGCCAATAGTTCCTTGTGCTGCATGAATCGGCAACAAAGTTCCTTAGCTAGAAGACTCAGAAACAATCTTCTTTTGCCTGGCCACCCTGCCTTGTACAAAATGTAGGCATTCACCATCGCCAGGTCCCGCATATTGTAAAAAAAACACTACTGGCCACCAGCATGTTGCTGCTCTTACAGAATACATCAGCGCTGTTTGGTCCAACAGGTCTACACCACACTGTAAAAGCAGAGAGTCATGAGTATATGCGCTTTTTTCTATAGGCCTGTATAGCACACATCAGAAAACATTGTAGCACTGGTGTAAAATTATATACACATTCACATACCTTCAATGTGGTTATAGTCTTATCTTGTTGGGTTTCCTCTTTCTGCCATTGATTGTCACGTCTTGGTGCATGGCACTTAGAACTTGTTTTTTTTTAGGAGCATAAATTGTCAAGGAGGCACTGCCACTTCTAAGCACTAAAGTGGAGAATACCTCTCGCTGTGCAGTGTCCTGATAAAGTTCACACCAGACTTTATTCACCATGCCCAGTAGCATTGTTTTTTGCTGCAGTAGTCTGTGCAACAGTGACAGTAAAGTAAATAAAATTGTCTGTCGAGATATTTCTTCTATCACCAAAGTTGGCTACATCAGATTTAAGACCACGTTCTCTGCCAGCCTTTCTCCCTTCTGACGACAGGGGTCCTTTCCCAAGTAAGGAGATGCATTGCAGACATATTTGGTCTTCAAATCCATGGCCATCCAGAACATGATCCCAAATTTGCCTGGCATGGTTGCGATATACTGTGTGAATGGACAACGAACCTTGGTAGGGAACAGTTGTTCATCTATGGTCATGTTTCCTCCTGGAGTGAAACTCTCAGCACAGTTCTTGTTGAAGTGTGTCCAGTTGTCGGAGATTGCAGCAAACTTGTCTGTTTTCACCCATTCTGCACACGTGTCCCTGTCATCAAATCGAAGGTGTTGCATAACTTAAATGAATCTTGAGGCATTGTCTCTTTGATTACTGGCACCAGAAAGCTTTCTAACCAGCAATCCACCATTGCACCAACGGATACACATGATTACCAACAGAATTGAAATGAATGCCGTCAATTCATGAATTGCCAAATTCCAGTCCGGCTCTTTTCTGTGGGATTGATGGACTGTGCACTCCCTGATGGTCTGCAGCATTCCCCCATCTAACAGGCAAAGGAAGCTTTGGATCATGCTTGTAATTTCACTCTGTCGGACGATAAATAAAAAGAGAATGGTAAATTTACAAGAACCTTACTCTAAATCGGTTTTTATAAATATCATATGTACCATGGCATTGACAAACCTAATCACTTTGTAGGTCCAGCTTGCGCAGTGAAGCACGAGTGATTTGATACTGCTACTTCCAATGTCTTCCTCTACCCACACAGTGCCGTTTAGCTCAGACAGGGCTTCCCAGTACCACGGTGCATCTTCCATGGAGGCATGTTGGGTTTTTGTTCCGTCGCTTTTTCTGATTCTTCTGGGGAGGTATCAGTGGCCTACTAGAATGAAATCTCGACTCCATCAGAGTCTGCTTCGTCTATTTCCTGAAGCCAGTTGCGTGGAAAGGTTCTTCCTGCATGGCAGTGATGCGGAGGCTATCCTGATGTGCATTCTCAAAAACGTGAATAAGAAATTATTCTCCCTACTCGGAGTAAACAAATGCAAATGTGCCGGGGCTCACAGGTAATGGGTGGTTTAAACAACAAAAGCAGGAGGAGAATCAAGCTGAAGACCTGTGAAAATCTCAGCAAGGGTGAATAACACCTCGGAACTTGCACCAGAAAATAAAAAAGTTAGTAATTCTTGTGTTAGGCGGTTTACATGCTTGACTCCACTTCAAAAATGCGACAAAAATAAGAATACTTTGTGCCTTAATTTGATTTGTTTACAGTGGTCCTTTGCTATAACATGGTTCAACTTTCACTGCCTTGCATTTTCAGATTTTATTTTACTGCTATATGACATGCATATATTTTTTATTACAGTGCATTGTGTTCTGCATCCTGATTGGCTGTAGACCTTTGTCAATCAATCACCTCCGTGTCTTCTGTACAGTACAGAATGCGTTCAGCTTGCCAAATCAACATAAATCTTCAATCGCTAGCGTGTGAATTTCAACAAGGATGTGTAAAGGGTTGTAATGGTCCGCAGAAAGACCATTGTTAAGGGAATCGCACACCAGATATGATGCACAGTGCCATGCATTTTAGAATTGTAAACATAGGTTTATATCAGGGTTGCTGTCTGCGGTGCCTAGCTACGACTCAGGACAGTTCATATTTGTGATATGCCACAGAGCGCCATCTGAATAATTTCATTTTAAATAACATGCGAATGTGCACGCTTGGTGTGTGTTACTTCCAGTTGCCAAGTGCCCGACGCATCCCGCTTAAGAATGGGGTCTACTTTAGCCTTGTGGATCAGTGACTCCAGGAAAAAGAACATTACGCTGGATGACAACATTATCCACACAAAAGCTAAAAAACTTTATGAACCTTTTGCTCACAGCATGACATGAATGTTTGCGCCTGACAACAGGTTTTGATCTTTAGTTTCATCTACAGTTGAAGTCATAATTATTAGCCCCCCTGTTTATTTTTTCACCCAATTTCTGTTTTACTGAGAGATTTTGTTTATCAACATATTTCTAAACATAATAGTTTTAATAACTCATTTCTAATAACTGATTTATTTTATCTTTGCCATGATGACAGTAAATAATATTTTACTAGATATTTTTCAAGACACGTCTATACAGCTTAGTGACATTTAAAGGCTTAACTAAGCTTAACTAACTAGGCAGGATAAGGTAATTAGGCAGGTTATTGTATAACGATGGTTTGTTCTGTAGACTACTGAAATAAAAAATAGCTTAAAGGGGCTAATAATTTTGACTTTAAATGGTGTTTAAAAAATTTAAAACTGCTTTTATTCTAGCAGAAATAAAACAAATAAGACTTTCTCCAGAAAAAAAAAATATTATCAGACATACTGTGAAAATTTCCTTCCTCTGTTAAACACCATTTGGGAAATATTTAAAAAAAGAAAATAAATTCAAAGGGGGCTAATAATTCTGACTTCAACTGTGTAATAATGGACTTATTTTGCAGCGAAAGTTTGAACTTTGAGAGTTTAAAAAAAGAGCGGAAGTGTGAAAACGTTAATGCGTGTCTAGGAAAAGTATAAAGAGTGTAGTGAGGACATTTACAGCCTTAAAACATCTATAACAATTGTAAAAAAAAATAAAGCTGACTACTTTGCGGATTTCGCCTATTGCAGGTTAATTTTACAATGTAACTCTCGTGATTAATGGGGGACCACTGCACTATGATTATGACTTTAGTAAGATTAAGGTCATCAAAATGTCTGTTTACAAGGTAGAATCCTGATCAGGGTATTGTCTTAATTGTATTTAAATCTTATTGGTATTGGTGTCCATGTAAACGTACTAAACGAAAACATTGCATACATTCTAAAACTAAATTTTAGCTATATTGTAAAGGCTCAGCTCAAAGAGAGTCACGTGTGGATGGCATCTATGTAGAAAAACAATTTCAGCAATATTTCTTTCTATTTCAGGAATGTTGCTTTACTCTGAGCCCTTACGGTCATAAATTGAGTGATTGCCTTGGTAACTTCTGCCTTTGGCTTTCAATCCTGTGGGTTCTTAGATTACAGAAACTGGTGTTCTGTTCATTTGTGGGACTCAGGAGGGTTGCCAAGGAATTAACAGTGTCCGATCATCCTCCATTCATTAAGCTGAATTTATACTTTCGCCTGACGCCGCATTGTGCACCTCCGCTGACTGCGTGCGCACCTCGCGAAACGGACAAGGCTTTTATACTTGCCGCGTTCGCCGTTGGGATATTCTTTAAAACAACAGGGGGCGGTCAAAAGAAACTGACCATAAAGTCAGACGGATAAACAGAGAAGTAGGAAGTTTCTGGAACTACGTCATATCATTAAAGATTTTTAAACTAATTATTTTATAAATTATTTTAATGATTATAAAGATTTTTTGATAACCATTCAAGATTTTTTTTAAATCAAACTTTGATGCATCACTTGTTTTTCTTCATATCTCGGACAGTTCTACCTAATATAATTTATTAAAATATTAATGACAAGAGAACATGAGTTGCTCAACAAATATATAAATATATATATATTTATGGCAAGAATAAAAGCAAAAAAAAAGCACACTTATTAAAATACAGATGTTTTTTTTTTCAGATTTAGCCTGCTCCACAATTCACACATTACTGTCTGGTTAGTTTCTGTCCTACACTTATGCTAAAAAGGCAATCATGGTCCAACATTCTTGACCATCATCACCAATTAAGTCTAGAAAAACAGGGCATCAGTATATTGTAAACTGATAGGTTCAAATATTCCTTTTCAAATAAATAATTTGTTCCCTAATTATAGTTTTGTACCTATTAAATTGTTTTATATTCAAAATTGTAATATATACATCAGTGTAAAACCTATGAATGGTGGAAAAACATACTCTGTAATTGTACCTGGGTCTCCACATTTGCCATGGCCTCTTTTGGCTTAACAACCTAATCCCTCAGGTTTTTCCCAACTTTTTAACAAAAACTTTCCTTCCTTTCCCATGACTGTTGCAATTTCTAGCCAAGAATTATTGGTTATCTGGTTCTCTCTATGATCATGGATCATAAAAATGTCTGTACAAGCGTACCCGTTTTAGACAAAATCTCTTCAAAGTGGTTCATATTCAACTAAAATCAGTTGCGGCGCCGCACACACCGTTCACTCGAGTCTCAAAAAAAAAAACATTCGCTCTGTCGGCTGAAATCATGTCGCGCACACCCAAATCGAACCTCCGCAAACTACGCGATGACATCACATTTGCCGCGTGCACTCAAGCGAACTAGCGGACGCGTCCAGTATAAACCAGGCTTTAAAGCTACAATTACCTCTGACCCAAAAATGTACATTTTCCACAGGGTATAATAAATTATCTTATGGGTATGTTGACCTGAAACTTCATAGACACATTCTTGAGACAAAAAAATATTTATTTCACATCTTGTAAAAAGTCCAAAATTGGAGTCCTTTAATTTGTGGAAAACCAATTTTAGACTTTTGAGACTTAGTACATGACCACAGACTGCTTTATAAAATAATTTTCTATAATACTTTACAACATTTCAGAGTAATTTTAATTAAATGTCAGTGTTGTCCTCTTTGGAATACTCTTCCACCAGCTGCTCATAAGAATGTCCATGGTCTGACCCACATGTGGTGAAAACAGAGGTCTCAGATTCTGAGTCCTCTTCCTTTCTGAAATCCGTCTCATCTGATGGGAAGCTAGGCATAAAGTCATGTTCATCCTCCCGGTTATCGTTTAGAAAATTATCCTCATCAATGAAGGTTATGTTAGCATTAGAAAACATGTTGGTCTGGTAACCTTTGGAGTCCCATGTGATCTGACCATTTCTGCAGCCTTCAGATACAAGAGCTTTATGGCTCTCTCCTGCCTCCTTGTCCAGCTGATTCTCACACATTCTCATGCACTGTATGTCAGTATCTCCATCCTCTAGCTTCTCATTCATGAGAAGACATTCCTCTTGGCCAAAAAGATACCCCTTGGATTTTGAGAATGCTACAGCAACTCTATCACTGAAGCTATAATGGCGCTTCAGTCGAGGTGAGCCGTCTAGATTAACAATAGTATTTCCATTTATAGATAGAGCATCACTGCAGCTTTTTGAGCGTTTTGCGGCTACATTCTTCCTACTATTCATGGTGCCGACAGACTGATTTTCTCCTTTGTCAGCACCTATTTGCTTAATTAAGTCATTGTAACCTTCCTTTCTCTTGGACAGGAAGCTGAAGATGTTGACATCATTGGGAGTTGGGGGAAGGTTTAGTGTCTTATGACTTTCCCTGGGCTGTAACTCATCCAGTGAAAGTCTACGCCTTTTACGGTGCTTCTTTAGAGCTTTGTGAGCCTCCACAACCATACGCACCTTCCAATTGAAAAACAAAGACAGCCATGCCAGACCAAGATAAATCCACACCTCAACAAAGTAGCGATAGAGAGTGGGATATTCAGCATTTGGGTCAACACCTAAAATAAAACAAACAAATAATGAGAAAACTGTGTACACACATACCCTAATAGTATCTCTAGGGGCCCTAAGATTTGTCCTAACTCCTGATCTCCCACCTAAGCGGCACACCTGTAAGTAGCAATAGTACTTTTATTTTTAAATGACCTATAACATCGGGCAACACTCACTTTCCTTTGGCTTAAGCCTTTACTTGTAGGGGTTGCAGAATGAACCACCAACACAACTAAGGTCAATCATTAAAAAATAAAATAGTAAATATTAAATTTGCTGATGTTTAGTTAAAACTTTAGTTGCAAGAAATGTTGGTTATTTTCTATTGTAACAATAAATAATAATAATAATTTAGTGTTCTGCAAAAAAAAAAAAAAAAATAATAATAATTATATATATAATCATATATACCAAAATACATTTGAAAACAGATGGATGGAACCAGTTTCTCAAATTATTGATTATTAATATATAAATTTAGTGATAATTGACTTCATCACAAATATTAACATTAATATTGTATTAATATTTTGGTATTGATATTGATATTTTAGCCTCACTCGAGGGCATCAATTAATGTAGTGATAATTGAATTTATCACAAATATTAACATCAATATTTTGATATTAAAATTAATATTGATATTTTAACCCCACTCGAGGGCATCAATTAATGTAGTGATAATTGAATTTATCACAAATATTAACATCAATATTTTGATATTAAAATTAATATTGATATTTTAACCCCACTCGAGGGCATCAATTAATGTAGTGATAATTGAATTTATCACAAATATTAACATCAATATTTTGATATTAAAATTAATATTGATATTTTAGCCTCTCGTAGGGCACCAAATAATGTAGAAATAACAGATAAATAACTCATTTTAAATGGGGCTCCAGACAGCTTCGACTGTCAAAGCAATTAACAATAAAATATTGTTAATTGAATTATACAAATATAAAGTTGTTTATTATCCAGCCAAATCTGAAGGATTAGCGTGATATCGCTAACTTGTAGAGCCTCATATTATCAACACAAAAACAATAGTTTCAATAAAAAAAAGATTAATTTATTAACCAAAATACATCGAAGCAAAAATAACACACACTACTAATGAAAAATTAGCAAACTACTAACTAATAATCACAATCTGGCATCAGAAATAACTATAAACTAACCAACACAATCTCACGGCAATTCGTAACTTTTTGATTTAGTGGCTAATTCGTATGAATTCGTACAATCTAATTCGTATAATTTAGTACGATTTGCTCATCGCCCAATGACGGTTGGGTTTAGGGGTGGGGTTAGGTGCCACGCCTCCTTTTTAAAATCTTATAATTTCGTATACGACTGAACTCGTACTGAACTCTACGAATTCGTAGGAATAAGCAACTAAACTGACAAAATGTAAAATACATTTTCTCGTGAGATCAGGTTGAAACTAACACATACTTAATCAAAACAGAACTTAGATGAAGACGCTGAATGAAGCAATGAATTGCATTATTGGCAGTCTTGAAGAGAAATTGTGTTAGTTTCTCAGGACAATGGGGTCGATAGTAACTGAGCATTTGCTGGTTACAGTTAGCCTAACATACATAAGGTCAACCTGTTATGAACTGACCCTAAACTGGCTTCTACACAAGAAGCAATTACATAAGCAAAACCTAATGCCAATGTCAATAGAAAACGGTTTATTATGCTTTTAAATACGCTCCACTCAGTCGTGTGATCAACCCAACGATGCTGGATCCTTTCTACTTGATGTCTTGCATTGCTTGCAGTGGAATGAAATGTGTATTGTTCTTCAGCAGTGCAGTGTTCCTGAAGAAGTTCCTTACTTTTCAGGAACACTGCACTGCTAAGTTCCTAAAAGTAAGTTCCTTACGTTTATTTGGAGCTCGGTGAGTGTTTAGGCCCTGTGTGTCTATCTATCTATCTATCTATCTATCTATATATATATCTATATATATATCTATATATATATCTATATATCTATATATCTATATATCTATATATCTATATATATATATATATATATATATATATATATATATATACACATACACATATACATATATACACACACACACTTTTAAATTTTGCAGTTCGCTGTGTTGCAAAGTTTGGTGAACTCTGACCTGCGAAATCACATCACTTGACTGCGTGAGACCAATCGAGGACCAAAACATGACCTCTCTGGACAAAAATTTTAAATATGAACCAATCGCTCGCTTTTTTAAATGTCTAATCATCTTGTTTAGTCCCGCCCCTTTTCGCAGTGTAGTACGACAGAATTTCGCAAGCTCAAACTCTACTGTGACTGCGGCATTACTGGTTGAATGTGTAATCAATGAATATTGGCCACCAGACTGGTCAAATTTCTCCATGAAACCTCCAATACTACATTGGCCAGTGTTTCAGTTTCATTGTGCAACCCCTGTATGTCATCTGCTTAACTGTAAATGAGATGCATGATGATAAGCAGCTAAAAATCTTAGATACCTACCTGCTACAAGATCACCGAAACCAATAGTTGTCAAAGTGACGAAAGAAAAATACAAGCCCTCGACATAGGTCCAGCCTTCCTGAGTCATGAAAACAAATGGAGGAATCACCAAATGGATCAGCACACCCCATAACAGAAAGACAGCTGTACAGGTGAGCTGTGTTTTCCGCTTTAACAAGTAAAAAAAAAACAAACAAATGAGTCAATTATCAACAACAATATTAAAAGATCTGCAAAATGCTATTTTATTCCTCACCAATGTTACTCCTTTCATAGTAAGAAACCGTCCAAGGTGTTTAGCTCTTCCACCAAAAAACTTTCCAAGTTCACTGATCCAAGTGAAACACAGTGGCACTCCAAAGAGACCATAAAATATACAGAAAACCCTCCCTGAAGGTGTTTTTGGGGCAATATTTCCATAACCTGTAGAAATAAACAATTATTTTTCATGAAAACTGATTCACTTAACAGCAAGTCAAGCCATCTTTATTTGTATGGTGCTTTTACAATGTAGGATGTGTCAAAGCAGTTAACAGATTAAGAAAAAAGAATACAAAGACAAAACAATATTTTAGATTAAGGAATTTCCAGCAAATCACGCATGGAGCAGAATTGTAATACAATAGCCGCGTTTCCACTATCGTGCCTCAAGCGAGCGAGCCAGGGCGAGCCAAGGCCAGTCGCGTTTCCACTATCACTTCCGGGGCGTAAACGGGCCAAAGCGGGGCTTCCTTGGGGCCAGCGCCCGGCCTTTTTCGGCCCGCCGAATACCTTGGGCCAAGGAGGGCCAACTGGGGCTTCGGGGCGGGGTTACGTACAAAGGCGGAGTTTTCCTGTCAGGTAAAGAGGAGACAAGATGCTTTCTTCCCTTACATTTGTTTTGCTATCGCGCTTGATCAACTCACTAAGAAGAAGAAAAAATGGATAGCTCGGCTGCTCTTTTGCGCCTTGCAGCCAAAATCTGTGTTGGAAGTAAATACCGCCGAACTCGAATGTCCTTATCCAGGGATCGCTGTCTGGCCTTACACCAACAGACCACAAACAGTAAAAAAGCAATCGCTTCGGTGTTCTCCATCTTCCAGCTCTCGTAGTGATGCCAGGTTGTGTTTGTGGTTATAATTTGAGTTTTTTGTTCCCGCTGAAGTGGGCGGGTTGTGTGACGGGTTGTGTGACGTTTGATTCGGGGGATGTTCTGGGGGCGGTGTTTGCGTGACGCGCTGCGAGCAACTAGCCTGACAGTGGAAACACGACATGATTTCGGCCTCATTTCTCAACCTCCCGGGCTATTGGCCCGGCCTGGCCCGATTAAAGCCCTGGCTCGCACTGGCCCGATAGTGGAAATGCGGCTAATGAAGGTGTAGTTCTAGTAAAATGTTAACCAATTTATATAATAAGAGTTTCAGTTGAGTTTAAATGGGTTTTTGAAAATGACCTTTCATGTAGTGTGTAACACAGCACTATGTGATGTGAAATATCCAGCTAAGGCTTAAATCTGAAAGTGCACAGTGTTTAAAACTATTGATTCATTTATAAGAGTCGACTCATAGTGCTTCAAATGAACCGTCTTGATAACGAGTCTTTCACAAGTTCACACTTGCAATAGTTTCAGAATAAAGCGTATTTGGCGTGCTGTCCGGGAAGAGGGCTCTGAGCTCGGGGAAGACACCCAAACTCGAGTTATTCCTCTTATCAGGAAACAGAGATGAATTGGGATTCAAGCGAAGTATCTAGCCCGGTCTTAAAACGCTCCCCCCGGGATTGTAATGCTTAAGAGGTGAGGTGACAGGGTGGTGGAGGGATGCTAAAGTCGTAAGATGCTGCAGCTAAGACAGCTTTGGTATATATAGGGGTTTGGTCAAGAACTGATTGGATAATAGAATAATTGTCAATGACGTATTTGATACTGAAACTTCTGCGCGTGCTCCTCCCGAAATTTGTTTATAAAACATCACTTAGCCGTTTTAGTGTGACGTCGATATGAAACTTAAGCCCCGCCCAATTGTTGCGTGCACAAACCCGCAAAAATTGAAACCTGCAGCCCCGCCCACAAACAGTAGCAAAGAAAAAGAGGAAGACAAACACTGTAGCAGATCCCGGTTGAATCAAGTCGTGAAGATGCTGTGCTCAGCTGGATATTAATGAAAGTGTGAGGGGAAAGTTGGTGTTATTTTCTCTACCCAAAGATGATAGTTCAAATTACGGGAGTTTTCCGGGATAAAAAACAAAACGTAAGGGTGCCGGGAGATGGGTCTGAAATACGGGAGACTCCCGTGAAAACAGGAGTGTTGGCAGGTGTCCTCACACATACACCATGCATTCGGACTACTTAAATATTGTTGATAACCTGTGGTGGGCATTTCACTCTGTCTCACGTTGAACCCTGTCGACCAATCGCAACAGACTGTCATCAGTCCAATCAGCGCAGATTAGCTTCGTGCTAAGGAGGGGTTTGGGAACAAATTAATCGCTGAGTGATTCATATGGGAGTCTCTGGGATAATTAGGTAAAAATAAATACATATTATAAGACAATGAAAGTGTTTTTGGACCTTGCATACATATCAGCCTGTTGTTGGAGACACTTAAAACCAAAACATGACCATTTTAATGTATAATAGGGGCTCCTTAATAACTAAGCTATTGCAATTAAGCAGAATTTTACAACATGGGCTACAAGTATTTCTTGAAGTCTTGATTATTTTTCATGATTCTTACCTATTGTTGTGATCACTGTGGCTGCAAAGATGACAGCATTGGGCCAGTTCCAGTTGTTAAAGGTTTTATCGCCTGTGATGGTGATGCCTTGTCCTGCAGCATCGGACACCACCTATTTTCAAAATTAAGCAAGCTGATGACAACAGACACACACCTAAAGTTTGCATGAGATCTTACAATATCTCTTACATTGGTTAATGCTGTAATGAAATGTTAATTGAGTGAAATGCTATACGAGTTCTGAGTTATTAAAAGCTTTCTGAAGCAAAATCGTACATGTGTAAGACAAATATATAAGGAATAATTAAAGACAAGCTGTTGAATTATTAGAAAGATTCACACACACTATGACACAAAATGTACTAATTCAATGAACTAAAGTCAATTGTTCTGCTTGTACTACAGTCACCACACCTAAAGTCACCGTTTAGATGTTGTGTAGTATTAGTTTCTTACACAAATCATCCCAAACCTTCTGTTTTGTTCAGATTTATAACAGATGTAGGCTGTGAAATAAGTGATAATTTACATAAGTCCAGTTATCACAGCATAAAGCTTGACAACCTTATCAGCAGCCCAACTTCTAGGCCTAATGTATAAGACTGAAGGAATTTGAGCTTTAATGCTACTTGCCACACAACAAAACAGTAAGACCCCAAAAATAATCTGTTCTGTAATAATTTGCAAGCTCTTTAATGAAAGCTTGCCTAAAGAAGTACGTTTTGTGCATTTATATAGCACATTTATTGTGTATGGCCATAGAGCCAAAGCACTTTAGAATCTTGAAAACCACCACCAGTGTGCAGCATCCACCTGGATGATGTGATGGCAGCCATAGGACAACAACGTCAGCGTGCTCACCACACACCAGCTATAGGGGGGAGTGGAGAGATAGTGATAGAACCAATTCGGTGAATGGAGATGATTGGGAGGCATGATGAGTACGGGACGATGGCGGAATTTGGCAAGGACACCGCACAGAATCAGTACCTGAGGTGATCATTGTCGTAGTAGTATATGCTGATGTTCAGCTGCTAGAAATAGAAACCATTTCTAAAATAGTAATTTAAGGTGACTGTTGCCTTTTACATTGGAAAAGACTCCTTTTATCGTGAATAGTGAGGACACATTATGGTAGTCAAGCACGCTCGCTCATGTTAATGTCATCAATCTGGCAACCTGTGTTTGAGTGGAATCACACAAGCAGTGGCTCGGGTGAAGTTTTTTTTTTTTGGACTCCAATACCTAGTTCAACCACTGAGTGTCAATCTGACCCACTGCACCTTTAAACTAAAGTTGTTTTTAAAGAAAGAACCTGTTACCAGTACTTTCCTCTCCATTTTTTTTCACTTGGTAAAGAAACCAAAGGAATATAAAATGGGTTAGTTGCATGAATATACATACTTTTAAAAACGGTTCCCAATTCTCGAGGACCCACACTCACATGTACATTTAGAAAGCTGATGATCTAAATCCATTGTGTTGTACAAGATATACAGGGTGATATGTGCATGGTCGTGGGTCCCCAAAGTCATTACACTGTAGAATTATCTGTGGACATTCTAACAGGCAAGACTGATTATTTCCTGATATAATTAAGAAGTTTTATGATCTGGATAGATGGATAAAAATAAACTAATCCCTGATAGATGACCCTGCCAAATCACAGAGATGATGATTTTGCATGGGACTATTATTACTATTATAAAAAATATGGCAGGTCAATTGTAGGGAGATATTCTACATTACAAATTACATAAGGGGCATGAGATTAAAAACCAGAGAAGTATTGCAATTATTACAAATAACTACACCGATTTTCGTAAACTTCTTTTAGTACAATGTTTCCCAAAACACACAAATAAACTTCGAAACACAGAGAAGCAATACACTGAATCTTGTTTACACAACTCCAAGAGGAGCTTACAAGGTGTAAATACTAAGTGTAAGAAAAAAAAAGGATGCATCGCAATTCTAACATATCTGGATCAATTCTGAAGAGTTCAGAATCAATTCTCAATTCAAATTAAACCGCGTCAATGTGGGCCTATGTGAGCACAAGCTTTAAACAGAATCAGGTGCGGATATTAGCACAGAATTTGCATCATTTGGACAGATAGATAATTACAGGTGCGGTGCTTCTGATCCATTGTGTGGCTGGCTTCAGTACGCTATTTAAACTTTGTTCCCCACCCGAATGTAAACCATCATAGATGCAGTGCATACTGCACTACTCATCCAGTGTGCCACCAGCTGTAGAATAACTAAAGGGGGTAGATGACTCACTTCATTATGAGTGAAGGCTCACAGGTTGTGTTTTGTAAATGCGGGATGTTCATGAATGTGTTCAAGACCTACCGTACAGTGTTGCTAACTAAGCATTATTATGTTGGAAATCTTGCTTTAAGCTGAATGCTAGTATTTTTAAAGTAAAATTATATTTACTGCCATCATGCTAAAAACTAAATAAATTAGTTATTATAAATTAGATATTAAAACTGTTGTTTAAAATGTGTTGAAAACAGCACTTTTAATGAAATATTAGAAAAAATTATTTCACAAGAGAGATAATAATTTGACTACAACTGTACATTTTATTTCATTTCATGAATCTATGGAATATGCTTGTTCTAACATTCATAGCTTGTATGTCCTGAATTTATAATAATAAAATAAATGTTTTTTTAAGATGACAGTATTGTCATACAGAGATTCCAATCATTAAACAAGCATAGACTTAACTTACATTCTGGTTGTAAATGTGTTAATATGCAGCTGAAGAAATGAAAAAAGTTAAGAATCAATTTACAATCAGCTCATGACACTCAGAAACGAATCTTGAGGTCCTTAAAAATTGGTTCTTTGTTTTAAAAGTTTCTACAACAAACACAGATGTTTTTAATCCAAACTCACTTCATAACTTCAGTTGAATATTTGAAAGATAATAAATGAGGCACACAATGTACGCATATATATATATATATATATATATATATATATATATATATATATATATATATATATATATATATATATATGTGTGTGGAAAAAAAGTGTAGTTACCAATGTCCTGTTACACATTTGTACTTACACATACCTTTCAGTAGGTTGTTACATGCCAGTAATTACACCACTATAACACATGAAGATACTTTGTACCAATGTGTAATTGCAGTATACTGTGTATATACTTTTTACATATCTAGCAGTTACCATATAAGTTCATGGGTATAAGGGGAAAAATAAAATGGGATCTTTAAACTCAAAAAGTTTCTTCATTCTGTTTTGGAAAATAGCTTTTAAGTGCACATTAAACAGTTTTGCCTACTTTATCAGCTGGCGAATGCACTTCAGTTCATGCAATAAATTATATAATCTGGTCATAGCAGTTGGGTAGAGTGTTACTGGATTTACACAATAAAGATTGCTATATTTTGTCTATTTGCTATCCTTTCATATCTAAGGCAAAACGAACAGTTAAATTGATCATTAATCACTTAAACAAGTTATTTATCTGCAGTTTCTTCTGTCCCCTTTTACAAAATAAGCATCACACCTGCACAGCATTGTGAATTACAACAAAATGCATTCCTTGCCAACACCTTAATCAACAAGAATAACCTGTTCGACTTCAACTGAACAACTTTACACATGGCACTTATTGCTTTCAAGACATTGCCTTTCAGATTCATACAAAGATTACAATCCAAATGCTGTACCCTGAGCATAGATGGTAGTTAATAATTTAACAAAGAAGTACTGTTAAAGTGTCACTGACTTAGACACTAACATTATGAGACAATAACAAGACAAATATTAACTTAAAATCTTAAAGGAACACACCACTTTTTTTAAAAAATAGGCTAATTTTACGAATCCTGACCCCTTGAGTTAAACAGTAGAGTTTAACCATTTTGAAAATCCATTCAGTCAATCTCTGGGTCTGGCAGGGCAGATATAGCTTAGCTTAAAATAAATCATTGTTTCCAATTAGGCCATTAGGACCTCACTTTAATAAAATGACCAGAGGGTTTCAATAATTTTTACATTTTATGTTTGACTCCTCAGTAGTTATATTGTGTACTAAGACCAATAGAAAATGACAAGTTCTAGTTTCTAATCTCATATTGCTAAATGCTGTGAATGGGGAAATTATGACAAGAGTAAGATCCAAATGCAGTTTATTGAACAGTCTCATAGTGAAATAGACAGGGTTGAACCGGAGCATAAACAAAAGAGGTAATCAAAGTGCCTGTATAACAGGCGTATGGTCAAGACAGGCGGCAAATAAATCAAAAACAACGGTTCAAGGCTCAATGCCAAGGCAGACGATTTGAAATGCAGCAAAAGCTAACAAGATTCAGCAACAGGTGAAAGTGACAAGTGTATTTATTGTCCAGGTTATCAGTGAATGTCCTTCAGCTGTGAATAATCAGAGTGATGTTGAAATCGGTGTGTGGATGCAGGTAATGATGGTATTTAGTCCCAGAGGATGATGCAGAAAATAGGTGCAAACCCATTGAAAATCCCAACACTAAAAGCTATACTCTCATTCTGGTGTAATAATCAAGAAATTTTGCTCACGTACAAAGCCTGGCTGCTTTTAGAGGGCCCCTTGAAATCATGGAGCTGTTGCGCTCCATCAGATAGCTAACACAACAAATTTGGGATGATCTGTGACCTGTTTCAGTAAAGAGGTTCAACCAACTCTGAGTTTAAACTTGAACTCTGAGTTGACTTACAGAGAAATTAAAAACTCAGAGTTTTCGGTATCAGAATAGCTGATCTGAGTTAGGTTAATTAACTTTGAGTAGACTAAAGCTGCGGTCACACTTGACATTTCTTCCCATAGACTTCAAGTCATACGCACGCGAATGCGTCAGACCGGAAATGCAGGGTCATGCATCAAGTTTCGCATGTTGCTGCGGTGCAAAGTTCAAGCTTGGTGAACTCTAACCTGCGAAATCGCATCACTTGACTGCGTGAGATCAATCGAGGATCAAAATAAGACCTCTCTGGACAGGAATTAAAAACATTCAGCAATCGCTCACTTTAATAATGTCTAATCATCTTGTTTAATCCCGCCCCTTTTCGCAGCGCCGCACGACAGAATTTCGCACACACAAAGCCCAGTGTGACCGTAGCCTAACTCAGAGTTAAGCGCGCATACCGTGGCTATAAAAAGGCATTATCAATGGAGCGCATATATTATGAGTCCCCATGGCAACATCTGAAAAGAAGAGCTTATTAATGAGCTATGATGTGGTCCGGCGGCAAGCAATCAGAATGAAGAAGTCCACCTCTTGAGAGGAGTTCAGAGAACACAGACCTGTGAACTTTGGTTACGACCACAGTTGTTCCCAAGGGTTTTATTATTACGGTCGCCGGATTTTCAATTATTTACAATGTTTTCTAACAGGAACATGCATTAAATAAGTTACTGATGTGCTTTAATGTTGTAACGTTATATATTTATCTTTAAAAAAGCGGGAATCCCATGCGACAGTACAAGACAGTGTTGCTGCTTCAGAATATTTCAGACATATGGACAGATTGGATAATTAAGTGGAGCAAAGCCACACCACATGCAACTTGATCTTCCATTGTTAAATGAATTTGATAAGAAATGCGCAACATTTTCACGATAGAAAGCGTGTTTTATGCAGGAATGTAACTGATATGCTGCAACGGCCCCTTTAAATACGAGATCAATGTAGCGAATTTTGATGCTCTCGCCGCCGGAGCTAAAGGCTGACAGCGTTGTCGCCAGGGCGGCCAGAGCAACCTTGGACGCTCTCACCGCTTTCGGTGTGAACGCACAGTGAGAACATAAAAGCACGCAAGTGCTGAAGTAAAATCAATTATCTCATAATCTTTAAAATAATGAAATGCATTAAAATGTTTGAGTCGTAGAGTCATGTTTTTATAAAGTCATGTATTTTGAGTCAAGTATTTTATTAATGGATCATTTATTACTGTAATACTCTATTAAGAGTATGACAAGGCAGCACTTGTGTTGACTTTCATATATGCGATAGCATATAATATTTTCGTCTATTACATATTTTTTTGCATTATGTTTTTTCTTTTGTATGTTTATAGTTTATATATAAAATTAATGCCTCCGTTTAGTTTGCAGTGATCATTATGAAAGGATCATTATGCTTATTTCTCAGTATATAGTTTGATTCGTGACATTAAATTATGTATTTGACAAATGAATCATTTATAAAGGTCTAATAAAACCTGTAACTCTCTAAATGGAAAAGGTTGGTTTCTTGGTTGCATACATCAAGTCATACTATATCTGTTTTGTTCAAGAGACGCACTACCATGCTCTATTACATGGGTCTCAAACTCAATTCCTGGAGGGCTGCTGCGCTGCACAGTTTTGCTCCAACTCTAATCAAACACAGCTGATCCAAATGATCAAGTTGTTCAAGAGTCTCAACACCTTGATTAGCTGTATCAGCTGTGTTTAATTAGGGTTGGAGTAAAACTGTGCAGCGCAGCAGCCCTCCAGGAATTGAGTTTGAGACCCATGTAATAGAGCATGGTAGTGCGTCTCGTGTCCTCTATGGTTCTATGAGGCTCTCTCAAGTTTGTTTGTGTTTATTTTTTTGTTTTGGTTCAAGCAATGCATAATTAAATATTTCTAACAACAATAATAATTATAACATAATATCATTGTAGTTGATCCAGGCATGGTTCGTCAGTAAATTCCTTTATTATTAGGACCAGAATTAGAATTCAGTTCTAGTCATAACCACTAAGAAAAAAAACTACTTTTCATTTTCCATTAGTCTTAGTACAAATGATGTAACAACAGAAGACTCAAGCTTAAATTTGAAAATTATTGAAACTCCTCGGTCATTATATAGCCAAATGCAAATCTTCTAATCTGATTCAATGATTTATGCTAAGCTAAACTAGTGCTGCCACCAGACCAGGAAATCGGCTGAATGAGAATTTTTTTTTTTTAAATGTTTACAACTCAGCGTAAATAAATAAGCAATTTTTCCTCATCCATCTCAAAAACAGTAAATGATTTTTAAGAAAGAGTTGTTGTTTTTTTTAAGTAATTATTCAAACATTAGGCCCGCAGCTTCATAAATCATCAAAATGCAACTTTAAAATGAAACTCATGAGAATACAAAGCTACCAAGTTCTTGTATGCATGTACATATACATTTAAGCCAATAAACAACTCTACAAACTCGTCTGCTACTTCATATAAACTATGTGGCTTTTTTAATATTAACTGTTTTAGGGCTGCACAATATTGGGGGAAAAAAACTGGCTATATGCATTGCGATATGAGTATAATTTCAAAAAAGATGACCTAAATAACTCTACTTATAAAGAATTCATACATCTGCTTAAAACATAATAAACAATTTGCAAGTATAAGTGAATAAAATGGTTAAAAATCAATTATTTTTTTGTTTTATGGTTTCTGTGGAGCCACAGAACATAAATTCAACATTATTGAAAATAGCATTGTATCGTCTTCATTGTATAAATAATTAGATGCAATTTAATCATTGTTAAATTGAATTTCTTGGTTTGAAATTACTTGATATCTTAGTCACTGTTTCTTAAAACACATCGAAAGAAAATCTTAGGGTTCAAATTTGCGATGACTCCACAAATCATGTTCTGAAACGTGGTTCCTGGTCTTTATAATCCCAACTCATCATTGCAGATCCTGCGATGTGACTATTTCAGATGCGCACGTTGCGATATCAATGCTAAATTGATATATTGTGCAGCCCTAAAGTGTTTGTTATTTGCATGCTGTAACAATATTACCCTGGGGTTGCAGGTGTATTAAAGGTGCAGTTGTATTAAATGTGCAAGACAATTTCCTGAGCTGACTGGCAAGCTAAAATGTCACATTAGACTAGGTGTTCCTGAAGAGCTACCTACCTGCAGAGTTTTGCTCCAACCCTGATCAAACACACTTGTCTGTAATTATAAAGTGCTGCCTCATGTCCTAAATAATTTGTTCAGGTGAGTTTGATCAGGGTTGGAGCTGAACTCTTCAGATAGGTGGATCAATGGGTGAGCCCCACAAGATCCCTCATGCTTTGAAAATAAAGATACGATAAAAATAAATGTGACCACACTAGTATTAATCACTCATATATTACTTTGATGGAAAGGGGCAGGAGAAACAACTTGCTTATAATTGAGGGAAAGTTGGTTTTATATTCACACATTCAGAGTTTCTCCATAAAAATATAATTTCAGAAAAGTATTCTATGCATATGATAAATAGTGAAATCATATTAGCAGCCAATGACTATCAAAAGTACAACATTGTTCACAGTGAAATAAATAGTGCTAATGTTGTTCTCAAGTCATACTTGCATGTGATTTCAGACCGAATATTCAAAGTACCATGGTAAACCACGGAGCATCTCACAAGTTGTCACTGAACCAATGTGCAAATATAAACCCAACTTTACCTCAATGTGTTTATGTACATGCTTTTTTCGTTATTTATTTTATTTTTCCCCGTTTCTAAATACAAGCAACTGAATCATACTATTCACTAGATAATCATTATGAATAAACACATGTGGCAAACTCGTTACTGCATCTTACTACCATAATCCCAAAACATTAATATCACAAAAAATGATGTTTTGATCCCTGAATAATCACTTTAACACGAACAATTTTGTATTGAGGTAAAGTTAGATTTATATTCGCACATTCATTCATTTAACGGCCCCATACTACTTTGAATATTCGGTCCGAATTAGCATGCAAGTACTACTTCAAAACATTAGCACTATTTAATTCCCCGTGAACAATGTTGTACTTTGATAGTCATTGACTACTAATATGATTTCCCTATTAAGAATTTGCAAATAATGCTTTTCTGAAATTTCATTTTTAAGGATAATGTCTAAATGTGCGAATATAAAACCAACTTTACCTCTATCAATGTTTTAAATGTTTATCAAAATGTCATAATTCTTCAAATTTGACGTTTTAACACCACTACAAAGCAAGATAGCTGGAGTGCAAACCTTTTCAATAGTTTATTAATAAATAAAATGAAACTTCTTAAAAGAGCAAGTGCGAGTAGAGCAATGAACGAACACCCAGTTCAAGTAGTATCGTTCCAGCTGACTCATAAAAAAATCTTCCTCCATTTCCTCCTACAGGCTACCTGAATCTTCAAAGTCCATAATGACATATGGTTATAGGATTCCAGCAGGATAACGAGTTTCAACAGTTAATTTAACTTAACTGATGCATTCAAACTGGACTTCTTACCTCTAGAATGTAGTCCAGGTCAGCCTTGGTAAGGCATGGGTATTGTTTCAATATGTTCTCCTTTTCGGCTTTATATTTCCTCACGGCGATCTCCCAGTTCGGTTCTTCGATGACTTGGAATATTGCTGCCCCAATCGACAGGTAGAAAATAATAGCCGAAGTCAGAAGAGGTCCCTTGTCCACCATAATGAACACGAGCAAAGTGGAGTCACTCTTAAAAACAAATTAAGAGCGCGCACATTTTCAGTAATTCAGGCAAGCTCAAACTCGTCCTTACATATTCCTAAATAAAAATACGGCACACTCTTGTTTTACATAAACGCGACGGTGTAATACAAATAGTTGTGAACTGTGTGAAACTGCCCACTCAGCAAATTAAACGCATTTCTTAAATGTTTGCCGTCCACGTGCGCCAGTCGCAGTGATAACGCTGCGCTCCGATGAAACTTGTCTCATCTGTTGTTCAACAAACCACGAGAAAAGGAAGTTGGCCAAGATCCACCCACTAAAGACACCCTTCTCCTTCAGACTTACATTACAACTTTTTGCTTAGTTTCAATTTCACATTCTTCTTAAGGCTTTCATCCCAACATTTCGATAGATAGATAGATAGATAGATAGATAGATAGATAGATAGATAGATAGATAGATAGATAGATAGATAGATAGATAGATAGATAGATAGATAGAATTACAGTGTATTATTTCAACAACAGTGTCAAAGCTTTGGAAAATCATCTGTTTGCTTCCCAATGATTGATAGATAGATAGATAGATAGATAGATAGATAGATAGATAGATAGATAGATAGATAGATAGATAGATAGATAGATAGATAGATAGATAGATATGGTAATACAACAATAGTATTATAATATAGTAATATAAAAATACCATACACATAATTATCTTGTAGTTTAGTCTATATATTTCAGTTTCCTATGTATGCTATAGCATCCATTAACAGTGTATTCTAAATACTATACTATAAAGTACTGTTTGGAAATAACACATTTAAAATCAGTGTAAATGTGTCATAATTAAATACGATACACCAAATGGACTAATTTGTATCTACTAAGATTTATTTGAATTGATAAAAGTTTATTTACTTGAAAAAAAACTTTTATTATTTGATTAATAAAAAATTATACTTAGACTAAAAATAATCAAGTTTCATTCAATTGATTCAGGGGTGTTAGGTTAAACATTAAGTAAATTTGACATGATATTGATAAGTTAATCGTACCTGATATACGATTTACTTGCAATTTGTATGTGCAAATTGTTACAAGGATTTTTTCAAAGTAAATCTTAAGAGTTTTTTTTTTATTTCAGTAAGTAAAGCTTACTTGGGATATGAAAAAAATCCATATATTTTATAAATATATGTGCTTTTTCCAGTAATACTTTTTTCATATTCATAATAATTCATATTATTTAGTTCCTTACATCAGTAATCCCTCAACCCTGTTACACAAATCATTATCACATCATGAACATGTGACATCATACAAGTCTTTTGAACAACATCGTGAACAGACACGGGTACTTTTATACCACCTACTTTTATAATTATAGTGTATTAATATTGTGAAATTCCAGTTGTCCACCTTAACAACTCAACCCCACAACATCAAATAAAGATAGAAAATCATATCTTGTGAAAAATAATTTTGTCCTTTCAACAATATAACAGATTTCTTCATATCATGCATGTCATGTGCTCTCCTGACCACAAATTTTACAGAAGTGGCCAATTCGCACAAAACATAACACCATCTCACTTAGCCCATTACTTTTTTGATTGTAACTGGGTTGTGAGGCTTTGATGGGGTCGTGTTTCTGAGTGGAATGTACTAGTTCTGAAGTTATGCAGTAAGTAGTTTATTTGAATTATTATATTTGATAGTCTGTTATACAATGTATACAGCCTGTGTCATAGTAGACATGGGTCGGTTTAAGACTCTGACGGTATGATAACCTTGGATAAAAATATCACAGTATTGTGATCACTGATCTAAAATAGATTCTTTTTAAATGTCTGGGTAAAAAAACAACCCCAGCCCCCCCCCCTAAAACAATATGTTTTATTTTTTTTAAAGATTTCAAATATTTCGGAGCAATAAACATGTCAGGTTAAATGATGAAAATGAATTACTGACTTCTGCTGTCTTCATTAGTTTCAAAAACACTGATTTCTTTACAATTTAAAATGACATTTTTGGATATTTTTTCTGCTGGCGATACTGTTGTGCTAAAAAAAAAAAAGTAAATAAAAAATCTTACACACGCCTAAGGAACGGTATTACAGAAAATCTTGGCGGTTTTAAAACCTTGACTTTTCCAAACCGTGGTATACCTGCTCCAGAGCAAGTTATCTTTGAGAGTAAGTGAGAGTGTAAGTTAGTATGGTTACTTACTAGCAAAGTTACCTGTTTTTGGAACCGAAAGCCGAGGTTATCCACTTACTTACTCTTAAATTTACTTGAGTATGTCACACAATCTGCTTTCAAGAGTTTACACTTAGCTGATGATTGATTATAAAGCTTGTTTGGCATGCTGTCCCGGGAGAGAGCCCCAAGGTAGGTAGATCTCGAGAACTCCCCTGCTGTAGTAGCTAATGAACAGATAGTGATTGCTTTTAAGAGATATCTACTTACTAGGTGCATGTGGTGTCGATTTGGATTAGTCAGTTAACTTAAGTTGCATGTTTTCGATGGGAGGAAACCGGGGAAACCAACGTGAGCACGGGCAGAACGTGTAAACTCCGCAGAGAAACATCGGCTGGCTTGGTAAGGACTAGAACCAGTGACGTTCTTGCTGTGAAGCAACAGTGCTAGCTACTTGGCCATAATGCCACCCATATAGGGAAGGAGGAGGAGTAGGGGTGGAAGGTGGATTCTTTAAAACGAAGATGGCTGTTATATAGAACTTAAGGTGTTTATAGTGGCTTAGCAATCATCTGATTGGTGAATCATAAATTGAATAATGCTGGACTGGCTGCAAGCAATCATAAGCACGTGATCCTCTCGAAATTAGTGTATAAATAAACTTCACTTCTTGAAAACCCTGGAAATTAGCAAGGATGGACCTGTAAACACAGGACATACCATGCCAGGAAAGACTACTGAGGGCAACATTAGCATCCACCCATCTGGAGTAGGTAAGAAAAAAAAACACAACATGAGCCTTTAAAGGGCGCCATTTTAACCATTTTTCAAGATTTAATATAAATCTTTTGTGGCTCCAGAATGTATCTGTAAAGTTTTAGCTCAAAATACCCATCAGATTATTCATTATACCTTTTTCAAGAGGTCACATTTAGCTGATGATTGATTATACAGCTTGTTTGGCATGCTGTCCTGGGAGAGAGCCCTGAGCTCATAAGATCCTCGAGCCCAGGGCTCCCTCCTGTTTGCAGGGCGAGAGGGGAATTTGAGCTCAGGTAGATCTCGAGAACTCCCCTGCTGTAGTAGCTAATGAACAGATAGTGATTACTGTTAAGAGATAACTCCCTACTAGGAGCATGTCTATAGTGCTGATTTGGATTAGTCAATTAACTTATGTTGCATGTTTTTGGACGGTGGGAGGAAACTGGGGAACTTGAGAAAAACCCATGTGAGCACAGGGAGAACATGTAAACTCTGCACAGAAACGTTGCCTGGCTTGGTAAGGACTAGAACCAGTGACGTTCTTGCTGTGAGACAACAGTGCTAACCACTGGGCCACCGTGCCACCCATCTAGGAAAGGAGGAGGAGTAGGGGTGGAAGAGGAGGTTCTTCAAAATGAAGATGGCTGTTATATGGAACATAGGGTATTTATAGTGGCTAAGGAATCGTCTGATTGGTGAATCATGAATTGAACAATGCGGGACCAGCCGCAAGCAATCATAAGCACGTGATCCTCTCGAAATTAGTTCATAAATAAACTTCACTTAAATCTGTGAAATGGGTGTTCTTTTAAGATTGTAGCTGTTTTTGTTGCCTGTGCCTTTAATGCTAATGAGTTGGTTTTCCCTGCCCACCGTTCCCACGTGCTTGTCAAAACCATAGCCTTCACGTAGACAAACAGCTTAGTGACAGACAAGAATGAAGCAGTTCTCCCTTACTACATTAAGAACTTTCACAACGGTTATTTGATATATTTGTTTTGGAGTTAATTTAAGCCTTTCTGAAGCAATGAGTCACACACAATGTCATTATAAAGTAAACGTGACAGGGTACACGTAAATATCCGCTGCTGTATAGACATATGTTATGTTAATGAATGAAATAAAGCTGATTTAGGTTCACAAACCAGGATTGAAGCATCTTCTTTCATAATTGTATTGACGCTATGCGGCTATAATGATAAAAATGTAGCAATTTTACTGTCTTTATTACAAACATGCAGTGTTTTAAAAACGTTTTAAACTTGTAAAACTCAGACTCAACTTTATTATCCCGTTTGGGGAAACTAAAATTGCAGCAAGGTGCCGTAACACAGGCGAAGTTCAATGTACATATTATTAAAATATAACCCCACAACATCATATTGAAGGTGCATCTCCCTCCCCACTGGACTCATTTAATGACCTAATGGCCACCATTATAAAAGAATTTCTGACTCTATTTGTCCTGCAAATAGGAACTCTAAAATGACGTCCTGATGGCAACAGTTAAAACACAGAGTATAACAAGTGATTCGGGGTGCATAGGATACCGTGAGCTCTCTTTAAAACACTAGTATGGTAAATTACTGTTGGACCAGTTTGGTTAAAACCAATGATCTTGCTTGCCACCTTCACCAGACTACTCAACCTGTTCTTGTTTGACACAAGATTTTCAGATTACCGTACCAAGCTACAATGCAGAAAGATAAAATAGATTCAATAAATTGTTTATAAAACAGTGTCATCATAGAGGGACAAACCTGAAACAATCTCAGTTTCCTCAGAAAAAACAGTCTTTGTTGGACTTTATGATATGATTATACATGTTACTACGGAGACGTGTTAATACGCGGCTGTCAATCAATTCGGTGGGTGGGGAAACTGCACTCCTACGTCAAGTTGTGGTTGGCCTCAAAATGGGAGGGATTTGGATCCTATTTTAACATCAGGACATTTAAGAAAAAGACTTATTGTGTTTATATCATCCCATTATGACTGTGGACACACTGTACCGACACACACAGTTCTGTCCAAACAGCTTACAAAAGATGATTTTCATCATAGGTGTCCTTTGTTTTTTGCCATTTTCCAATTTCATTTTAAAATTGCCACTTCAGAGATAAACAAAATACAACCATGGAAAATTTGTTAACAAGAATCGATGTACCTTATAACACTTTATTTGTTGTGAAGTTTCATAAACTAATTTCGAGAGGAGCACGTGATATGATTGAGCACGTCTGGCCACTCATCTGTAATCAGTAATAATCCAATCAGAGTGATCCTAGTCTACTATAAATGGATCATTTTCTCCCTAATGTTTTATCTTCGTTTGGAAGAATCCCCCTTCCACCCCATCTCCTCCTTTTCCTCCCTTTTCTAAAAAGGGGGAGCTCTCGAGACCTACCTGATCTCGGATCTCCTGATATGCTTATCGACCGGGCGGGAGCCCTGGGCTCAAATATCTCCGAGCTCAGGGTTCTCTCCCGGGACAGCATGCCAAACCTGCTTTATACGCCAAGCATATCTAAGTGGGAACTCTTGAAGTTAATTTTTAGAGCACTTATTATATTTAGCAGGGGCGTAGCAACCGGAGGGGATCCGTCCCCCTCACTTTTAGAGACAGACCATTTAGAAACAGGTGATTAATAATTATATAAACACATATAATCTCATACAGCCGTCCCCCGCACTTTTAAAATGTCCGCTACGTGCCTGAATTTGAGTACATTCAGAAGTGTTTTGTTAAGATTGGTTAGTCAACTGATATAAACAATTTCATATTATGTTAACAAAAATAAATAAAGGTATTATCTAATATTAACAAATAAAACATCACTGTAAAGCAATTGATGGAAGCTTCCAAATCTCTAAGGGTGAAGACTCTTATATCTTATCAAGCTTTGAAACAGAAGTGGACATGTTTCCAAAGGTGACAGTAACAGGGAGCACCGCCCAGTCTTATCTGTATCAGATGAGGATCCCTTCGTTAAACAGAGTTAGGGAGCTGGCAAAAGGTATAAAAGGCTTGCAGTACAATCACAATTGTGGAAGAGGGGATGGGTTGCAGGGATTAAAACGAGGAGAAAACAAGCAAGGTTCTGGGCAGGCAGCAAACAGTCAAAGGCAAAATAAGAAAATAATACAGGCAAATATGCTCCTGTGAAATGTAGTTCGAATAGGAGAAAGTCAAATTTCTGCTGAGGGTTCCTTCTGGTTGTGCCAAGGAGGCAAAGTGGAACTCTCAATCATAACACTGTTAGCCCCAAGGTATAGTCAACAGTCATCTACAGGTTTTTTAGACAGTTTTACTTATCAAAACTATAATTACTATGATGCTAGGATTATGTTTGGACAGTTTTCTGTGTGTGTGTGTGTGTGTGTGTGTAATGTAATATGACTCCTCTTTTTCCCCCTTTCCAGGGATAATTATTGTTTATGAATTCCACCTGTGTTTCATAATCATGTTAATCAATCTGTGTATTTATCCTGTTGTCCACATGATATTAAAATATATATAAAATATTCATTAATAACACATTCATTAATCAGAGCAGCACGGCTGCTGTGAAGACTTTGTCAGATCAGTGTAGTGATGGCATCACGTGTGCTTGTTGTAATATCCTAAATATGCCGATCAAACTGAATACAATCTTAGGCTACATCAACAAATACATGCCAGGCAACACGTTGATAAGAACAAATAAACATTTTAGATTACAAACAACCCAACAAGTTGTTTGGCACGTCTACATCTCTGCATGTTTAGACATGTAATATTTTTCCTGAGCCAATTTAAACCAAAATACACAATGACACTCTATCAAACATATCTACAATGATAAGGAATATGGTTATTATACTTATTATTATATTAACGCACAGCAATATCACACAAAGCAAGGACAGACTTTGAAAAACCAAACAATGTGAATAAAGGAATTATGGTGCAGCCAAACTGGAAACTTTATGCCTATGCACCGGATAAGTCTGAACAAGTTTCCAAGCATTCGCGAGGCAGGCAGTTCTGTACAATTATTTTGATATTTTGATATTGGATCGATAATGATAATATTAAAAATAGCATTTATTAGCAGATAACGATATATCGAGCATCCCTAACAAAATGTAAACTTTTTTTAATCTTGACTTTCTTATTTATTAACATTTATTTTTATATTTTCCCCTAACATATTCACTGTGGTATGGTTTGTTTTGCAATGTAATCTTAAATAATTTAATTAATTTTAATTCAGTCGTCTAAACCACCAAGTGTTTCACAGTGGCTTGTAGACACCATGTACTTTCTGAAGGTAGAAAAGATCAGATGCTCTCGCTCTGCCGATTACACATCTTTTTACGATAAATGGCAACCCCTCATAACTTACTTTCAGTCGCTTTCAGTCACTGATTGTATTTTTCCAATTCATTGACATCACCTCCTCCAACCCCCCCCCCACCCTTTTTCTTCCCCCCCTACTTTTATTTTGTTTTTATTTATTTATTTATTATTATTATTATAATTTTTTTTTACTATTATTATTTTATTTACTCCTTTTTATTTAATATTGTTGCTGTTATTATTGTCATGTTATTTATCATATTTTTTTTTATATATAAATGTTTTATTGTTCTGTCACAAAAATTTAAAAGTGGAAAGTCTTTCACTATGTCTGTCATATCAGTCATTTATGTTCTTTTCACTCAATAAAATTTTTTTAAAAAATAATAATAAAATAAAAAATAAAAAATTTCAAATTCAGTACTGACTGATGTATTGTATAAACAAATATCTTATTGTATAGCATCTTATAGAAAGTTTCGATTTAAGAGAACTCAGTAAAGGGTGTATTCATTTATGATGGCCACTGTAAATGTACATATAGTTTAAGTCAGAACTATTGTTAAAATGTAAATATTTTTAAAATGTTTCTCAAGTGTCACAAGATTTTTATACCACATTTTCTAAACGTAATAGTATTAATATATATATATATATATATATATATATATATATATATATATATATATATATATATATATATATATATATATATTTTATTTTTATTTTTATTTATTTTTTTTTTTATTTATTTATTTCTATATATGGGCTTATAAAAAATAATTAAACATTTTAAAACTACATTTATTCAAGAAACGAAACTTTCTCCAGAAGAAAAAAAAATATGACATGACTGTGAAAATTTAATAGCGCCTAATCATCACTTAGGAAATATACCATCATTTTTAACAAAATATTAAATACAAATCACCAAATGGCTCGTTACTTTCCCCCCAACTGTACATTATATCTGCGTCAATTATAAGCTGACAGAAAGCAGGTTGATGCGATGTGAAATCTGTGTAAAATCTAACTGTGGCGATAAGTTCTGAACTTTGAACCCTGACTAACAAAAGCTACAAGTCTCCAGCAGTTGGCACGCAAAACAAACTCACGCAACAGTGATAGAATGCACGCAGTTTGTGTGTATATATTTGAACACGTGACATTCCTAAGTGCAATAACAATATTATGGCAATTTGCTCGTTTCAATAAAAGAGTAGTCAAACTCATCAGTAACAATTTAAACAGTCCTTTGTTTGTAGCGTGTAAATTAAAGTTAATGATTTTGCATCTTGAAAGGGCTCCCACACTGTACATTTGCAGCATTGATAAAGCATCAAGCCACAGGAGGTTTACATTTATTGTATCTTTTAACATATTGGAAAGTATTCAAACCTTACCTCAATGTGTTTCTTCAATGTAGATTGATCTTCTAGCGCTGTGGTCACCAAACTTGTTCCTGGAGGGCCGGTGTCCTGCAGATTTTAGCTCCAACCCTAATCAAACACACCTGATCTTCAATCAAGGTCTTACTAGGTGTACTTGAAACATTCAGGCAGGTGTGTTGAGGCAAGTTGGAGCTGAATCCTGCAGGGACACCGGCCCTCCAGGACCGAGATTAGTGACCCCTGATCTAGCGCATTGAATTATAGACGATGACGTCGACAGCCCCAGAAGTGCTCCAAATTTATCCAAATTACTCTCATTCGTTTGTGCTCCATTTGTGAAGGTTTTCAGAAGAACTTTGCGTATGTGCAGCCACAAAATGTTTTATTTGGGTACCAATGAAAATAGAAGAGACGTATCATTGCCTGACACTTCAAAAGCTATTCTAAAAGATAGTGTGTTAAGTCTCAGAGTCGTCTTGTTTCTGATGGCATTTCAAGTGATGTTTGTGATGGCTCAGTCTTCAAATCAAATGAGCTGTTTGTGCAAGCAGGCAACATGATTTTAAAACTGATCTTATTTTAGGACGCCTTTGAAGTTGTTAACCCACTTGGGTCAGCAAAAAAACCATAAACTTGTTGGTGTATACTTCACGTTTGCTGTCTTTGAGTCCTTCCGTCGTTCTACTATTGACAGTGTGCTGTTGGTACTGTTGTGCAAGGAGCTAGACTTCGAATGCTTTGGTCAGGGCACAGTGTTTTCTAGAATATTGTCAGACCTGAAACAGATTAAAGAACACGGAATTGTGAATACATCTGATCATGTGGTTCGGGCAATGCTACTATCTATTATAGCTGAAAACTTCCGAGGATACACTGTGGTCACACTGTATTGGTGGCTATACGCAGAATTTCACTACTTCAAAGTACTTCTGCAGGTACTGTGAAGTAAAAAGAGATCAACTTGAGAATGTAAGTCAGTGTTTTTCTGTGCGAACAGTGGACACCTACAAAGAAGCAGTGCAGTTATTGCAGCAGAGTGATGTTGATGAAGTTAAAGGTATATATCATGACTCAGCCTTCAACTTCCTGAAATATTTCCATGTGTGTAAGCCAGGCCTTCCTCCATGCATAGGAAATGAGTTGTTCGAGAGGGTTGTAGCATATGATTTAGCCATTTACCTGAGATACTTTATAAAGATCAAGCACTGGTTCACATACTCTCAACTGAACAGACGGATCAAGCGGTTTTCCTACAAGGACTCACATTGTAACTCACGTCCCTCTCCGGTGAGTGAAAAAGCCAAAACAATAGGTGGCCAATCATGTGAGAACTGGTGTCTCCGTCGAATTCTATCAGTCATTATTAGTGACAAAGTTGATCATCATGACCCAGTGAGGCAATTAGTGAACGCATTGAAAGAACTTGTCGAACTAGTGTGTGCTCCCACAATCCCCACTGGCCAGATTGCTTACCTCAACACTGCTGTGGTTGAATATCTAAAAACAATCATTTGATCATTTATCACCACTATATTCTCCATTAAGCCTCACTGATCCTCAAACTTGGTCCCCCAATACAGCTATGGACAATGAGGTTTAAAAGTAAACACTCCTACTTCCAAGAGCTGTGTGAGGAGGACACAGAACTTTCAGAATGTATGCCAGTCTCTCGCAAACCAACAACAACTTCTCCAAGCAACCCTTAGCTCAAACTCCTTTTTTCCACCAGAGGTGAGGGCAACTAACACAACTTCATATCATGCTCAGCTTTATAGTGATACAGTGCTTAATGCAGTTTGGGCCTACATGGTTGAAGATCCAGATGCTGTATCCAGTAAGGTAAACTTCAAAGGAATCCCTTTTAGGGATCTTTTCTCTGTCTAAAACGTTTAGGTAATGAGTCAATAAAGTTTGGTCAGATTGAGCTTGTTTTGACCAAACAAGACAATGAGGTGTGCTTTTTGGTGACACCACTCAGTTCAGTGTATTTTGCAGAGTATGGACTTTATGAATTAAAACAAGCAGATGAGGATATGCACTGCATACATGCAGAATAATGCCTACATTTCCACCCATTGCCTCTGTAAAGTCTGGCATCAAGTCATATCTCTTAAGCACAGTGTTGTTGACTAGGGTTGAGGTTTGCTGTTATTTTCAGTTACCAGTCTGATATACACTAACCAATTTTATTACTCTTTCACAGCCATGGATGAATGAGTGAGCAACCTAATCGTATCCCTCAGAACTATATTCAGCCAAGAGGATCTTATAAAGCAAGTGGTGGAGGTGATCAAAGACCTTTGGGTTAGTTCAGCTGAGGACCTGAAATATGTGGTGGCAGATGACCTCGCAGGAGTCCTAAGGCCGTTGAAACCAGGAAAGTTATTTTTTTGGTTCATCCTAAGTTAGACTTTAGAAATCTTTATTGTCCACACATGTGGGAATTCGTTTTTGGCCTCCCAAACATCCCAAATAGAAAATACAAACACAAAGCTTCCTATACCACAGATTACCAACACACAACCCTAGCTATGAAACCACAGAATAACATACAAACTACTTCATTGTCGTTTATTCAGTATGGAAATAGCAGACGGTATAAAAGATTTTTTTTAAAGATTTGTTTTTGCTGTGGGTTCTCTGTATCGTCTACAAGAAGGAAGATTTTCAAATTCATAATAAAGTGGATCCGTCTATGATCTTACTAGCCGTGTTAATGATTTTTGCAAGTTTATACTTGCTTCTAGCTCCAAGGTTTCCGTACCAGCAAGAAATATTATAGGAGATAGTACTTTCAACCAGACTGGTATAAAGTGTCCTCAGAATACCCTTACTAACATAAAACTATTTAATCTCCTTAAAAGAAAGAGTCTCTGTGTTGCGTTCTTGTAGATATAGTCTGCGTGTTCACCAAAATTTAAACTACTATCTAAAATAATCCCTAAGTACTTAAAACTGTTTACAATATCAACATGTTGACCCTCAATAATAACTGGATGGTATATAGGCTGCCTTTCCCTACTAGTAATTAGTTCCTAAGTTTTCAAAGCATTCAGAGTCAAACTCTCCTCGCACCATGTCACCAAATGTTCCATGTGCTCAAAGTTATTGGAATATTGGAATGATTCCTCATCACAATCTTCAACCCTTGGGAAGTCAAGCACTGGTGAAGATTCATTCATTAGTGACATTGATGAATGCATCACACACTAAACAGCACACCTACAAGCAGCTCAGCTTTTGTCATATCCTGGAGATGTCAAGCCTCACTCATTGTGCCAAGTCAAGCCTCACCCGTAGTGCCAATCAAGCATCATATTGTACATCAGAGTGTGGGTGCCCCCCTTTGGCCAGGGGAAACGATAGTTGGCATTACAGCTTCGACATACTCTAGAGTAAACTGCCCTCAAGTACCAGAGAGGCATTGGTTAATGAGAAGAGGCCATCTGCAGCAGAGAGAAGAGAGGTTATAGCATTGTGGTTGCTGAAGTACTCACTGTGTGCAAAACACCAGGAAAGAGGCACATTGCAGAAATAGCAAGGCAAATGGTAATTCGCTACCCAAAATCATTTTGAGATGAGATTGAGGGCCAGGTTGTTGGCACCGGGTATGACTTGCTTGTAAAACAGTTAATGTCTTGTGTAGATAACTTTAGATGACTTCAAGCTCCTCCTGTCAAGAGAAGGTTTTCTGAAAGTGGCAGGCCTGAGACTGTGACTAAAGGGCATAAAGATGCACATGGCTGTTTTAACCTTGACCAATAAAAACAAAGATAAAGACACAAAGAAAATGGAGAAATTGATGTTGGAGACTTTTCTCTCGCAGAGAAGAGATATATTATCAGGACTGAAGATATCTTTAAGGCGTGGCCTTTTCTCTTCCAGGAAACTGAAATGAGGCTTCATTTCAGGGAGCTAACAGGCATCGAGATTGAGGACACCTTTGAAGAGTCCACAGTTACCAAGTTCCAAAGAATCTTGTGGTACTTTCAGTTTGTTCAGACTGATCCATGAAGCAGAGTAAGTATTATTCTAAGCCAAACTCTGGAGGGTTACAGTGAAATTTGTGCCACTCTTCTGAAGCGTCTAGCCCATTTTAAAGAAAAGACACTGCTATTCCAACTGAGATTGATACCTCTAAGCTTCTATGGAACCCCTGCATTGTAGTTGTTCCTAAAATAATTTTTATTTGATGGTTCAATTAAATATTTTAGTTGAATTAATTGTTTCAGGGTAAAAAACAATGCAATTTTGTGTATTTTTGCCTAAAGCAAGTACAACAATCTGCCAATGTGGTAAGAAAAATATTCTTATATCAAGAATCTCCTCTATTGTAAATAAGATTTTGTCTACCAAGAAAATGTATCTAATTATAAGAATTTTTAGATATTTGGATTGGAAACAAGACAAATTGCTAAGTAAGATCAGCATTTTTTGCAGTGCATGAAAGGGTTTGTTCGCCATCTAATGAAAAGTAGTCATTTACTCACCGTCATTTTGTTCCAAACCTGTAAGACTTTTCCTACTTTGAAACACTAATGATGATATTTTAATCTCTGAGAGATTTCCGTCTCTCAAAAAAATGTGAGTGTTGGCAGGTATGTAGTATACTCCTTACCTCATCTAATTCTTCTTTCCATACATCAGGAATTACAGCAATGCTGTGATCTGAGGTGTATTCAACAACTGAAAACATTTGGAAATACAAGTTACGTGAGTAATTTGAAAACAACAGCGTGTGGTTAAACAATAGAGTTTTAAGCAATGAGGTCATCTCTCAAAGTATTTGTTTCAACATCCTCTTCAGAAAGTGACAAATACATGTCATGATAAGACGAGAAATCAGTGCTTTCATCTGTGCTATGAATCCTGGTTTAAAGTATCCTGGTTTAAGGATACATTTTCACTCTCTCTTGAAACAGCATGCTAAACTCTGAAATTGATCTTGATAAACCCTGCTGTATATAGTTTTAAGGTACAGAACTAATGCATATATCAGTTTTGGTTTTTGATTTTTGTTGACTCATAAAGAATAGTGTTGGGCTTTCTCTAGTGTCTTATACATTCTCTCCTAGCAAAGCAACTCGTCTCTTGTTTTCCATTCTTAAACAAAACTAGACATACATTACTTTATGGATAATGCCTAAAATGTATCATGCTTACTGTAATGACCACCACCCTCCCTATCTTTAATGGCTCGTTTCCACTGACTGGTACAGTACGGTACGGTTCGGGTCGGTACGGGTCACCTTTATCAGGCTTGCGTTTCCACTACCAAGGGTACACTTTTGGTGGGCGTAAAATAAATATATAAATGCAACATATATGAACACATACAGGCCCTTACAGTCTCCGATATGTTAACAACTACAGAAAAACTACATATAGCAGACATTTAGCCTTATTTAGGTTCATAAACATCACACAACATAGTCCACAGTCAGTGCAAACCTCTCATCTGTGTCTGTAATCTTCACCAGCACATGTAACCTCCGTTAGACAGTAATTCTGTCATTCCCAGTTCAGAATAGTCCAGAAGGCGATGACAAACATGGCAGTTTTTTGTGATTCAGGTTGCTGAAATTATTTGCCCCTGAGTTTTGTCAGGCTTCTCCTTTGTTCGCGCTTTACTCTTGCTTTTGTCCTTTTCTCTCTGAATGTGTCACTCTCACTCTCAGTTTCCGACAGGATCGGGTTTCAAAAGCACGTCAATAATCAAGCGTACGTTATTATCATCAGCTCAAGAAGTTTGGTATTTCAGATATAAATGTGCACGCAAGCGCAAGCAAGAAAGTGAAACTGCTCGTGCTTCAGACTCACTTGTAAAAAACTAAGGGCCACAGGGTAAATCTGCTCTTCGTTTTGGCTTTGTGGCTGTTCATCAAAACGACGACAAGGTTTGTTTGAGCCGGGTCGACCATGGCTCGTTATTAAATGTATATATATTTACACTGTATTCTCGGCTGTGTATTTTAAACATTGCGGCTCCTTTGTTTTGATTCTGGCTTGTTGCGTAAGCGAATGACGTATCTCTGTAAACCAATAGCGTTCAGCTGTGTGTCTAGCTCTGCTTTTTGGTACCATTTCTCGTGTTTGGTACCCCTTCGAAAGGGTGCCAAAAAAGTGGTACGGTTCGTTTCGGTACGCCTTTTGACTGTGGAAACGGTACGGTACCGTACCACTCAGTGGAAACGGGCCATAAGTCACCTCTAGAGAGCAACTTCTAGGCTGTTGCCCTCTAGAGGTGACATAAGGATAAAGATAGGAATCCTTTCAACTTGACATCAATGCCAAATGTATCTTCATAGACCATTGGATGCCCAGAACGTGTCCTGTTGTGTAAGGAATAAGATTGAGTGCTTCGTTGGTATGTGCCCATTCTGAAGAATCCACACAGTTTAGGATTTCCTTTTCATGTGAATTGAATTCATGAAGTTGTAGACCCACACGCTTGCACAGGGCTTGGTCTTCAACGATTAGCTCTTTAGCTTCTTGTGTTGATGGAACAGAAATCAACCAATTATTACCGTAGAAGTTTTTCTTGATGAATGATGAGCCGGACCGGTATTCAGACTTGTATTGTTCCGCCAGAAACTTAAGGCCAAAATTAGCGCAACCGGAAGATAACGCTGCGCCAAATAGATGTACGGCCAACTTGTACTCTTGGGGCTCTCTCTCCATGTCTTCATTATCCCACCATACGAATCTTAAAAATTTTCTTTCTTCAGGAGGAACGACAAACTGGTGGAACATTTTTCGATATCACATGTTACTGCGACAGTCTCGTTCTTTAATCTGGACAAAACTCCAACCAAAGAATTAATTAAGTCTGGGCCACTGAGAAAAGTATCATTAAGAGAAACACCATGGAATTTTGCAGAGCAGTCGAATACCACTCTCAATTTGCCTGGCTTTTGAGCGTTATGAACGCCATGGTGTGGTATGTACCAAACTGTTTCTTCATCAGGTCCTGTAGGGGCTGGTTCTGCATGTTTTACTTTAAACATTTCTTCCATGAAACTTTGTAACTCATAATACTGTGGGTTATTTTTTAGCTTCCTTTTCAGATGTTGCAATCATGCAAGGGCAAGTTTTATGTTATTGGGTAGTGAAGGAGCGTCGTTACTCTTTAAGGAGAGAGGCAGCTGATAATGTCCATCATAGTTTACATTAAGAATATCACTAAAGATTGACGCAACTCCACCACCGTGACCAGTCTGATGAGCCTCGTGCTGATATAAGAATCCTGAAGGAGTGGCTTTATTTAAACTAATATAGTCATTTTGTTTAGTCCAGGTTTCAGTGAGACAGAGTGCAATAAGATTATTTTCTGTTATTTAGTTTCCAGTATGTGTTTTAGGTGCAAGTGACCTGATTTTTAAAAGACCAAGCTTTTTTCACTTTTTTTGCAGATTTTTTCAACCCAGGCTCATTCTGAGAACGTAGTCACGTGGACGTTTCTGGAGACCGCGAAATACGTTTGGGAGGTACCTATTTTTGCAGTTTTTGTTTTCACGAATCCGCGAGAGGCCACTGTGCGAGCTTTTTCCCGCGCCGTTCTCGCGTAAACCCACTAGAGGCTGCTGTCAAACGACCTTCTGCCTGGATGACAGAATGATTGACGGTGCGACCAGCCAATCGGCTGACCCACCATCCTCCGTCCCTAAACCCAAAACCTTTTCACAAAAGCCGTAAAAAAAAAAAGAAAAGCCCTCGTCTGATTTTTTACCACGTTTTCGGATTTTGACCACATTTTCACCCTGTGATGAACTTGTTTGCTTCATTTTTTGGATTTTGTTTTTGTTTTCTTACCTGATTTCTGGAACCGCTCTTCCCCGGACTCGAACCCGGTCGTCGTGGTCAGCCCCTCTCTGGGCCTCGTACACGAAGAGCTAAACGTACAAACTGGTTGCGGCGGGAAAGCCCTCCACACGGAGGCGAGCAGCCAGCCGGCAAGCGCCGAAATGCAGCCGTACGTACCCCCAGCTACGTATTTCACAGTCTCCAGAAACGTCCATGGGACTACGTTTTCAGAATGAGCCTGGGTTGGATTTTTTGGTTTGATTCTTTTCTAGAATATATAGTAAGTTTACCTCTTGATCTAATAATTCGAGGAACAGACACGGTCTCTATGGGGTTACACAGATATGCATTACTGTGATTTAAGTGGAACGAGCAAGTGTATATATGGCTAAAATGTGAATTTTCACTTACTAGTCAAACAGAACGAAGCATCCTAGAGATGTTGTCTGAAAGGAGTTCAGCTCCAGCCCTGCTGTGGTGCAGACCATCAGCACAGAAAACTCTAGAATGCTCCCAGAAAAGATTCCCGTTATTACCAAAGAGTATTTACTGTTTTTCACACCATGTTAATAGCCATTCATTCAGAGCAAAATTCTACTGAACCTTTCATTTCCTTGGTGCTAAGTTGGAAATGGTAAAGAAAACATGAATTGCGTGGCGGGCGAGGTGCGTCGAATCATCTCGAACAGGGTCTCCGTCTGCCGCAGCCCAGTGTCATACATTCCCATGTGGAAGATGACAGCTCTGATGCTTTCACCAGTGCTCAGGATAGAGCAGGCATGGGCAAACTCGATCCTCGAGGGCCGGTGTCCCTGCAGACTTTTGCTCCAACACTAGTCAAACACACCTGAACACCCTAATTAGTGTCTTCAAGATCACTAGAAAGCTACAAGCAGGTGTGTTTGATTAGGGTTGGTGCAAAACTATGCAGGGACACCGGCCCTCCAGGATCGAGTTTGCCCATCCCTGGGATAGAGGGTACCATAGAAGAAACATCCTTAACACGAGCACCGTGAGTGTGTACATTGTTACCTTTAGTGGAAGCAGCACAGATGTGATGAATGATGGAATTGCTGATGACTGAGACATCGTGACCCATCTTGCGGAGGGGAGGCAAAGCAGTTCTCTGTGGGGATCTCGAACACAGGAGGCGGCGGAGAAGGAGACATCCTGCCTCGTGTCCTGGTACGCATCCTGCGCTGCTGCACCCAGAGAGCCTAGAAGAGTTTTACTCTGCAACTGAAACTACTGATTCTGCCCTTTCTAGCACTTTGACATAGTTGCTCCATTTCACATTACACAAGAAAATCTGGGAAAAAACTGAAGCCATGGCACAATGTGCATACTGGTGTCTTAAAGAAAGCAGTCTGGAAAATGGAATGTAGATGGAAGAAAACAAATCCAGTTGTTTTTTGTTTAGCCTGGAAAGAGTGTATACTTATGTACGGTCCAACCAGTGGTGTCTACTGGTGGATGCAGGTTCACTGCGTGTTCGGTCTTTCCCATGCACAAAATCGAATTAGTTTGAATTAAGCTCATATCTGACTCCGATTTTATATGAGGTGGTTTAGATAATGAATATGTTTATCTTTCATTTTATCTGACTCCAACAATAAAACATTAAGAAGATTACTCAAAACTCAAAATAAAATGTTTTGAAGAATGTTGGAAACCTACAGAGCACCGGAAGTGACACGAGCAAATAATAATAATAATAATAACAAAGACTTTTGTATACTTTGTAGTGCGCACTGGACACATATCACATTAGCATGACATAAGTATTGCATTCACACTATATATTATTAAGTCTTCATGTCATAAACATACATATCGCGTAAGCACAACATTTCACTTGGGCCTGACAGAATCTGTGGACATTTTTTGGCTATTTTTTTTTTTAATTTTGTAAAAAAATCTGCAGGTTTTTGCATAATTATTTTGGGAGTATCGTAAATAAAAACTTAATATATGAAATAAAAATAATATCTTTTTAACTTTTATTTAATGTTTACAATGCAAATTCATCTAGATCCACTTATTTGGTTAACAAAGCAAGTCTCTCATATAATATACAGTACCTACTAAAAGACAGAAAATATTACTTTACAAATTATATAGTAAATAAATCAAGTGAACGCTTTCATAAAAAATAAAAAAAACGGAATAATTCTAAATTTACACACGTTTACACAAGTAAATAAATAGACTCAATGATGGGCTAAAAACATTCGGAAATCTGCAGATTTCTATGCCCGCAGATTCAGTGTGGGCCTACTTATCATTATCACATGTGCAAAACATATGTATCTTGTACGCACGACATAGGCATACATGTCATGTGCACACGACATACATGTCGCCAGTGGTGTAAAGTAATTACAAATACTCAAACTACTGTAATGGAGTAGTTTTTCTCAAGAATTGTAATTTACTGAGTAGTTTTAAAAGTGTGTACTTTTACTATCACTTGAGTACATTTTTAGTGCTGTATTGTTACTTTTACTCCACTACTTTCCTTCAAACTGCAGTATCTAATTTTATTTATTGTCTATGGAGATTAGAAAAATCAGTCTTGTGATTCCTGTCCAATCAAATCACACATAGAAGGTAGATCGCATCACAATGAACTACCTCAAGACAAGGGCGATTTATAATTGCAGCAAACTGTTTGGAAGCATTAAAAGTGTCCAAGAAGATGTCCATAATCTTTACACGCAATGACCTGGAGACTGTTCAGATCAGGGGTGTCCAAACTCAGTCCTGGAGGACCGGTGTCCTGCTTAGTTTAGCTTCAATTAACTTGCTTCAACACACCTGCCAGGAAGTTTCTAGTAACTAGTAAGGGCTTAATTAGCTGGTTCAGGTGTGTTTGATTAGGGTTGATTAGGTCACCGTCCCTCTAGGACCGAGTTTGGACACCCCTGGTTTAGATGCATGTCACTGATGAGAAGACGACGGATGTTTACTGTATGATGACCGAAATGGCCTTAAACACCCAGCAGGCACAAGACGCCAACATGACATCAGATTGACGTTGTACCCTAACGTCATGCATCTTGTTTGAAAATGAAAATTGGGTTGACGTCAGAACTCAACGTCAGGCCAACATCAATGTCTAACGTTCAACCTAAAACTGACCAAATATCAACGTCTAATGTTACAGCTTGACGTTGTGTGGATGTAACCACTATGATGTCTATCAGATGTTGGATTTTGGTTGCCATACCTGACGAATAAATGTCAGTATTTGATGTCAGTATGACGTTGGTATAAGATGTTGGCTCGACGTTGGATTTTGGTCACTTTCTAACAACCTAAAATCAACAAAGTATCAACATAATTTGACGTTGTTATTGGACATAAAAATAGTGTCCTTAGACGCTGGCTAGACATTGAATTTTGGGCACCTGATATCATGACCTAAATCTAACCTAATATTAATGTCTTATGATGTTGTGTGCCTGCTGGGCAATAACTCGATGCACTACAGAATGTTACGTTTGCACACATCCACAAATTACTTGTAAATGCATCAGCGTTTTACAGCGTAATCCTCACCACACTTGAGGTCTACTTTGTACTCATACTTTGAGTAATATTTACAACAGATACTTTTACTCTACTCACACTACATTTTTAGGCAAGTAATGGTACTTTTACTTGAGTATGATTTTTCAATACTCTTTCCACCACGTATGCATACGTATGATTATTATTTTTTTCAAATCACTATAGAGTCTCCTTAAAAACCTGTAACCATTATGTTGTAGTATTTCTTTTTACAAGAATAGATGTCAATGGTTACAGGTTTTTTCAAAATACCTTATTCCACGAACTCACACTTGCAATCGTTTAAGAATAAGGCGTATTTGGTGTGCTGTCCGGGGAGAGGGCTCTGAGCTCGGGGAGACACCCCAACTCGAGTTATTCCCCTTATCAGGAAACAGAGAGGAATTGGGATTCAAGCAAAGTATCTAGCCCGGCCCCAGAACGCTCCCTCCGGGATTGTAATGCTTAAGTGGTGAGGTGTCGGGGTGGTGGAGGGATGCTAAAGTCGTGAGATGCTGCAGGTAAAGGTGCGGTCACACTTGACTTTTCCTTCCATAGACTTCCATTCATACGCACGCGAATGCGTCAGACCGGAAACGCGGGGTCATGCGTCGAGTTTCGCAGGTTGCTGCTGTGCAAAGTTCAAGCTTGGTGAACTCTAACCTGCTAAATCGCATCACTTGACTGCGTGAGATCAATCGAGGATCAAAACAAGACCTCTCTGCACAGAAATTTAAAATATGGAGCAATCGCTCGCTTTTTTAAATGTCTAATCATCTTGTTTAATCCCGCCCCTTTTCGCAGCGCCGCACGACAGAATTTCGCACACACAAAGCCCGGTGTGACCGTAGCTTTAGACAGCTTTGGTATATATAGGGGTTTGGTCAAGAACTGATTGGATAATAGAATAATTGTCAATGACGTATTTGATACTGAAACTTCTGCCCGTGCTCCTCCCGAAATTTGTTTACAAAACATCACTTTGTGTTCAATGAAAGAAAAGAAACTCGTAGAAGTTTCGACCAACTGAGGGAGAATAAATAGTAAGTAAATCTTCATTTTTGGGTGAACTGTCCCTTTAAATAAAACCCTAATGTTCTGTTAATTAATTCGTTTTTTTATTGAAATTTTTATATATTTTTTGTTAAAAAAACAATACTGTCATTGCTCTAAATAATATTTAACATGCTGTAGGCTGTTAAAATTGTTTACCAACCAGTGCTAATTAAGTTCGACCTCTGGCTATCATGACATTGGTATTTTTGTGTCAAGGTACCTGTTTTCAGTGGAAAATTCCTCTATATAGTCGCCTGCTGCTGTGTGAATGGAAATGGAAATCCCAGTCAGTGGGTTTGCATGAACTAAATCTTCCAGTCACAGAGCTGACACGGCTTGAGCTACTGATGTACATGCAACACAGATATCAATCTATTGAGGTTGTTTGTAAGTGTAGGTGGAAAATATTTTTAAAGGAGAGCCATATAGTGAGTTCAGATTGCAATAGCAAATCATCTATATACGTTTTTTTTCATTGGCGTAAAATACAGTTTTGCACAGTCAAAGTCTGCTTTGCATTTAGAAGGTAACCATAGTAACATGATAGTTTTTTTACTTATCTTTTTAGTTTTGCACATTTTGTAAAGAGAAGTTGAAGTCAGAATTATTAGAATTATTATTTGATTTTTTTTCTTTTTTAAATATTTCCCAAACGATGTTTAACAGAGCAAGGAAATTTCCACAGTATGTCTGATAATATTTTTTCTTCTGGAGAAAGTCTTATTTATTTTATTTCAGCTAGAATAAAAGCAGTTTTTAATTTTTAAAAACCATTTTAAGGTCACAATTATTAGCCCCTTTAAGCTATTTTTTTCGATAGTCTACAGAACAAACCATCTTGCCTAATTCCCCTAACCTGCCTAGTTAACCTAATTAACCTAGTTAAGCCTTTAAATGTCACTTGAAGCTGTATAGAAGTGTCTCGAAAAATATCTTCAACTGTCATCATGACAAAGATAAAATAAATCAGTTATTAAAACTATTATGTTTAGAAATGTGCTGTTCTGTTAAACAGAAACTGGGGAAAAAAAATAAACAATATTAATAATTCAGGAGGGCTAATAAATCTGACATCAACTGTATATGGTGTGACGTTGTTTATGTAATGATACTGTGGGGAAATAATAAAAAATCTGGTTTCTATGTTGAAACAAATTGTCAAACGTTATCAGTTTATTTTAGATTCACATATTACAAGTAAACTGAGTATCAAAAGTGCTTTGACTGAAAAGTATGAGTTGATGTACGACTGGGGAATCGAACCTTAACATACAGCACAACAAAAACCTAGACCTCTCTATCACTCTTACAATTATACAATCAAAATGATTATACCCCGGCTTGCCAGTTTAATATCCCCAAATATTTAAATATATAAAATTATTACTGTGAGTAATAAAAAGTATATACAACACCAAACTTCTTTCCCTATTGTGAGATTTATGGGGATTTGTGGTGCGAACCAAAAATGTTTAGCCAAACAATTGATTCAATTTCATGACTGTGTAAAGCGTAAACTCTGTTTGCAATTTATTTAGCTGATTTCTCAGAATGTTACTAGTCATTTTGGGGTCAAGTCAATTATTTAAACCATTCAATTCATCGATAGTTCCAGTACTAATCGTCCATCAGATGTTTTCCTTTTTCCGTAACCTACTTCTCATGTTTCTTCCCCTTTCAGTCCTTTGTCTGGCTTTTCTTCAGTCTCATTCATTTGTGACTGTCCATTCTGCCTTCCTCTCAGGTAAGCGTTCAGACTTTCCAGTAAATCAATAGAGTGATTGACCAGAAGAGCAAGCCAAGCCAGGCCGAAGAATATCCAGACAGCCATCAAACAGCTGTACCACTCAGGGTAATTTATTGCTGGGTTGTGATCTGCCAACAAAGATAAAGCAAGGTGTACTTACAGTATTAGGGTAGAGCAAAATAATGAATTAAGGATATTACATTTAAATCAGATCTAATTTAGGAATGGAATTGAATGCATGTGTATTATACCCAATAGAGTGCACATAATACTGTGCTTATAACTGTCATAAATAAACATATTTTGAACTTGAATTGAAATTTGTGTCTTTCTTTCTGCATTTGTTTTTATTTGGTGCCTTGTTTCAAGATTCAAATTCTGGAAAATATTGATTCTATTCTGTATGGCAGTGTTTCCCAACCCTGTTCCTGGAGGCACACCAACAGTTCATGTTTTGGATGTCTCCTTCATCTGACCCATTCACTTCAGGTTTTGGAGTCTCTTCTAATGTTCTAATTAGTTGTTTCAGGTGTGTTTGATAAGGGAGAGGATGAAAATGTGTACAATAAAAAGCGTGCCTTCAGGAACAGGGTTGGGAAACTGCATTAGAAGAGACTCCAAAACCTGAAGTTAATGGGTTAGATGAGGGAGACATCCAAAACAAGAACTGTTGGTGTGCTTCCAGGAACAGGGTTGGGAAACACTGCTGTATGGTACATAACCATGACTTTTCTGAATATATTTAACACATGGAACGTAAATACTGTTTCATTATTTTGTATGTGTAGTCTACTACCTGCCACATAATCTCCAAATCCAATAGTGCTGAGTGTTATGAAGCAGTAATAAATGGCTTCAGCATAACTCCATCCCTCATACTCTTTAAAGAGCAGCATAGGAACCACAAGGTACAAGAACGCTGAACTCACAAAGGATATACTATGAATGGATATCCGTACACATTTCTGTGGGAGGAAACAGATTCATGGGTACAACGTGTATGCATGTACAGGCGAGGTGTGTACATTTTCATTTACAGTGCTCAGCATATATAAGTACACCCCTCACTAATCTACCTATTAAATTCATTTCATACTTTTTAATAGGAAGCTATACAATATTATATTTTTGCATATACAGTTGAAGTTAGAATTATTAGCCCACCCAATATTTATTAGAATTTAATAAATATTTCTCAAATGATGTTTAACAGAGCAAGGAAGTTTTTACAGTTTGTCTAATAATATTTTTTCTTCTGGAGAAAGACTTCTTTGTTTTATTTCGGCTAGAATAAAAGCAGTTTTTAATTTTTTATGAACCATTTTAAGGTCAAAATTATTAGCTCCTTTAAGCAATTTTTTTGATAGTCTACAGAACAAACCATCATTATACAATAACTTGCCTAATTACCCTAATCTGCCTAGTTAACCTAATTAACCTAGATAAGCCTTTAAATGTCACTTTAAGCTGTATAGAAGTGTCCTGAAAAATATCTAGTCAAATATTATTTACTGTCATCATGGCAAAGATAAAATAAATCAGTTATTAGAAATTAGTTATTAAACTATTATGATTAGAAATGTGTTGAAAAAAAATCTTCTCTCCGTTAAACAGAAATTGGGGGAAAAAAATAAACAGGGGGGCTAATAATTCAGGGGGGCTAACAATTCTGACTTCATCTGTACAGTAGATAATGTAGATACAGTAGATAATGGTCAGTACATAAGCCAAATCTGGAGCTTATCTGACAAAATAACTTACGATAACGAAAACGAGTACAGCCAAATGTATATGTTATAGAAAAATATTAAATACAAATTTTAAAAAAAGAGGAAAAATCAAAAGAGGGAAAAAATGTAAAATGTTTGTTGAAATTGTGAATTTTTTATTTTTTTTTGCAATATTTTGCAACCCAGGCTCATTCTGAGAACGTAGTCCCGGGGACGTTTCTGGAGACCGTGAAATACGTCCCGGGAGGTACGTATTTTTGCAGTTTTTGTTTTCGCGAATCCGCGAGAGGCCACTGTGCGCGCTTTTTCCTGCCCGGATGACAGAATGATTGACCGTGCAACCGGCCAATCGGCTGACCCACCCTCCTCCGTCCCTAAACCCCCTAAACCTAAAATTCACAAAAGCCGTCCAGAAAAAGAAAAGCCCTTGTCTGATTTTTACCACGTTTTCGGATTTTGACCACATTCTCATCCTGTGATGAACTTGTTCGCTTCATTGTTTGGATTTTGTTTTTGTTTTCTTACCTGATTTCTGGAACCGCTCTTCCTCGGACTCGAACCCAGTCGTCGTCTTCGTGGTCAGCCCCTCTCAGCCCCTCGAGTCCGCCAAAGTACACGAAGAGCTAACCGGACAAACTGGTTGCAGTGGGAAAGCCCTCCACAAGGAGGCGAGCGGCCGGCCGGCAAGCACCGAAAGGAACGCCGTCAAACCGCCCCACAGCGTTCGCTTAAAAAAATGAAATGCAGCCATACGTACCCCCTGCTACATATTTCGCAGTCTCTAGAAACGTCCACGGGACTACGTTTTCAGAATTTTGCTTGAATTTAATCGTATTATCTTTCAATTCCTAAATAAGTTAGGTGACTAAAATATTCTTTTAATAAACATATCTGTTTAATAAATCTGTTTTGTTTAAATACACCGAAATGCATTGCCTATATTCACTGAAAAGTGGATGAATCCGTTTATTTTCAAAATGGGGTGTACTCAATTATGCTGAGCGCTGCATGTATTATAAATATGTATACAACCCACGACTTCAACACTGACTGGTAACAAAAAATGAGTTCAATTCTCACCCCTCTGTCAATTTTTTTCTCCAGAAAATTGCAAAAATGTCTTTCAATTGCCAGCATGTATTTCCCAACTCTGTTCAAGACTACTACGTTCAGAGGAATGCCAAAAAGAGCAAACATCACACAGAATATTTGACCAGCTGTTGTCAGTGGAACTATATTCCCATAGCCTGCAGAAATAACAAAATAACTGAATGGGTGCCACACAACAAATCAGATTTGATTCAGTTATCAAATTTAAGGAGTTGCATTCCTCATTACTCACCAATAGTTGTGACCACTGTCGCCGCAAACACAGATGAACTGGTAAATTTCCAGAGGCCATCTGCAGTGTCATTACTGTCAGGACTCAAGCCACTCAGGGAAGCAGATTTGATCATCTTTGAGACAGTGAGGACAAGCAACAACTACGTAATTGTAATATATGAGCTAACAATAACAAACGATAACTAAGAGTGTGAGATTTTTTAACAGTAAGAGAGTATTTATGTATTTTTTTTGGCACAATTGAGAAAAAGCAGCAAGAATTCTGAACCAAGTTTTACAGGAAGTTGGAATTTAGGATTTGGCAATGAAATAACAAATATAGATGCTACACATACATTGAAGAGCATGTAAACAGTTGCCTAAACACTCCCTCACTGCATCGTACTGTTAAGCAAAATGTAGTCTCAACATCCAAGTCATACCTGTGCTAGTTCACTGAGGCCATTTTGACCCAGACAAGGGTACTTCTCAAGTAGCTCCAGTCTTTTCTCTTTCAAAAGAGCAATCTGTTGCAACACATACCATCCTTCTAGCTTCCAGAACACCAGCCCTCCAACAAGAACATAAGCTACGTAAAAAACTCCAAGGAAAAGGATAGAAGGTAACCGAGTTACACTGAGAAACTGACATAACTTTCCTGAAAACATGGAGAGCATGGTGCCTTTGGTGTCCTGGCTCTCCTGTCTGCCGATGCAGGATCGTGCTACTGGGTGTGGATTTACTCTGTTTACACGACAGGCAAATCACCCACTGTGTAATGAATTTCAGATTCTGACCTTACAACCTGACATGCAAACGCAATGCTAATTGAAGGAGAGCAGAAGAAACAGGGAAAGATGAGTTAAGGAGGAAGGCAAAAAATGATCATCATCTACAAAGAGAGGCAGTGGCATTGACTACGTTGACATGGACATCAGTAATCTAATTATTTGCCTTATTATGATTAAGGTGTTTACATGAGTTGCTTTTTGAATGTTCCTTTCTTGTTCCCATTTTACATAGCTACAGTACGTCACCTTGATGCTAGCTTCCTCCGGCGTTTCACGCAACAACAGTTTGTGTTCATCATGGCACCATATGTGATTTCGGCCATTTTGTTTTTAATTTTGCGACAAGTTAAGCTGTATTTCCTATCTCACACTGCCCTACTGAAAAAAATTGCTTAAACCAGCCTAGGCTGGTTGGCTGGTTTTAGCTGGTCGACCATTTTGGCCATTTCCAGGCTGGTTTCCATCCATTTCCAGCCTGGTCTTAGTTGGTCAGGCTGGGTGATGAACAGCCTTGACCAGCCTAGCCAGGCTGGGAGCCCAGCCAAAACCAGCTATGTCCAGCTTAAACCGAGCTGGTCAGGCTGGATTTAGCTGGTCATTTTCCAAGGGGTAATATCATTAAACTCACACTCTGAGTTTAAACCAGTGTTAATGTCATTATTGAAAAGAATGATGAAATATATTCATTGACAACCTTTTTTCCAAGACTAAGATGAGACATTGACTGGATGGCATGGGTATCATTAGATACTAAGGCCCAATCCCATTTCTACTCCTTAGCCCTTCTCCTTACCCCTACTTCAAGTTTTGCGCGCACCCACCAAGGGGTAGGGGTGTCCCAATTTTCTTTAGCTTGAAGGCGTAGGGCTAAGGGCAAGGGGGAGATACCCCTTCGAGCAAAGATTTTTCAGGACCACACTCGAAACCAAGGGGTAAGAACATTTCCCAGAATACACCAGCCACAGCTGCACCCAGAAGGAGATCCACAAATAGTATTTTTTGTCAATATTACAAATTTTTACAACAAGCAAGCACATGTTTTAATATAGTCATAACCATGTTCATGATTTACTGTCATGCTTTAAAATATATATATATAAATTTGTGATCAATAATCCCTAATAATAACTCCTGTATAGCGGTCCCACAACATTCTGACACTCGAATAACCTGTCAGAAACGTCTATTGGCTGGGAATGAGCTTTTAACAGTGTCTACTATAATGTTAATGTTGTTTTTGGTGTGCTTACATAGATGAATATGGCCACTGTGTAAATGTGCAGTACAGATACGATCTTACTCCCACATTAGAGTGGGAGTACATCAGTGATTTCCTAAAGATAAATACCAAAAAATAACCCAACTGAAATAACTACAGTCGCGATCGTCTGATCTCATATGAAGCAAGAGATCGCGATGACGTGTGCAGGTGCTGTAGTGCTGTCCCAATTTTTAGGGGTAAATTTTGAAGCCCTTCCCCTTCACACTCGTTTTTAGGGGCCAACGGGAACAGGGAAGGGGTAGGGGTACAAAAATAGAGTTGGTCCTAACAGTGATGACATGAATGTGCAATTTAAAGAAGACTAGACATATTAACCGATATTATGTTTTGTTATAGTTTGCAGGATGGCGCTGTTCATTTACTAGATGATGAGATCAGAGCATGTGCGTCCATAGATTTCAGTGACTTGCACAGCAGCTACGCTCCTTTTTCAAATGTATTTTTCAAGCCATAGACTATTCAACTGGCAGCTTGCAGAAAGACGTGAAAATTAAATCCCAAGAATTATTCATTTAGTTTGGTTTGTAGCAACAGTTGACGTGTGCCTGTTCCAAGTCTGACTGACTGATAATATGATTATAGATCAGAACTTTCAGTGCCTTTTTTTCTTTAATAATTGCAAGTAAAACATAAATGTCTGGCATCCCTTATCTGTACCACAGTGCTGAAGGCATTTAGCCTGTGTATATTGGCTGTTTCTCAATTCCAAGAACGCAGAGAACACACTCGTGTTCTTGAGGAGACCGGTCTTGCCAGGTCACCTCGGAAAAACAAACTCAGGAGACCACGAGAACAGAGAACCCCCCATCTCCTCCTTTTCCTCCCTTTTCAAAGGGGGACCTCTCAAGACCTACTTGATCTCGGATCTCCATATATGCTTATTTGACCGGGCGGGAGCCTTGGGCTCAAAATATCTCCGAGCTCAGAGTTCTCTCCAGGGACAGCATGCCAAACCTGCTATAAATGCTAAGCATATCTAAGCGGGAACTCTTGAAATGATAATACTTGTGAAAAGTGCTATACAAGTCAAACTTGAATTGAATTGGAAATATAATAGACACAAAGTATACTCTGCCTCACATGTGAACAGAACATGGGCTCCTGTATCCCTGTTTGTCCTGTGATTGTTTACATGTCTTTGCCTTGATTTGTGTTGGCCATGTGCTCTTGTCTTGCCTCCTTGTTTTCAGTTACCCCACCCTCTTATTTAGACCTTGTTTCCTGATTGTTTTCACCTGTCTCTCATGTGCTTTGTTATATATTGTGCTGTGTGATCTCAATTTTTTGCTGGTACGTTCCATGTGATGTTCTCATATCTTATATCCCAGCCTTGTATCCTTACATAGTGTTTTGTCTTGCCTGTTCTTCTAGTTCTCTTGTTTACTTATTTATTTGTTTGTTTTTTTGTAGCTACAACTTTCATATGTATGTTCCTAGTCTTATTGATTGTTTAATTTCTCTCTTTAACACTATAGAAGTCTGTAGTTCAATTTTTTTTTTCTGTTTTGCCTAGTCAGTCCCCTTTCTACTCGGATTTATATTCGATATTATATTTTCTATTAGATTTAGTTTTGATATTTTATTGAACATTTATTGCTGCCTGTTTGCTGTCCTGTCTTGTATCTTATACTTTTCCAGTCCTATCCCATGTCCTGACTTCCCTTGCCTGCCAGTCTGGAGTTTACGTGACTTGCTCCCAGTATCAAGCTCTAATTTTGATCACTGTTGCTCCTACTCCTGGCTGGCTGTTTAATCTGGTGCCATCTTGTCCCTACCACTGGCTTCCCTGTGTTATTGCCCCTACTGTTTGGACATTGTCATCCTCTTGTCAGTCAACTAGTGCTTAATTGCATCAATAAACACCTTTGTTTTGTTCATTTCTGTAACTGGATCCGCTTTCTTACAGCCACCCGTGACAAGTAATAATAATAATTTAGAGATTTATAAAGCACAAACAGTCCTCACTTTAGATTGTCACAAAACCGAAGTTGTGTTAATAAATCATTTATTAATATTGTGTTATTAACATTAACATCTTAACATTAGAAGGTTCTATCTGACATTTTTGTCAAAATTGAGTTATTCACAATTCACACTTATTAAATGACAACTTATTTACATGATGTGATGTTTTTTTTATAAGTTCTCTACATTTTAAGACAAAAAAAAAGGTTTTATCTACAAAGCTGAGCTCTAGCTTGGCTCCATAAGGTTATTTCTGTGAGAAAATCAGCATTTCAAATGCACTGACAAGGGCCAATCGGGATTAGCTTTCTTTGTCATTTCGCTGGACTGCTCCATTGACAGTGGGAAACACCAGAAAGATAAAATCAAAGTCGGCTAAATAATGACACACTACACAAAATTGAGAAGAAACTTGAAACTGAAAAGATGTAAATGAAGCATTTTTTGACATTGAGATGAAATGTTAAATTTTACATTGCTGAAAAGAAACGAATATTAAAAAATTATATATAAATGTGAAATATTCTTATTTGTGTATATGTAGTCAGTGAAACATTTTTCAGTGTATATTAAACTCATTTGCTGATTGTTTTCTTTTAAAGTCTTTAAATTTAATATTAAGCCTTGAAGGGCAAATACTTAATTAAATTCATGGGGCATATAATAATATAATTCAATAAATAATATAAAGCATAAAATTTAATAAATATTAACATATTAATTGCATAAAATGAACATCTGCACTGGACAAAATATTTAGTCTTGTAAGCTTAATTTGAACAAGAATAAATATTAATCCTAAAACATGAAATAAATGTTATAGAAAGCAAAAATGTCACTTTCTCAAGCATCAACATATTGTTGCAACACCAAATGGTATATTTTTGGATTGTAATTCTTGAAAAGTAATGCATTAATGAATGATCTGCCAGATAGAACCTTATAATTCCAAATGGAAAATTACTTTTCAGAATTAGAAGGTTCTATCTGCATTTACCGTAGTATTTTTACTCCAATTTGTAAATGTAAGAGAATTTTGATATTTACATTTAGAGTACATTTAGGGTCTCTGTCATGTTAATGTATGAAAGAGAACTCTTACACACGTATTGTATATATATGCTATATAGGATGCAAAAACTTTGAAGCTCGATATCTCAAAATCATTTCGAACGCAGATAGAATCTTATAATTCCAAGGTGACGACATGCCTGAATAACAAGCTATATAAATGTTAATTTGAATAGTTTATTAATCATTAACTAACTAATTCCAAATGATCTTGAACAAAAACACACAAACTTAACTGCTTTGTAACTAATGCAATACTTAATTTAGTGATGATAATCATTAAAGTATGAAAATACAATCATTAAAGCACATTATACTTGTGCTTACAATCAAGAATACAGCATTTGAAGCTATACTTGTAAACTGCTTACTAATGTCTAAAATTGTTAATTAACTTTTTTCTAATGTTTAATATATGATTCATATTGTGCAGTTATTATAAAGTGTTAACATGAACTATTAATGATGATTCAACTTAAATTTAGCATTGATTGAATATTAAAAATAATGATTCTAGCAGAATATCAACATTGAATCAATGTTTGCCTGTACAAATCACTCAAGCACTCACAGATACTAAAGCTCTGAAGCGCTATAGAAAAAAGTTAAATAAATAAGAATAATAACAAATAAAATAATAATAATAAAAATTATATATATATATATATATATATATATATATATATATATATATAAAGCAGTTTAGAGAGATAATTTCGTTTTCTAAAACAATGCTGCTGATAAAAAGTACATTTTGAAATGTACAATTACAATGTATTAATACTAGTTTTAATATTTGACACAACATATACTATTTTACGATATATTAAATACTAATATATTAAAGGTGAATCTTTTTAAAATTCTGTTCTCTTCATTTGCCTTAAATATAGGAATGGCTGGTACAAAAAAAATCAGATTAAACAAGGTTGAGGGATTGAGTCTCTAGGAAAGCACAAACTATTAACATGTGTCATTTTAATTCAGTATAAGTTGCTTTATATAAAAGTGTCTGCAAAATACATGAATTTATTTAAGGAAGCAAAGGCCCCTTGTATCTGTTCAATATGATGAAATAATGTGCTGCTCCCTTATGCAAAAGACTGCTCAAAACCTTATTGCTCAAACAAATCTATTCAGAGTCATGCAAAATAGTGCATCATATTAGCAAAAATGTCCAAAAATGGCGTTTTAGTTCAGGTTAAAAAAAAAAGATCAAGTTAAGAAATAAAAAAACTATTAATTTATCAGGTTTATCTGAGAGGAAAGCCACTGAAACCACTGGGATGATTAAATAAACAAGTATCTCTAGGACTGTTTCTGTATCCCAGTGTTTCCTATGACACCTTACACACAAGGAGACACACTGATAATAAATATCATATATGGCTATAGCTTTTCATACCAGTCATATAATTGTTTATTATTATCACTATTATTATTATCATTGTCACAATCACCAACGATCTTGTCCATACAGACCGCTGGAAAACTACAAATCTGCCACCAAAACAACTACAAATCCCATGTTACCTGTTCACACACACCTTTTCCGGATCACTGATGATGACACACTCACACAGATGACCCCCCCAACCCACACACACACACACACACACACACACACACACTTCCTATAAACATTGCCCCCCCCCCACTTTTCATAAACATTGCCCCCCCCCCCCCCTTTTCATAAACATCACGCTTCTCCCCCCACCCCACCCGACCCCACCCCACCCCACTTTTTATAAAAATCACGCTCCCCCCCCCACCCCACTTTTCATAAACATCACCATCCCCCCCCCCCACTTTTCATAAACATCACAATTCTACCCCCCACCACACTTTTCATAAACATGACCATCCCCCCCCCCACTTTTCATAAACATCACAATTCTACCCCCCACCACACTTTTCATAAACATCACCATCCCCCCCACACTTTTCATAAACATCACAATTCTACCCCCCCACCACACTTTTCATAAACATCACGCTTCTCCCCCCCAACCACACTTTTCATAAACATCACGCTTCTCCCCCCACCCCACATTTCATTAACATCACACTTCTCCCCACCACCCCACTTTTCATAAATATCACGCTTCTCCCCCCCACCCAACTTTTCATAAATAACACACCCGCCACTCCTTTGTTCATAAACATCACGCTTCTTCCCCCGCCGACCCCACTTTTCATAAACATCAAGCTCCCACCCCACCCCACCCCACTTTTTTATAAACATCATACTCCACCCCACTTTTCATAAACATCACCCCTCACCACCCCACTTTTCATAAACATCACACTTCTCCCCCCCACCCCACTTTTCATAAACATCACGCCCCCCCCCCCCCCCCCCCCCACCCAACCTTTCATAAACATCACCCCTCACCACCCCACTTTTCATAAACATCACGCTCCCCCCCCCCTACTCTTATTATTATTATTACTACTCTTATTATTAAAGAAGTCACCTCTGTTGTCAGCGTCCTTACATTACAATTATATTATTAGACAGTTCTGTGCACATGTTTTAGGCCACCATTATGTTTGCTGTTTTCATGGAACTTGAATGTACAAATGGAAAGCAAGACATAACAAGAAAGAAAATAAAAGAAACAAACACAACTTGAGATATAATAATGATAAATAGCTGTAGTTCATAGAAAAGCATTTATTTACTGTTAAATAAGGTTCTTTGAATTCACAATTATCTTCACTCCTAGTAAAACAAGCCTTTAATCTTTGTCCTTACATTGAAAAATTAGACATTTATTATGAATGAATGAACAAGAGCTACTTTGTCACGTGATTATAACGCGATTAACATAAATCATTTGACAGATTTATAAAGCAGAAAAATAGAAAATAAGTAAATGTTACCATTTTAGAGTACAATTTTATATAGATTTTATAGTGTAAAAACGTATAAGAGGTTGACAGATTTTTGATCAGGTTAAAATTTTTTGAAAGCTTGTAAAAATGACTGTTGCTACAGCATATACAAATACATAACACATATATACATGCTGCTTATTTTGAGCAAGATAAAAAATCTGTTACCGTGCGGGTTTGTACAATATGCACAAATGTGTTCACTGTTCCCTGGTCGTAATTCTCCTCAGTGCATAGTCTCTCCTGAAACATAATAACATAGATAAGTTATAATCAGCAAATCAAAATACAAACAATAAGGACATCCATATGCCTCAAAGTTTATTGTAGAGAAAGCAAACATTAGAAAACCCTCTGCATTTGGCAATATAGGGGAGAACATCTCTTCAAACTGTTGGTGTTTGCTCTGTTCAGTTTAATCGTTCAACTGTATTTTAATTCAGGGTTAAAAAAGAAAGAAAACAGAAAATCTATAAAAGAATTGATCAGCTTTATCTGGGAAGCCATACAAAATCCTTTGGAATGACACAATAAGATAGATATTCCAATCACTCAACTCATTTTCTTTTCGGCTTAGTCCCTTTATTAATCCTGGGTAGCCACAGCGGAATGAACCGCCAACTCATTCAGCATATTTTACACAGCGGATGCCCTTCCAGCTGCAACCCATCTCTGGGAAACATCCATACACACTCATTCACACACATACACGCACAATTTAGCCTACCCAATTCATCTGTAACGCATGTCTTTGGACTGTGGGGGAAACCGGAGCACCCGGAATAAACCCACGCGAACGCAGGGGGAACATGCAAACTCCATATAGAAATGCCAACTGACCCAGCCGAGGCTCGAACCAGCGACCTTCTTGATGTGAGGTGACAGCACTACCTACTGCGCCACTGCACCACCCCGTTATTCCAGTCAAGCATCAACAAGCATTCACGCAATCAGTAAAACGGGAGCATATGCAGAGCAAACAGAATCATTTTTTATTGCTGTCACAAAAATCAATGTGTTCAAAACTCACACTTATGTCATTCATACTCTTCAAGTGGCAAAACTATACGTTAACACTTTTTTCACATGCTAACAAACTCACTTCAAAATGGTTAACTGTTTCATAAAAAACTGATTGAATATTGCATGCATTTTTGCCAGATTTTATTTTTTAAGCAAAAAATATTACCAGAAAATGACAATTATTCCAAGCTGATCCCGATTTTAGTCGAAAGCCTATTCAGGATTCCTATGGAAGCCCATTCCCTCCACTGAATAAACAATAAAAATGGTTATTGTGACTTTTTAATCTCAGAATGAGTTATAAATTCAGTACTCTGAGGAAAAAAAGTCAGAATTCTATAATATAAAGTCACAATTGTGAGTTATAACTACTTAAAAACCTTAATATATGACACAATAACATTTAAAAAATGGATTCAGTGGCAGAAATGGGCTTCCATACCTGCATTAGTGTTGTTACTTTTTTGTTACTTTATTTAGTTATTTAATTTTAGGTAACAATGAATAACTTGGAACTTATTTTGTTGAAATAATTAATTGAAATCATGATCAATAAATACAGGTTGGTAGGGAAAGAATAAAAGAGTAATAGTGATAATGTAAGTAAAATAGAATTGATATCTAAATTTCCATGTGATAACGTCTTGAAGTGTATTACATCGTTTTCTGTACGATCCAAAGCTAATAGTAGCTAAATTATTTTCACTTGTACTGTTAACTAGAAACATATATTTATAATATTATATATAAAATATATATATTTTCATTCTTGTCACATTCTTTAGCACATTCAAGACAGTAAAAAGGTAAATGTAAAAATCTATACTGATGCATAGAAAATTAATTTAAAAAATAAAAGTTATTAATTTCTGTAATGCTATTAGTTGTCTGTAAACTTCCCTCATTTAATTGAAATGGTGGAACAAACTTTAAAATTGTGGCAGGGACTTCCTGAGAGGAAGTGCTTAGGGGAGTTGACGAGTGTCAGGGCACAAGGGCAGAGACACACCAAGTCAATGTCAAAGAGCTATCCCCGTTGAAAACCAACTGTGCTGTCGGCTCGTGTCTTGTCTCGTCTGGACCAAAGAGTTGCCTATGAATACACCAAACGGACAACAGCCAACTAAAACAAAAGTCTGTGTATGGAGCTTGGAGCAAATGCAGATCTGAGGGCTCTGGGTCAGGAGACTTCGAGGTCAGGAGACTCCGGCAGGTCATACAATCCCGGTGGGTCAGGAAACACAGGTGGATTAGGGGGCTCAGGATCAGGAGGAATTGGCAGATCAGATGGCTCTGGGAGGTCAGACAGCTCTGGCATCTGTAACTCTGGTGACGTTGACCACTCTTGGAGTTCAGGCAGCAACATCAACAGCTCTTGAAGCTATAGCTCTGGTGGTGGCTGCAACTCCTTTTTGAGCTCAGGCGACAGTATCAACAGCTCTTGCAGCTCCAGCTCTGGTGGCAGTGCCAACCACTCTTGGAGCTTAGGCAGCAGCATTGACAGCTCTTGCAGCTATAATCTGTGATTATAACCCCCTTCCCACCCACCGAATTTTTTCACATCTAGGCTGTCAGTCTTTCTTTTCTATCCAGGTGATCCCATACTGTCTCTATGATGTTAAGGTCTGAACACTGGCCACTGCATGATTGTCTTTGTTTTATCATCATCAAATATAGTTTCACTTTAATATGTAAATGATTTCACTTTTATTTTTTAGTGTTCTATAAGTGATCCTAGTACGTATGAGGTTATGAACAATACCTGTGCTGTTGAGCAGGTTGTGTCTGGCTCTGATGAAGGCCTGTATATCAGCATCAGTCTTTTTATCTCCGGTTAATGAAAAAGAGGTAGATGAGAAACCACCTGAGGGCAAGGCTCTATAACACAACAAACTAAATTAGATTCAGGTGTTGACAGGACTTACCACATAGTTTCTTCATCATTTATCAGTAATTTGGAATTGGGCAACACTTTTTTATACATTGTAATTTACAGTTATTTATTTAGCTGACATTCCTATTCAAAATGACTAGAAACAATCAGACCAACAAAAACTGCAATCAGTAGTTGGTAAAAAGCCACTGCTGTTCATCTTGCACAAGTGGTTTTGTTTAGTGGTTTTAAAATCTTTTCAGAAGACAAAAAATGGTCTAGGGGAGGTAGTACCTCAAAAATAAAAAGTGAATGAGAAATCATTTGTTGATATTACTCAATTTTAGACTGTAAGAAATGTTTTTCTTGTCAAAGCAAAGTCCAGAGGGGTATTGCACAAAAGTTGAATTACAAAAGCGATGGACAGATGGGGCCATTAAATATGCATGTTTCTAGGAACGGCATGCCACAGCAGTTCACAGGCTATAATTAGGTTCTGGAGTCATGCTCCACCTTCAGTTATTAGTCTTTTGTGTCTATTAAAGCCAATGTGCTAACCTCTCTCGGTACACCTTGACCATAGATATTTACATTAGATGTCGCCTACACTGTTGTTGTCTATTGGAAGGAATGCATCAATAGAGCCACCATTTTAGTACAGGGTAGCGCTCCTTGGAAATGAATGCGGGACCAAGCTGCAGTGGAGGACTGTGGCAATCTAGAGCCAGAGATACACACATATATACATATATCTATGATCGGGAGTTTTTCCGGTGGTCATTATGCAAAATTTTTTTTGATTACGAAAGTTATTATTTTACATCACTATTTACATTGATAGATAAAGCGCCTACAGGAAGCACAGATGAGTTTGGCAGTTGTCATGTTTGACAGCTCAGCATTTAGAGGATATTGTTTGCGCTTGCTCTAGAGGTATTCAGATATTCAGGTATTCAGTGTTTTTATGTTCATTCTATTTTTACAATGTAACGTAGCTACAAATCTACAAATATTTATATATATATTTATTATTTTGTGCATTGATTTTCCTGTGAAAAGTAATAGGCATCTGGCAAATCATACAGGTTTGGCTATCCATGTACACCTACAATCGACATGGTCAGCAACCATGATTAATGATTTTTTTTTTTTTTGTGATCAAATATGGCTAATAGTCAAATACATTTAAATTATGACTGTGCCTCAGATGCAAATTCTGTAGACAAATGTGCTTATATTTTAAAATCCTGCTGATTAATCACAACTTTCTGAATGGTTTAGCTTCCCAGCTTCTGTTGCAGTTGATAATACGTAGAATATCAAAGCTGACATTGTGTCGTAGGTCTTCCTAGCACACTGACACAACGATTTGCTATGCTGCATTAATCAAGGCAATTGTGAACACTCCCAAAAACAACATTGTAAGAAAATGGCGTCTACGCTTCTGGTTGCCTGTCTGTCCCTCCCTTATAATATTAACATGGTCACTTGGATCCATTGTGTTGAGTGATTGACCTGTACTGATGACTACAACACAACAAAACCCTCCATGGCTAAGAAGACATTGATGAAACACTGACTACGTTTTACATGGACATCGGTAATCTAATTATTTACATGATTTGTTTACATGAGTTGCTTTTTGAATGATTCTTTCATGTTCCTGTTTTACATGTCATAGTACATTGTTCATTTAACATAGTTACGTCACCATTTGATGCTAGCTCCCTCCGGCGTTTCACACAACAACAGTGTTCATCATGGCACCATATGTGATTTTGGGCATTTAGTTTTTAACTTTGCGTAATTTTAAGTTCAACAGGGCTTCTGGTAGTACCTAGAATAGCAAAGTCGAGTAAAGGAGGTCGAGCCTTCTCATTTATGGCTCCTAAACTCTGGAATAGCCTTCCTGATAACATCCGAGGCTCAGACACACTCTCCCAATTCAAAACTAGATTAAAGACCTATCTGTTTAGTAAAGCATACACTCAATGCACCACTTAGCGGGCTTCCACACAGGTTTCTGCACCTTGTTTATATACACTATGAACAGCAGCTACGCGAATTATTCTCTTTATTCTCCATTTCCACCTGGGGATACTCTTCCCGAGGCCCTCAGACTATGCAGAGTCACTGATTCGATCCAAGACCAACGACGAGATGATCCCAAGGTTTCCATATCCTGGACCGGGCCGTATCCCGAGCAGCTACTGTGGTGGTCATGGAGGAGTGGAGAACATGAGACTGATTCCTGTGACGCTCCAGGGACAGACGAATCTTCGCTGAGGCCAGCTTCCAGCCTCCGCCGCTGAGACTGCAGCTCTGCACAAGAGGTTTGGGCAGCGGAGAAATTAAAATGGCCGTGCCTAGCTGAGTCTGGTTTTTCTCAAGGTTTTTTTTCTTCACTTCCGCCTTTAGTGAAGTTTTTTTTTCCCTCTCCGCTGTCGCCACTGGCTTGCATGGTTCGGTATCTATAGAGCTGCGCATCGTTGGATTTGCTCTTCAGTGTTTGGACTCTCAGTAGTGATTATTAAACCACACTGAACTAAGCTAAACTGAACTGAACTTAAACACTACAAACTGAACTACACTGTTCCAATTTACTATGACCTTTTATGTGAAGCTGCTTTGACACAATCTACATTGTAAAAGCGCTATACAAATAAAGGTGAATTGAAATGAATTGAACTGCAGTTCATTTCTCACACCGTGCGTGCGAACACACCAGTGGATACAAATTCTCAGGCAACAGGCCACCTCTGCCATTTCATTCACAAACTTTTCATTCACGACAAACTCAGAGATTCTAGATGGACAGTAAAGACTGTTGGGAGAATTCAATTTAATGTACATACAATTTTTTTTTCTTTTTTAAATATTTGCCAAATTATGTTTATCGGGGCAGGGAAATTTTCACAGTATGTCTGATAATATTTTTTCTTCTGGAGAAAGTCTTATTTGTTTTATTTTGGCTAGAATAAAAAGAGTTTTTAATTTTTTAAACACCATTTTAAAAATAATATTATTAGCCCCTATAAGCTATTTTTTTTAATAGTCTACAGAACAAACCATCATTATACAATAACTTGCCTAATTAACCTAATCTGCCTAGTTAACCTAATTAACCTAGTTAAGCTCTTAAATGTCACTTTAAGCTGTATTGAAATGTCTTGAAAAATAGCAAGTGAAATATTATTTACTGTCATCATGGCACAGATAAAATAAATCAGTTATTAGAGATAGGTTATTAAAACTATTATGTTTAGAAACGTGTTGAAGAAATATTCCCTCCGTTAAACAGAAACTGGGAGAAAAATAAACAGGGGGGCTAATAACTCCGACTTCAACTGTATGCACATTGTACATACAGTATATACTTGTACATTCAAACAAACTCACATTTCTTAAATATTGTTCAGTATGTTTCTTCTAAAGTTTCTATCTCAAGAAATTGATTTATACAACAGCACATCAGCCTAAATAATAGTCAAACAATAAACGTTTTGTTTTAACAAGCTTTCACTGGAAGTAAAAATACTTTCAAATTAATGAGCCAAAATATCTTTATTACAGCTATTTGAAATTTGCCTTTAAATGAATTACTATTTCAAGTACTGTTTACTATATATTTCATATTACCTTTTTTTAAAATGAGTATTTCAATTATGGAGTATATTTGCTGAAGTACTGTAGCTTGCACCCATGATTCTCAATGTTTATTTGTTTTGTACAATCATCAGATCTTACCTCTGATCTCTGATCTCTCCTTGTCTCTCCTCCTGAAGATCGGATTCATCATCTTTGAGATTATTTTTCCTAAACAAAAATCATGTTCAAACTTGTTTAAGCAATTCCAGCACATCTTAAAATAGGAGTTCAGTCCACATGAAATGTTAACATTAAATAACTTGCTACATTATTGAACATAATTCTGTTTACACAAACATATACAGTTAAGTTCAATGTTTACATAACGTTCCACATGAGCTTCTCTGAACCAGTCCAAAATCAGCTGAACTAAAGAGGAAAAATCAGCTGAACCAAAGCGTGAGCTGTCATGAGGGTTTACACTATATGCTGCATGATTGAGCTCGCCTCAGTTATGATTTGAGCTGTGTATAATTGATGTTTGCTACTATCAAACGATTGAAACCTTTGCAGGGTGAGGAAACTGCCAAGTGCTACTTGCAATTTATTTGTTAGTGCAGAATTGGAACATTGTACAAACCTAAGGCTGCATTTCCAGCCCGAACTGTAAGCAACTGTTGTTGCCACAACATGCCCGGACATGCCTGGACATGCCTGGACAGGCACTCTGGCCTAAAAAAAGCCAATGTATTACTAGCGGCTGAATGTGTGATGTCACAAGAGATTGATGGTCACTTGATGTTAGTATTACAGGAAGTGCAAATCCTTAATGATACTCCAGAAGGAAACATTATGCATTAAGAAACATTAACACATTAACAGGACCCAGCTTTAAAGGGGTGGCCCCCTACGATATCATATTTGAAATTTTAGTTCATGTGTATAGTGGATGAACAACATCTCTGAATGCTCAAAGGTTAATGCGAATAAAGACATTGGCTTTTACAGAGTTAGCTTAGATGAAGCGCAGAGTAGTACATTGTTCAAAATGTTAAGATTTATAATATGTTTATTACATATTAAAGCTCTTTAACATTATTAAAAGTACACGCCGTGTGCTGTCTGATATTTGTTGGTTTGCACAGTCACAGTTCTAACAGTCAAATTCAAACTATGTTTGCTAGTTATCTGATTTTCAAGATCCGAGTTAAACTATCTGCTGCAGCTTTCAGTACGGCAATAAATGTCATATAAATGGTACTTAAACTCACATTAGTAGCATTTAACTTTGAATAAAGCACATAATCAGCATCTCAGGTGATTATTGTCATAGTAGTTTATGCTGGTGCTCAGTCGCAGCACTGCAGAAATAGAAACCATTTATAAAATAAAAATAGCTACAAATTGTTTAGAACAGGGCTATTCAATTAGTTTGTCATGTGGGCCAGTTAATAAAAAGAATCCCAAATGAGAGGCCAAAGAGATATGATTAGCACAACACAATCTCACGGCAATTCGTAACTTTTTTTTAGTGGCTAATTCGTACGAATTCGTATGATCTAATTCGTACAATTTAGTACGATTTGCTCATCCTCCAATGACGGTTGGGTTTAGGGGCGGGGTTAGGTGCCACGCCTCCTTTTTAAAATCGTACCATTTCGTACGACTGAACTCGTACGAATTCGTACGAATTAGCCACTAAACTGTCAAAACGTAAAATACTTACGTTTTCTCGTGAGATCAGGCTGGATTAGCAATATATGTGATGACACAATGGCAATTTAAGAGCCCATATGCTGTATTTGTGCTCATAAAGACACCCACGTTGGCTTTTTCTACATTAAAACGTTAATATGTTGTATTTTGAAACTACATAATATCACTGCATTGTACAATGTGGCTTTTTTTACAAATATATTCAATTGTTGTATTTCGAAGCACAACAACAGCAGTGCATTGCTCAAGTAAGCTTCTTCTACATTCAGACACATTCATATGTTTGTTGTAATGCAATGGAAAATGAGGTAAACAGACATCACATTTACCAACCAATAGGAGACCAAAGACATTTAAGCAAATTCACTTTTCTATGGCCATTTCAAAAGGCATACAGTTTTATAATGTCCAGTTTCAGTAAACCTACATTTTAAACTATATATTTCCATTAAGCCATTCATTTTGTATTTTATTTAACTTTAATTTTTTTATGGTAGTTGTCCTAAAGTATTTAGCAATATTAATAAAAAAATATATAATAAGTGAGATCCAAAAATATTTTTAAGAAAGTTGTTCTAAAGTATTTAGCAATATTCTAAAATAAGAATGCATTATTTCATTGCACTGTAATCTGGTCCTTCTGGATGTGTGTGTAAAGGTATGTTTTCACAGTTTAGGAGAGATGAGGAGTTTAAAAGACTGGTCTCTGTTAAATCTTTTCTAGAGTCTCAGAGTCTCTCAGGGCCGTAGACAGTCATTCTGAGACAACATAGGAGAGTGACGACTATGAATGACCTGTGTAATGGCCCTTACAGTTCCTGCTCCGGCCTACAGGTGAGCTGAGAATGTGCTTAAACAAATAAAGAAACACATATAAAACCAAACCTTCACAAGAGGCCTTGAGAGTGAATGATTGAAGACATGATCAACAGAGAATCTAAAATGCTCCCACTTGGCTGTCATGTATGTGTGTTAGGCCAACTCTTAGATAGGTAGGCAAGGGCGCACACAAACATGCTCCCACAAAAAAACAATCATCCTTCTGCATCATTCAGGTAACAAAACAGCATTTAGAATACATTTTATGTGAAATTTTAAACAAGCTGTTTTTAAAAAATAAATTTAACAATCACTTTCTTTTGTGGATTAAATGTAAACATATTCTATGTAAATATTTTTCAAGTCAGGGCTTAATAAAAAAAAAAAACATGTTTTTTGTCATAATAATTTTGTCAAAATTGTCATGTATTTTTTTTTTTAAATCAACAAAATAATCAACATTTCTGCAAGATTTATGTAAATATTTGACCTCAACTATGTACAGTTGAAGTCATAATTATTAGCCCCCCTTTGAAATTATTATTTTTTTTTTGATTTCCCAAATGATGTTTAACAGAGCAGGGAAATTTTCACAGTATATCTGATAATATTTTTTCTTCTGGAGAAAGTCTTATTTGTTTTATTTCGGCTACAAGAAAAGCAGTTTTAATTTTTTTTATGAACCATTTTAAGGTTAAAATTATTAGCCCCTTTAAGCTATATATTTTTTCGATAGTCAACAGAACAACCATTATTATACAATAACTTGCCTAATTACCCTTACATGCCTAGTTAACCTTATTATTCTAATTACCCCTCTAAATGTCACTTTAATGTTACCTGCATTTCGTTGCCTTGTACTTGTACATGTGTGATGACAATAAATTGAATCTAATCTTTAATGTTACCTGCATTTCGTTGCCTTGTACTTGTACATGTGTGATGACAATAAATTGAATCTAATCTTTAAGCTGTATAGAAGTGTCTTAAAAAATAACTAGTCAAATATTATGTACTGTCATCATGGCGAAGATAAAATAAATCAGTTATTAGAAATGAGTTATTTAAACTATTATGTTTAGAAATGTGTTGAAAAATGTTCTCTTTGTTAAACAGAAATGGGGGGGGGGAATAAACAGGGGGATAATAATTCAGGGGGGCAAATAATTCTGACTTCAACTGTATATCTTATCCATTCTCACCTGGTTAACATGTGGCTGAGAGGGCTGGTGCCCCATCGATTGTTTCCTGTGTTCTCTGCACTGTGACCCTGATGAAGAAAGGTACAAATATATACATTAAGTCAATGTAATAAAACTATAATATTTAAATAAAATAAAAACATACATTTTCACAGACTTGTTAATCAAAGTGTGGTGCTGAAATCTGCACCCATTGCTTTGTGTTTTCTGTTCTGTGTTTCCTGTGCCAATCCCTTTGTTTATAATAATTACCATTGTTAGTTTCCACAGTGACTGTCTCCGCCCCCTTTGTTATGCTGTTATATTTCAGTCGCTGTTTGTTGGTTGTCTTTTGATATTCAAGTTTCCTTAATATAGTGACAATCATATTTGTTTGTAGTGTCGTCAAAGTAGCTAAAGATGGTTTAAAGAGCTTATTTTGGAATGGAGATAATTTGTTCGTATTAGTGATCCATGGCTTTTGATTATATCTGAGTGTGTTGTGGTTAATCCTTGGGTTGGGCGGGTCAGGCAATTAAAATTGTGCATTCTATTTAATCAACCCAGGCTCATTCTGATTACGTACCCCTATATACATTTAGAGAGAGCAAAATACGTCCCAGGAGCTACATTTTTTTGCATTTCTGGTTAATGATGTCAGAATTTACCTGTATTTTGGAATGGATATGTGAATGGTCTTTTCCGGAAAAAAGTCCGTAACAACCTTGTCTGTGTGAACAGTGCTTTTTTGAATTTACTAGTTAAGTTGTTCTGGAAATTTTCCGGTATCACTGTGTGAAAGGGGCTAATACTATATATCGCAGACATAAAAACCTGTAGTCTAGCGCCTTCCTGGGTCCACCAGTTCTCAAAGTCTCTTTGGATTTTCACTTTCGACTTCTCATGTAACAGCTGCAGATGTTCAATCTCTGTTTTCAAATCTTTTAAACATCCAGAGGTGATCTTGTAACTATAAAGAAAAAAAACCCAGATATACAAGTATTAAATAAAACACATTCCATAAGATCATAAACTTCATCAGACAGAAGAACGTTTTAATTGAGATTTGTACATTTAACAATAAAGAAGCTTGTTGTTGTGAATAGGGTATATGCGGAAGCATGCGGAAGGACTTTTAATTTGCCAGTAACCTGGGTTAAGCGCTTAAGGTGAACTGTATGCCATTACAAAATTGGCAGGTTTAAGGTCTGTTTTCTTTAAAAATCTGCGATCTCCACTGATATCTGATATAAAGTGGGTCTCAGATTGTACAAGAAGCACTGCATTAAATGACATTTTTCCCAGCCATGTCTTTAAAGTATGAACATTTATTTTACTCCAGTATATTCAATGGAGCTTCTGGGCTAGCCTGCCGATTCTGACGGCGTGTGCGAGTAAACAGCTTTTTGTTTCGTTTTACGTTTGAGCAACTGGATGAATGCCAAAGTCTATTTAACTGATTGTATTTTAATTAGATTACAACATTGATGCTGTTAAAAGTAATCGTATAAAATGGAAAAAAGTCGCAATAAACGTTCACCCGAAGTTTATCAGTATGGGAAGAAACACTAGCTCCGCATATACACTATAGTTATTTTAAATAAAAAGAGACACACTTTTTCTTCTCCTCCTCTATCTGGGTAAGGATTTTCTCCTCAACAGGATCCAACTCTGATTCTGTTTGATTTCTTGTTAAGCCTAAAAAGAACAAAATAAAGAGAAACTGATGCAATGTGGCTTATTTCAGAAGAAAGTCAAAAACTTGACTTTTGATAAACTGTACAAAAAGTCAAAACATTCAGCAATTCGAAATGCATGGCCAGGTCATTCAGAGTTTTTTGTTAATTTAGGCATTTACTGTAAATTTTATAGAAAGCAGCTCATCAAACTACAGTCAGCAAACAAACATCTCACCCAATACATTCAATCAATCCCCTCTGCCTTTCCACCAAAGCTTATCTGACTGGCATTGTCAGAAGTTGTATGAGTATGCAGAGTAAAGCACTTGCTTCAGCAAGTTAATTGGAAATTCAAAAAACACAACCAACCATAAACCCAGCAGTAGGGCTGGGTGATTGATCCAACTGAAATTAGAAATGCTATTGAGCAAAGCTGCAATTGTGGAGCACGTCTTCTCAAGGAAGCACAGTGGGATTTGTAGTAAAATGTGGGTAAAATGTGCTTTCATTGACTACGTTTACATGGACATCAGTAATCGAATTATTTGCCTTAATCTGAGTAAAACAATTATATGATGAAGGTGTTTACATGAGTTGCTTTTTGAATGTACCTTTCATGTTATAGCATGTTATCGCACATAATTCGCTTAACAGCATTATGTCACCACGATATTCACGTTTTCTCCAGGTTTTCGTCTAATTTCGGGTGTTTCATTTTTAATTTATCGACTTTACTGCAGTTTGGCACTTTCACTTTCATTCAGGAACATTTCATGCACGCCCCCCGTGACTGAGGTATTGGATGCAGGAACTGCTGGAAGAGTTGTTTTAATGGAATTTGATAATGCATGCCGGATGGGACAAAAAACCTTCACAGACTGGTGTTGTGCTAAATGTGTTTAGAGATTTGAAAATGTGGCTACAGATTGGAAAAGTATGTTAGCAAAAATGGTAAACTTTTTTATTACAAACACTGTTACCAGGGCCATGCCACAAACTGACCTGGAATATGAGGATTTGGTAAGAGAAATATGTAACAGAAAACGAAGTAATTTTTAGGTCACCAACCTTGGGCTGCCATTTGCTTTCGTCTATTTTTCAGCTCGGCCTTCAGATAGTCTAAAAAAGAAGGAAAGAGATGTAAAACTGCTGATTGATTACGTTGAAAGGTTAGAGCGGAGGTCTTCAAAACATGCTCCTGTGGACCCACTGCAGATTTTAAAAATCTGATTCAGAAGAGAGCTCAATGAACTGAACTGTGTCAGCTAACAGAGATATACAAAATGAACATTTAACATTTGTGAGAAGAAAACTTTGTCCTTTGCTTGCATGGTTTCTAGTTTGTGGTATTTTACTTGCTTTTAGTTTTTGTTATCTGCCTATTAAAGAAAAAAAGACTTTAAAAATACTTTTCCCACCAAAATCACATGGGAGTTAAAATAAGTAAGTATTTTTTCTTCTATAAAAGAAGTTGTTTTTTTAAATACATTTTAAGGTCAGTATTACTAGCCCCATCAAGAATGTTTTTTTTTGGTCTACAGAACAACCCAGTGTTGCACTTTAAGCTGAATACTAGTAGCTTGCAAAATAACTAGTAAAATATGATGTACTATCATCAACATTAACTGTCAACATCAACTGTTATTATCAGTAATTAGAAGTTAGTTATTAATTAAATCTATTATGTTTAATAATGTGTCCAACTGTGTATATATATATATGTAACATATATAACATTCAGTGCATCCAGAAAGTATTCATAGCGCTTCACTTTTTCCATCTTTTCTTATGTTACAGCCTTATTCCAAAATGAATCAAATTCATTTATTTCCTCAAAACTTTGCAGACAATACCCCATAATGACAATGTGAAGAAAGATTTTTAAAAAATGTTCTAAATTGAGCTCAGGTACATTCTGTTTTCACTGATCAATCTTGAGATGTTTCAGCAGTTTAAATGGAGTTCACCTGTGGTAAATTCAGTTGATTGGACATGATTTGAAGACAAACACCTGTCTATATAAGGTCCCAGGGTTGACAGTGTATGTCAAAGCACAAACCAAGCATGAAGTCAAAAGAATTGTCTGTAGAACTCTGAGACAGGATTGAGAGATTTCAGGAGAGAGGAGAACCTTACAGAAGGACAACCATCTGTGCAGTGGCCAGACGGAAGCCACACGCCTGGAATTTGCCAAAAGGCGTCTGAAGGACTCTCAGACCATAAGAAACAAAATTCTCTGGTCTGATAAGACTAAAATTGAACTCTTTGGAGTGAATGTTAGGTGTAACATTTGGAGAAAACCAGGCACCGCTCATCACCAGGCTAATACCATCCCTACAGTGAAGCAAGGTGGTGGCAGCATCATGCTGTGGGGATGTTTTTCAGCAGCAGGAACTGGAAAACTAGTCGGGATAGAGGGAAAGATGAATGCAGCAATGTACAGAGACATCCTGAATGAAAACCTGCTTCAGAGTGCTCTTGACCTCAGACTGGGGCAACGGTTCATCCTCCATCAGGACAATGACCCAAAGCACACGGCTAAAATATCAATGGAGTGGCTTCACAACTTGGTGAATGTCCATGAGTGGCCCAGCCAGAGCCCAGACCTAAATTCTATTGAACATCTCTCGAGAGATCTTAAAATGGCTGCACACTGTCGCTTCCCAGCCAACCTGATAGAGCTTGAGAGGTACTGCAAAGAGGAATGGGCAAAAATTCCAAAAGACATGTGTACCAAGTTTGTGGTATCATATTCAAAAAGACTTGAGGCTGTAATCGCTGCCAAAGGTGCATCAACAAAGTATTAAGCTAAATCTGTAAATACTGATGTACATGTGATTTTTCAGCTTTTTTATTTTTAATAAATTTGCTACAATTTCAAAAACTCCTTTTTCACATTGTCATTTTGGGGTTTTGTGTGTAGAGCTTTGAGGAAATAAATTAATTTAATCCATTTCGGAATAAGGCTGTAACATAAACAAATGTGGAAAAAGTAAAGCGCTATGAATACTTTCCGGATGCACTGTACAATCACCCCCACACACATAGAGAATTTTAAATAGTTATAAATGAATCATAAAAGGTTGACTGTTATAATGTTAACTCTATATGATATACTAAATAACAACTGGCAAACAAAAAAGACTTACTGACTCTGGTCCGGATCTGGTTAACTTGCTCACCAAGTGCCTTAGCTTCAACAAACCTGCAAAACGAAACAGCCAATGTGAAAAACTCATATGTCTACCAATTGAAATTGAAAAAGTTACAGTTTTTCTCTTTTTCGAGAATAGTAATCCTAAATAAATATTTTTTAAAAAATTATATGTATGTAGATTAATACTGTTCAAGTAAAACATGAGTTAAATTAGCAAAATCAACAAGTTAGCTACAAAGATAGACTTTATTTAAATTATAATTAGGTAAAATACATCAAAGAAGAGAGAAAAATATGTGAATTGTAATATCAAACATACTGTCTTTAGCCATTACAACTGAACTGATTAGACATGTAGAAAGTAGAGCGGTTGCAGAGGGAATTCAATGAGGTGCTGTACCAGGAAATGAGGTGTATTTCCAAAATAAATTTATTTGGAAGGTGCAAAAATATTTACAGTGAAGAAAAATAAATGAAAACGAAAGAAAACAGGAACAATGTACCTACTGGCTGTTACCACAATGGTCCAAGTATACACTGGGTTGCTTGTATGTTTGAGTCAGCATTAAGACTGCCGGCTGCTTAGCTTCATGGTATTCTTTGTGCATATCACCACCTACTGTACTTGTTATGCAATCATAGCCTGACGTTCTTGTTTTGTCATTGCACTGCTTCAATCTCATGGATTGAATCCTCACCGTTGTTTAATTAAGGTAGAAAGTGATTTAGTGAAGCGGTGAGAGTTCCAGACTAGCATGCAGAGATAATGGGTTTGAATACAGGGTGATGTAGCTATAGATCTTAGTTCTTGTAACGTGCTTTGTTTTTAACATTCGGTTTGAAATCTGAATAAACACTGTGAATAAATATGTCTTGTTTTGATCATAAAAAATTAACATAATAAAAATACATAAAGTCACAATTTTTGAGTATTTGTACAAGTTGGGAATCGGACTCCTGACATTTGCAGCACAGCTAAGGCTGATTTATATTTCTGCGTCAAGCACATGAGTATGCTACGGCGCAGCCTGTGTGTGGTCGCATAGCCCTCTCCATGGCCATCGTCGATGCTGACGCGCACCTTTCGAAAAATTAAAATACATATCGCAACAATGCATATCGCAAGTTCTGTGATTGGTCGGCTTGGTAGCACTGACGAGTGTGGGTGGGATCAAGAGCTGCGTGAACCCACTGGAGTGAGTGTTTACAAGTGTTGAGTCCGTGAAAGAGGTCCAGATGGAAAGTTTTGTTTTGTGTTTTCCTTATGATTAAAATTGTTGCACGTCCGCCAGTTCCTGCCTCAAAATGAGCGAGTTTGAGCTACTTCTACATTAAGGTAGTGTTCAGAAAAAACAAAACCCCAGCAAAAAAAAACTCGTCACAGAGGAACATAAAAACGTTATTGGCAATTAGTGTTTCAGAAACATTAATGCAGAAGTATAAATGCATAACATGCGCCGTGGGTCACGCTGATCACTCGATGCAGAAGTCTAAACCAGGCTTTACTAGGCTAGGTTCCACTAGGCTACATGATTTTTCTGACCCTATCAATCAAACGCAGATTCGCCAGATCTCGAAATGCTTCTGAAATGACCGATGCTTGGAATCATTTTAGGCACGTGACCTGGGTTTTTCGAATCACTTTTTGTGATGATCTAAGTGTTTCGAATCATGCTTAGGTGCAGTGTTTTGAAACACTTTGGGATCTCGACACTATGCTGAAACGTCAGTTTCGTGTCAGCCATCCCTAAATAAAGGTATCGATGTCTAGTTGATTTGACTGTTTTTTGTTGTTTTAAGATGCAGTGAAACCAAACAAAATAGTTATTGAAACAAACTTAGACTAAGGTATACAGATGTTAAGTTGCCGGCAGTGCACAGAACAAGTGACATGGAAGTGTGTTTAAAAGTCAACAGGTGAGCCTGTGACAAGACATTTTCTGCAAATAAAGGAGAGGGAGATTTTCTTTTTTCTTATTAATTTATTTTGTGTTTATTTATTCATTTAACATTCAAAAATAAGTATTCCAATAGTAATGAACAGCAAACCACATGTCAGCTGAAGGTATCAGGCAGAACATGTGTATTTCAACAACTGGCTAGACAAGGATGCAGAATGAAGATACAATGTTTGCAAGGTAGGGCACAGAACAGAGATATAGCGACAAAGACATGATTGGAGATGACAGAACATGAATGCAGAAATGTGACAAGACAGAATAGACGTTTAGAATGAATAGGAGAGCAAATCAGAGAGGTAAAGGCAGATAAAAGAAGATAAAGGCCCAATCCCAATTCTACCCCGTAGCCCTTCCCATTACCCCTCGTTTTGCACGTTCACGTGAAGGGGTAGGGGTGTCCCAATTCTCTTTAGCTTGAAGGCGTAGGGCTAAGGGAAAGAGCTAGATACCCCTTCGGACTGAGATTTTTCAGGACCACACTTGAAACCCAGGGGTAAGAAAAATTCCCAGAATACACCAGCCACAACGGCAGTATAGCTTCACCCGGAAGAAAGGAGATCTACAAATTAGTATTTTTTGTCATTATACAAAAATAGAATTGGGATTGGGCCAAAGTCATGTCATGAATAACTAGACTACCTCATCAGCCAAAACAGGGGAGACATGGAAGCTCCCACCCCAAATATCTGTAAATAATGAAACAATCAGGAGTAATGGGTAATAGGAATGGAAGAGGCAGGTCTATGTATAACTGTCCATTTCCAGTTTTGCGTCATCAGAGAAGTGGGTAAGGAATGATGGATATAGAAGAGGAAGAAATCACAAAACAAGAACAGACACACTAAACACTGAAAACACTAAGATAACACAACAGTCAGGGCAGGATTCTGACACTGTTGCATACACTGACCTTTGCTGCAAGACAGCTCTTTTATCTTCGATTGATAAATGGTCTTTATGGTCCCTCAGAAAGACTTCAAATACCTCCTGCTGACCTACAGATAATTCTGGCACTGGAAAAGAAGGATGCATAATGTTAAAGTTTTGAGACTGTTCTTTTTTTAAATACTTAGGGTGCTTTCACACCTGTAGTTTCAATGTTTGATTGTTAGGATGTTGCTTTTTGTTCGTAGTGCGATTTGCTTTCACACAGCAACGTTTCTAAACAGGCCGTAACTGTTAAAACTCCTCACAGTCAGAGTTCCATGATTTGTTTTTATGATGATGAGCAATAAAACAGCATAAAAAAGCCATGCTTTCAATTTTTAATTATAAGACATTCACCCCCACAGACATTGCCACCAAAGATATACTTGAATATTTCAGTTGTCCAGAGTTTGAAATTGTTTGTCGTAATCTATCTACTGCTTGTATTTTTTGTTACAAAAGATTATGTTTTATTATTATTTTTAAAAGTCCATTGTTTACTGGCTCTTAAAACACACAGACACATTTGTGGTGGGCCTAAAGGCTGCAGCTGTGCTCACTGGATTATACAAACCGGAGAATACAGAAAAATGGAGGAAGGTACTGACTGATAAATGGTCTTTATGGTCCCTCAGAAAGACTTCAAATACCTCAAATACCTCCTGCTGACTCTTACATGGTTACGTGACCAAAATCAAACTTGGGAAAACGAACAAGAGGATGATCAGGTGCGCATAGGTGAGAGAGGCTGTCCTCACTCACGAGGGCCTTGGTGATGTGATGCATGGCATGTGTATTTAAAAAGCTAATGTTCAGCAACTGTGCATGAAAGTTGTAACTGGTGCATCTAGTTCTCTAAAGTGTGATGATCACTTTAACCATTCATTTTACAGTTTATTAATAGGCCTAACCAATCAAATAACAATTCACTCAGCTTATACCAGAGGACAGAAAATAAGCCACTGACAAGCCATCCCAATAAAACATAAGCACTGTTTAATAACCCTGTTTTTATTATTATGGTTTTAGGCCCCGTTCACACTAATACATTTTAGTTTTAAAACGGCATTTTAGAATGAAAACAATCCATGAGCACAATGGTGTTTCACCTAGTATCTCTGTCCACACTACACCACTGAAAACACACATTACGTGACCACACACACTCTGTCGCTGCAGCGTATTCGCACATCTGAGCTCCAGGCAGTCAGCAGGTGCTTTGAGCATACCTCCCTGAGTGAGAGCAATGCAGGTCGGACTGCTTATCAAGGATCTTCCACTGGATTTCATCTCACTATAGTTTTTAAACGTAATATTTAATTCATGTTGTCTCTATCTAATGGTCTTTTGAATCTATTACTTGCTGAGAACAAGGGGTAAATGGTTAGCATAGATTTTATCGAGAGAATAGCTGTGTTTATGTGCTTTATGAAGGCTGAAAAACAGCGTTGATTCATTTGGAGCAGTGTCTTAGTCCACTAGATCCTTTCAGAGGTGCGCCCAGCTATGTGAGCTCATAAACTCCTCCAAAAACTTAACCTGGATGATGGAAGCATTCAGCGGTGCAACTGTTGTCGTTGTAGGCAGGAGGATTTCCCCCCGGGACACCAACAACAGGTGCTACATCATAATCACGCCCCCACAAGAGCAAGCTCCTGATTGGTTAACGAGGCGCGAATGTCAGAATTACAGATGAGCAGCCAGTCATGCTCAATCATATCACGTGCTCCTCTTGAAATGAGTTTATGAAACTTCACTTTGTTACGCTTTAGAAGAGTCAAAAACTTACATACAGCATCTTTAAGTAAATGTCAAACAACAAAACTGAGATCTTGTACTCACCTCTTTTTCCAGTCATCAGATGCTGAGCATGTATGTCACCATTAGAGCTGTCAAATTTTGCACTCTCTGCTCCCTCTAGCGTTGTCGGTGATTGTTTTTTATTCTGTGGCTTTGTCATCTGAGAAGTGACATCTTGAAGTTTCTTCTTTTCTCTTTTGAGCATATTCACCAATATACCTGAAAAGCTTAAGTTAAGGATAACGATTCTGACATGGTGATACAAAGATAATCAAGCGCAAAGCTATGATTCTGGTCTTCTTTTAAAAGTCTGTAAATATCACTGCAACCAGCAGCAACATACTCTTCAATTTATGGTGCTGTTGCAACTGGGGGAAGATATTTGGAGTCCTTGAGCTCTGGATGCTCTCATTTACCGGAATTCAACAAGTTTAATGCATACTCCTTTTACTAGTTTTACAGTGCATCCGGAAAGTATTCATAGCACTTCACTCTTGATTTCACATCTTTTCATTTGTTTATGTTACAGCCTTATTCCAAAATGAATCAAATTCATTTATTTCCTCAAAATTCTACACACAATACCCTATAATGACAATGTGGAAAAAGAGTTTTTGAAATTGTTGCAAATTTATTAAAAGTAAAAACCTGAACACATGTACATAAGTATTCACAGCGTTTGCCGTGAAGCTCTAAATTGAGCTCAGGTACATTCTGTTTCCACTGATCATTCTTGAGATGTTTCAGCAGCTTAACTGAAGTTCACCTGTGGTAAATTCAGTTGGTTGGACATGATTTGGAAAGGCATACACCTGTCTATATAAGGTCCCAGGGTTGACAGTGCATGTCAAAGCACAAACTAAGCATGAAGACAAAGGAATTGTCTGTAGACCTCTGAGACAGGATTGTCTCGAGGCACAAGGCTGGGGAAGGTTACAGAAAAATTTCTGCTGCTCTGAAAGATCGAATGAGCACAGTGGCCTCCATCATCCATAAGTGGAAGATGTTTGGAACCACCAGGACTCATCCTAGAGCTGGACGGCCATCTAAGCTGAGTAATCGGGGGAGAAGGGCCATAGTCAGGGAGGTGATCAATAACCCGATGGTCACTCTGTCTAAGCTCCAGCGTTCTTCTGTGGAGAGAGGAGAACATTAGAGATAGACAACCATCTGTGCAGCAATCCACCAATCAGGCCTGTATGGTAAAGGGGCCAGACGGAAGCCACTCCTTAGTAAAGGGCACATAGCAGCCTACCTGGAATTTGCCAAAAGGCATCTGAAAACTCTGGTCTGATTAGACTAAAATTGAATTCTTTGGAGTGAATAACAGGTGTTACGTTTGGAGAAAACCAGGCACCGCTCATCACCAGGCTAATATCCCTACAGTGAAGCATGGTGGTGGCAGCATCATGCTGTGGGGATGTTTTTCAGCAACAGGAACTGGAAGACTAGTCAGGATAGAGGGAATGATGAATGCAGCAATGTACAGAGACATCCTGAATGAAAACCTGGGGCGACGGTTAGTCTTCCAGCAGGACAATGACCCAAAGCACACCAGTGATTAATATTATTTATATAAAAAAATGTGGCATCCCGGTGGCGCAGTAGGTAGTGCTATCGCCTCACAACAAAAAGGTCGCTGGTTCGAGCCTCGGCTGGGTCAGTTGGCATTTCTGTGTGGAGTTTTTGAATGTTCTCCCCACGTTCGCGTGGGCTTCCTCCCTGTGCTCCGGTTTCCCCCACAGTCCAAAGACATGCAGTATAGGTGCATTGAATAGGTTAAATTGTCCGTAGTGTATGAGTGTGTATGGATGTTTCCCAGAGATAGGTTGCAGCTGGAAGAGCATCCGCTGCATAAAATATATGCTGGATAAGTTGGCAGTTCATTCCGCTGTGGTGACCCCAGATTAATAAAGGGACTAAGCCGAAAAGAAAATGAATAATGCATTAAATAATGAGCTGTCTGCAATGAAATACAAGGCAACGTAAATGTATTTGCATTTTCCATATTGTCCCAACTTTTTCTGATCTGGGGTTGTAAAATAGGTCAATAGATGGAGGGGCTAATATAGTAAAAAATGTTTCCCAAAGCATCAAGCACCTCATATTATTAAGCCTAAGCACATGGTAATAAGGCTAAAAATGTATTCAAATAACTACAGTATGACAAAATAAAATATTCTTTGGCCTCTATAAATGAACTGAGAAAAGGATACTGATCTCATTATCACGGTGTGCCAACATCTCCTGCAGTTTTTGGACATCTTCATGAGATCGTCTCTCTTCTCCATCAAGCATGCCTGTTAATGGAATACTACTGCCAGCACAGGGTTTCTCACGCACTCTTGCCTGAAAAGGAAGGAAACTTTTAACCAGTGAATTTTGATTATGTCCGCTAACACACAGCAGCACAGATATTCACACGCATAATGTTAATAAAATTAGATAAAGGCTCAACATATAGTGCCCTTTTTTAATTCCCTTTTCCATGCCTTCCTTTCTTTCCTCTAACTCCCCCTACTGGTCGCTGAACTACATCTCTTGTTTTTCTGACACAAGCTTTTTCATCTCAATGGACCACATCTCAAGATCCTCAACACAAAACTAAACAGTACATATGTGTGCCCTTCCGATTGCAATTAGTGTTTTAACAATGTGAAGATCACTTTTAGGCTTCAACATCACTTCATGGTTTCAACAATAACAGGTTGCAAGGTTTAGTGCGGTTTGGAAAAGTGAAGGTATTAAAACCACTCACATTTTCTGTTATACCATTCCTATGATGTAGATGAAAGTTTTTTAACATGTTTGTGACTATTTTATTTAGTTTTTTAGGGCACATCTCTAACAGAAAAGCACCCTCCACATCAAAAGCTACTGGTCAACCCACAATTCAAGAACAATTTGAAAAACAAATTGCAACATTTGCAATTTGAAAAACAATACAGCAACATCCAAGCATGCGGTAGACCTGAACAGTGTAGCGTCTTAATATATTTCCAACGAAAATAAAGATATACAAAGATGCCTTTGCAAGTTGTAAAGAAATCTGTGTTTTTGAAGCAAATAAAGATAGCAGAAGTCAATGAATTGTTTTAATTATTTAGCCTGACATGTTTACAGTTCCAAAATATTTGAAATGTGTTTTAAAATAAAAATATATTGTGTTCAATGGGGAAAACATTGTTGTTGTTTTAGCCAGAAAAGACCTAAAAAAAGACCTTATTTTCAAGTAGTAGTCACAATACAGTGATGCTGTGAAACCAAGATATATATTTTTTTCAAGGTCATCATACTATCAGAATCATACACTGGATCTTGCCTAATCACTATATAAACATACAGTGCATCAGGAAAGTATTCATAGCGCTTCACTTTTTCCACATTTGTTTATGTTACAGCCTGATTCCAACATGGATTAAATTCATTTATTTCCTCAAAGTTCTACACACAATACCCCATAATGACAATGTGAAAAAGATTTTTTGAAATTGTTACAAATTTATTAAAAATAAGAAATCTAAAAAAAATCACATGTACATCAGTATTCACAGATTTAGCTCAATACTTTGTTGATGCACCTTTGGCAGTGATTACAGACTCAAGTCTTTTTGCATATGATGACACAAGCTTGGCACACCTGTCTTTGGGGAATTTTGTGCCCATTCCTTTTTGCAGTACCTCTCAAGCTCTATCAGGTTGGAAAGGAATCGATGATGTACAGACATTTTCAGGTCTCTCGAGAGATCTTCAATTGGATTTAGATCTGGGCTCTGGCTGGGCCACTCATGGACATTCACCGAGTTGTGAAGCCACTCCATTGATATTTTAGCCGTGTGCTTTGGGTCATTGTCCTGATGAAAGATGAACCGTCGTCCCAGTCTTACAGTAGGTCAAGAGCACTCTGAAGCAGGTTTTCATTCAGGATGTCTCTGTACATCGCTGCATTCATCTTTCCCTCTATGCTGACTAGTCTTCCAGTTCCTGCTGCTAAAAAACATCCCCACAGCATGATGCTGCCACCACCATGCTTCACTGTAGGGATGGTATTAACCTGGTGATGAGCGGTGCCTGGTTTTCTCCAAATGTAACGCTCAGTCCAAAGAGTTCAATTTTAGTCTCATCAGACCAGACATTTTAGGTTCTTATGGTCTGAGAGTCCTTCAGATGCTTTTTAGCAAATTCCAGGTGGGGAGTGGCTTCCGTCTGGCCACTCTACCATACAGGCCTGATTGGTGGATTGCTGCAAAGATGGTTGTCCTTCTGTAAGGTCTTCCTCTCTACACTGAAGAATGCTGGAGCTCAGACAGAGTGACCGGGTAATTGATCACCTCCCTGACTAAGGCCCTTCTCAACCGATCACTCAGCTTAGATGGCCAGCCAGCTCTAGGTCTTTCACTAATGGATGATGGAGGCCACTGTGCTCATTGGAACTTTCAAAGCAGCAGAATTTTTGCTGTAACCTTCCCTGGCCTTATGCCTTGAGACAATCCTGTCTCAGAGGTCTACAAACAATTCCTTTGTCTTCATGCTCGGTTTGTGCTTTGGCATGCAGTGTCAACCCTGGGACCATATATAGACAGGTGTATGCCTTTTCAAGTCATGTCCAACCAACTGAATTTACCACAGTTGAACTCCAGATAAACTGCTGAAATATCTCAAGAATGATCAGTGGAAACAGAATGTACCTGAGCTCAATTTAGAGCTTCACGGCAAAGGCTGTGAATACTTATGTACATGTGGTTTTTCAGGTTTTTTATTTTTTAATAAATTTGCAACAATTTAAAAAAAACTCTTTTTTCACATTTCTATTATGGGGTATTGTGTGTAGAATTTTGAGTAAACAAATGAATTTAATCGATTTTGGAATCAGGCTGTAACATAACAAATGTGTAAAAAGTGAAGCGCTATGAATACTTTCCGGATGCACTGTATATATACACTGACCCTGTGGAGCTCCCAACCAACAGTTTTGGTGGAAACAGGGGAGATGAGGTGCACATTTAATTCTGCAGTAAGTTGGGCAGCTGTGGTTTTATGCTTTTTTTTATACAATCACCCAGACATCCCTTTTAAAAATCTGTCTCTTGCGTCCAGAGTTACTCCTGTTGGATGCAGTTAGTCCTTCTTGTTGGTATGCTCACATTACCCTGGATATAGTGTGTCCAAGAATTTGACACATGCATTCAAAACATTTGATTAATTTTTTTAAAATAAATAAATAAACAATAAATAAAAAATTTAATCAAACAGTTTTAGAAAATAATTGTTTATTTATTTGGGGTGAAATACTGATGTTGATAAAGAGATTTGGTACACATGACAGACGGCAGCACATTCACTTGATTATTTCTTATAATAGTAAGCACTGGCCTAGTTATTAGGTTACCTTCAAAAGTGTAAGTGAAATAATCAAGTAGAAAACATTATAAATCTTTAAGAATACAAATGCATGAATGACCAATATTGCATCATATAAATCATTGTTTTTTTTTAAATAAATTTCAACGATTAAGCTTGCTGACTTGACTGAGCTTCCATATCATCAAATTCGTGCTTAAAGCTCAAAAAGTGTTCATGTAGGCTGCGAAAATTTAAATTAAAAAATATATTTTTGATACAACTCATTATAATGCTTTATGTATTATGTGAGCTTTCATTTTCTCCATGTCACTCGAATAAATGTGAGGCTGCGCCCGAAACTGCATACTTCCGAACTATACAGTATGCTAAAATAAGTATGCCAGCTGAGTACTATGTCCGAATTCATAGAATTTGAAAATCAGTATGCAAGTACCCGGGTGACTTACTACTTCCGGTGAGATTCTGAAGTGCGCATCCCATGATGCCCCGCGAGCAAATTTATGAATGGGAGTAAAGCGATGCAACTGACACAGGTAGGTTAGGTGACCATGACAAAATGGCGGATGTAGAACGTTCGAATTTCATTCATACTGTATAGAACGTACTTTTCTAACGGCCAAGTAGTACATTTAAATTAAAATGGCGGTTTCGGACGCAGCCTGAGTGTTTTGAATAAATATATTCAAGATTTTGAAAGGAAATTATTAAGAAAACAGCCTAATCTTGACAGCAACAGATCTTATCAATGTCCCAATGGTTTGGGACTAGTGGAGCTGTGCGTTGGTGGAGTTGCACTTCAGTGGTTGGCATTTAACAATGACATTTACATTACACTAAACTGCAATAACTGAACTGAAGCACTTTTAATTTACTAGAACCTCCTTTATGTTGAGCTGCTTTGACACAATCTACATTGTAAAAAATGCTATAGAAATAAAGATCAATGGAATTGAATTGAATCCATAAATCGATTAATCAATTCACTCACCTTTAGCAAAGAGAAACAAAACTGGATTTTTCTCATATCAGGCCCCAGGTCTAATGTCACTTCACAGTCAGGGTCCTCCAGATATACATTCACACATTCTTCCAACCTAAAAAAAACAGGAATAATTCTCATGTGTCCTCCTACAAAACAAACATTAACACACAGAGCAGTAAAAGTAAACTGCAGAATTAAACAGCTTAGGTGTCCTCTTAAGAATTGTTAGGCTGCATCAATCAGTGTAACTGGAGCTAGGAACACTTCTCAAAAGACAATGTAATTTTAATGGCATCTACACTCATGTTAGTCTGTCTTTTTCTTCTTAGGTGATCGATGAGGCCTGTATCCTGAGCAGATGGTTGGTGTGGTCATCAATGAGTCAACACTGATTCCTGCAAAGACCACGGTGACAGATGAATCTGATCCACTGATACAATCAGCTAGTCTGAACACCTGCCCAATGACCTACTTGGACCTTCACCTTTCTTCATGACAGACACCTATAATAATGAACCCTCCGATGTCCAGACTGCAGCTCTGCAAAAGACGTTTGGCCAAAGGAGAATGGGTCATGATGACGAACCAAGCGGCAACCTCCCGCTCTCCCTCGGGGAGCCAATACGTAAGTAACTGAAACTGTAATTCATCAAAATTCCGCTAGTCCTGGCTCCATAATAGAGCAAATTGCAATTGAGTCCACTGTTAGAATGGCCAACTTTACAGCAGAAAAAAAGGTGTTTACAGCCTGGTACAAAGAACGATTTTGGTTCATATAGCTATTATTACCCTCCATGACAACTGTGAGGGGGGTGAATTTTTTTATAACTCATCCATTTCCTTTATATTAGGTTATATTAAGTTTGCATAATTAAGGGCGTGGCCACTTGAGTGACAGCTAGGTCTTGCTGGTCGCCGTCACTTCACCTCAGCTGAATCCGGCAGATTAGCCACTGATCTCGGCATATTCATCGTATTTTTGTGTTGTTTTATGTGGCTTTACACAGTCAGCTGCCTTTTGGACTTATTTCTTTCAATTATCAGATGATATGGGATGCTGTGTGCATTTAATTGTGCTCACAAACCATTCACGTGGCCTCCGTTTCCAATGTGAGTAAAGTTATATACTTGTATACCATCTCTATAAATGTATTTGTTTTATTTAAGATCATTTCTCATTAATATTTTTCTTTAGACCCGTGAAGCACTCCAGAATGTGACAGATTGATTAGCTGTAGGCTCTAGAACAGTCATCTAAAGCGTTATCATACAGTGTTATGCTGGAGTTCATCAATAGTCTTGCATTTACTAACACACACTATATCTGAAGTGTTTGGAAGTAATTTGCGTTTTCCCCCTGTTGAAAAACGTCATAAGAACAATGCTTAGTGGCTCAATGTATTACTACAGTGTTTTTGAAAGTCTAAACACTTTATTGATATAGTGTACAGCCAAGCACATGTGGTCAGAACACAAAGGAGTCGCAGGTAATAGAGTATTAAGCGTTTTTCACAAAGTAAAGTCTGTATGCCAGGACTAAGCAAAGTGCCAGCAGGTGTCTGTAGCTCCGCTCACTCCGCCTCTTTGCCCTTGTTTGGTATCCCACCGTGGGTGCGATGACGCTCGAACAAAATGGCGACGGTTGGCCGCGCCTACTTGTAGCTTCTTTAGCAGTGTTCAGAAACCTATGGGTGACGTCACGGATACTACGTCCATATATTTTACAGTCTATGTGACCAACTGAGCTTGGTTTCTTTCAAGTTATTTTTTTTCTTCCCTCACTTCCTTCAGTTGATTCTGCTAGCGTCGCCTCTGGCTTGCTTGGCTGGAACTGGTTGAGCTGCGCATCGATAGAGTTGCTCTTCGGTGATCTGAACTAAACTGAACTGAACTTCAACAGAGACATTTATACTAAACCGTACTAAAGCATTTTCAATTTAACTAGAACTACACCAGCATTCTACCACTACTCTCATCCCTGCCTGAATTGCTAGAATGTTCCACAATTTTAAATATTATGGCTTTTACTGTGTTCATCTATGTTATTTTGTTTTGACACAATCCACGTTGTAAAGGCGCTATTGAAATGAAAAAATAAATTGAATCAAAAAAAGTGCATGCTGCTCCAATACAATAGGGAATTAAATATAAAATAATTGTAAAGGATGTGAAAAGATGACTGATAGGGCATGTGACTAACCAACAGAATGGTCCATTAATAATTAAATAGTTCCAAATGTTGCTTTTAATTTACAAAAACATTGTTGTGGTCAAAGGTTTACATATACATTGCCATACAAAAGGACTGTATAACAATACAAAAGGTCTGTATTGTTTTTTTCTGACCTAAATAAGATATTTTACATAACATATGACCATTTGGGTACCAACATAATAATAAGAATCAAGTGCATGTAAACTTTTAAACAGGCTACTATTTATAAATTCAAATCAATGTAAAAAAATCTGATTTATTTATTTATATATCCCATTTTCAGAATCTGGAAGTAAACCTTTGACGTAAACTGTAGTTAGAAGAACTGGGACGTGCTGTGGAAAATTCTGTGGTTTTGGCACCAGTCATATCCTGGAAAATGTTTGATTGAAATAAGGATTTGAGGATTTGATGCTAGAACTCTTTATTGAGTGACTCAGGTCTGTAAAGTCGACTCACAAATCTTGGCAGTACTCCACATACACAGGCCCCCAAATTTTTCTAATGCGAAGCTGGATACGTTATCTATGCCTTTTAGATTCTGGAAATGCTGTCATGCACGTGTTTTGTTTTCCCTTTCAGATATTTAAATATTTTAAGCAGTTAAACGGTTTTAGCCTCTAGCTACACATGTCATTGCAGTCTTTTGTTGCTATTTATATATTTTGAGCACCCCGTTGTCAGTCAGAAAATATCAGAGGAGCAGTTTTGTCTTATCTTAAATAAGAGAATTTGAGTTCTCAAATGAGCATAATTCCTTAATAAAGATCTAAATAAAGATCAGGTAAAATATTCCACAGATGCAGCAGTGGTTTTCATCTTGTGAGATACTTGATCAGGTAAAAACATCCATTCATTCTCCTTTGGCTTAGTCTCTTATTTATCAGGGGTCGTCACAGCAAACCACCAGCAAACTATTATGGCATATGTTTTTATGCCCTTCCTGTCGCAACCCAGTACTGGGAAACACCCATACACACACACACACACACACACACACACACACACACACACACACTCATACACTACGGCCTATTTAGTTTATTCAATTCACTTATAGCACGTGTCTTTGGACTTTAGGGGAAACAGGAGCACCCGGAGGAAACCCACGCGAAAACAGTGAGAACATGCAAACTACACACAGAAATGCTAACTGACCCAGCTGGGACTAGAACCAGTGACCTTGCTGTGAGGTGACCTAACCACTGAGCCACTGTGTCATCACCAAGTAAAAACAAAATAAGCAAATAATAATAATAAAGCAAAGTTAAGAAATACAGGTTCATACTGCTGGATTTCTTCTTGGGTTAACTTGTCACTTCTTTGCTCGCCAGTCATCAGAGCCAGCTGCTCCTTCAAAGACTGATTCTCCTTTTTTAAATGGACAATCAACTGCGAGAAAAATACAACACAAAAATCTCATTAGCAGGCAAGAGGCTTGAATTATTTCTAAAATACTGTAGAATATATGTTGCCGATATACATTTCCAAACATATCCCCCAATAATACAAGCTTGGAATGACATTACGGTTAGTAAATAATGACAGACCAATTAAGTATTTAGAATTAAGGAAGATATTAAAATCTTCTGAGAGATTCAAATAAGTTTGCTAGTTTGCAAAATAACTAGTTTGCAAAAACTATTTTGCAAACTAGTCCTAGATGTTTTTGGACAAACTTAACCGAACAAGTATAGAAATATTCCAAATCGAATAGAGTAAAGCGGTCTAAATAGCAAAATGTATTAAAAGTTTATGTTTCATTGTCAGATGCATTTTGAAATGTCTGGAGTGGGAGGGCAACTTCTGCTAAAATGGCTATAGCTTATGAACAGAATAAGATTTCTTTACAAATTCAGAATATATAGGCATGAGTTCAATATGTGTTCACATTAAAAAATAAATGTGTGGCATTTGGCCACATGGTGATGCTATCGGGTTTTGCATCTCGTATATCACACTGTTTCACACATACACACAGTATATGCATACATAGGATTTAGTTCTGGGCTTTGGCTAGGCCACTCAAGAACATTCACAGAGTTGATTTGAAGCCACTTTATTGCTGTGTGCTTTGGATCATTGTCCTGGTGGAAGATGACCCGTCTCCCCAGTCTTAGATCAAGAGCACTCTGAAGCAGGTTTTCATTCAGGATGTCTCTGTACATTGCTGCATTCATCTTTCCCTCTATCCTGACTAGTTTTCCAGTTCATGCTGCTGAAAAACATCCCCACAGCATGATGCTGCCACCATGCTTTACTGTAGGGATGGTATTAGCCTGGTGATGAACGGTGCCTGGTTTTCTCCAAATGTTACACCTGGCATTCACCGCACGTCCCTGGTGCATACAGACCATTAATTATGACCATTAAAGAATGTAGACAAGTGAACTGCTCATGTTTTCAGTATTTTGGCTTCATCCTTTAAGCTTCTCTTTGCAGACAATACATGGGTTTGGGGATGTTATAAAAGAAGCCTGGGAGAAAGCTTTCTTCGGGTAAGAATGAACTCCAATACAATCTAAATCATAAAGCAAAGCTCCACACTTTGGGTCAGCTCTCTACAGATAACACGTTCAAGGCCGGAAACAAGCAGGTTCAGCATTATAATAGTGGCACGAAACTACAAGAATTTGCACAGGGAGATAAAGCACTTATGCCAGATGGGTGTGTGGTGTTGTCCTACGAAATGACAACAGAGAAACAGTCGGTGCTTTACATTAGCCATAAACGCTCAAAGAGAACCATCTCTAGAACCATCTGCCTTTCTGTAGCTTGAACGAAGTCTATAGGTGCGTCACAAATTGCATACTTATGCATTATTCTACGCCATTTTGTAGTATAAATAGTGTAAGTAGTCCATTCACACTGAAAACTCTAAAAATAATAAGTGTACTTTAATTACCCGGATGATGCATTTATTCGACCGGTAATACGAAGTGTGGAATGATGGACACTTCACGCACTTAATGACCGCAGTTTTGCACAAGTAGAGGCGGAGCTATCAAATGCACATGTTGGATAACTATTTATTTTGGATTGTGAAAGCAAAGTTCTCCTACGAGAGTGATTTATAGCGCCTCCCGATGGTCAATGCTGTTATACTCATGCCAGGTATTATTTGGTACTTTGGTCATTTATTTCAATAATTTGGCAACCGTCAAACGTCATCAGGGAAACGGTGTGAATTTCCGCTTAGTAAAAAAGCATTGTGTTCCATTTGGGACGACACTACATAAATATACTATGCTGTTGAGTGTGTAAGTGCATGAGTACATAGTGCATGAGTGCATAGTGTGCCATTTGGGACGCAGCTTATATGTTTCGTTTGATAGCTTTTTGTAGTATGACTGTCCATAATAAAACTTTAGCTTGAACACATATTGAGCTCAAACTTTTATATTTAAAGTTTGGTGGAGATAACTCATTTTATTCATGAGCTACAGTCATTTTAGCAGTGGTGGCCCTCAAGCTTTGATTGTTTTGGTGCCCTGATGGAACTGATAGTGCTCTCAAAGAGAAGAGATTAGCTATTTAAACAGACCAAGTAAAAAATAAATTAGTTGCAAATTATTTTCATTTTAGTTTCATTGTTATTTAGATTTTATTAATAAGTTGTTGTCACTCCCTCATTACACATGTAACCCAACTAATGCTATACTCTTAATTCAATAATACAAAAATAACTTAACCAGACTCACCAGAGCAGGATCAAGTTCTTCATTGAGTAAAGCATCATTCTTAATCAAAGCCACTCTCTGAGCAAAACGACATGTGGATAAAGACTCCTGTGAGAAAAAAGAAATAGAAAGAGCGATGTGCAAGAGTGATGGGAAGAATTCAAAACAAATGTGTAGCTTTTCATATAAAAGAAAAGATGTTAAAATTGATGCAGAGATATGTACACCAATGTTCTTCTTCTCCACAGATACAGTAGCAATCATGGTGGTCATGCAGTTACCGCCCAAACTGTCTCGAAGTACAGAGGTCATCATGGAATTGCGGTAGGGGATGTGAGACCTATCCTTCTCCGACAGGGCTATGATGACCTAAACCAGGCAACAAACAGAGTTCACAAACTGATGTTTTCCCAATCTTGCTAAAAGCAGTTCATGTCATACTATAGTAACAGTCAAAGTAAAGTCCTTCAGTCTGTACAACCATGTAGGTCATTTGTACACTTATAAGTTCTAAATGAGTGATCATACTGAGAATAAGACCCAATCCCAATTCAACCTCTAGCCCTTCCCCTTACCCCTGCCCCACATTTTGCACGTTCACATGAAGAGGTAGGGTGCCACAATTTTCTTTAGCTTGAAGGTGTAGGGCTAAAGGGAATGGCTAAATAGTCCTTCAAACAGAGATTTTTCAGGACCACACTCGAAATAAAGGGGTAAGAAAATTTCCCAGAATACACCAGCTACAATGGCAGCATAGGTGCACATGGAAATAAGGAGGTCCCCAAATTAGTATTTTTTTGTCATTATTACAAATTGTTACAACAAACAAGCACATGTTTTATTATATTCATAGCCACGTTCGTGTTTTACCGTCATGGTAAAATAAAAACCGCTAAATTTCGCTATCTATAATCCATAATAATAACTCTTGTATAGCAGTCCTGCTGACACTCGAATACCCTGTCTAGAATTGGGCCAAAGACTACAGAATCTTCTTTTAAAAAAACATCAGTCAATTTTAAAACATAACTTTAAATGACTTGCTTGCACTAACAACATATCGAATGTTCAATATTTTGAATACTTGAATTGATGAACATTTAACAAGCACACATCCATAATTATGCATATCATTTATTGTTATTTTTGATGCCATTTGAACCACATAAACAGCATTAATCAAAAGGCATTTGTAATTAATTTAAATCATACAATCTAACCTTAACAAGCTATCAAAAGTTAAACAATAATTATATGTTTTGTGCCCTTTGTGATTTGTTTTGGGTTTTTGTTTTTAGTTTTTCAAAAAAAAATTTACATTCTAAAATTCAGTGATTTCAGTTTAATTTTTGATTTACTGATTTAAAGTGTTGTGACATTCAGCATTATAATGTCAGTTGCATTTTAATGAATTGCTTCCACAGTTAGCTTCAAAATAACTTCTTGAATCTGCAGGTTATGAACCTCCAGAAGTTTGCAGACATTATAAGAAACTCTCTGTTAAGACAAGCTTAGACTCATGATTTATATTTTGAAGGTTTGGGTCAGATTGACAGGAAATGTAATGTTTACAATGTTTATCCTCGTGTTAACACAAGTAAAAAATAAAAAAAAAGAACTGGCTACTATGGTGATACCTAATTGCTTATAGTAGTAATTTTCAAGGCTTTTGCAGTGAGTATGTAAAATATATTAAAAAATAGAAAAAAATAAAAACAATTGAATAAAACTAATTTTTAAGCAAACATCGGCTCAATTTGAGTTCCTGTAGCAACAAGCACAACATGATTCTTGAAGAAAAATAAAATAATTAAAACTAATTTGATAATTTAAACACAATGAATTTAAACATGTTTGTACTTTTCAGCATTCACAATCCCATCAGTTCAAACAAAACTGCCATCACCACTGCAAGCTCAGACCCGGACAGAGCCCCCACCATATTTCTTTGAAGGCTGTAATCGCCCAACTCTCTTCAAGTTTAACATGTCAGAAGATTAGATTAAAAAAAAATACCTGCGCTAACCTGTATGTTCTGGTTGCATTCTAATAAAGGGAATGAAAAATAATTATTTCTGGTCATTTTACAACCCCAAATTAGAAAAAGATGGGACAGTATGGAAAATGTAAATAAAAAAAGAAAGTGGTAAATTCTAAATTGACTTTGACTTGTATGTTATGTTATTACAACAAACATTTTTTATGTGTTTCTCATGATTTTTATTGTTTTTTTGTTTTGTTTTTTCAAAATAAACACGTATTACAATTTTGGTTCTTTGGTTCATTCCTTTTCACAACACTTAAAAGACATTTAGAGACTGAAGACACCAAGTGATGAAGTGTTTCATGTGTAATTTTGTCTCATTCCTCCTGCAAACAAGTGTTAAGGTGGACAGGTTCTTCGCCACAAATTCTCTATTGGAGACAGGTCAGGACTGCAGACAGGCCAGACAAGTACCTGTATTATATATCCTCTTCCTTTGCAGCTTGATGTGTGCAGAATGTAGTTTTGCATTGTTTTGCATTGTTGCATTGTTTTGCAAAAGGCAGCAGCATATTGTGCTCTAAAATCGCTGTACTTTTTAGAAGTTCAAGTTACCTTTGCCAAGGGCACTGACACAACCACATACCACGACTCACCCTGGCTTTTGGACTTGTGCTGTAAACAGTCTGGATGATTCTTTTCTTCTTTGGTCCAGAGCCCACAGCGTCCATTTCTCCCAAATAATACTGATTCATCTGACCACAGTACACATTTCCACTGTGTTATGGTCAATCCCAGATGCCTCTGAGCCCAGAGAAGTCGACTGTGGTTCTGAACACTGTTAACATAATGCTTCCTTTTGGCACTGTACAGTTTAAACCGGCATTTGTGGATGTAACTGCGTATAACTACTATGCAGTGCTGCCTGAGAGATTGGAGATTCTGGTTGTTCAGCTTAGGCCTGTGCCTTTGCCCTTTACACACTAAAATTCCTCCAGATTCCTTGAATCTTTTAATGATGTTATACATTGTTGAAGATGAAATATTCAAATGTTTTCCTATCTTTCTTTAAGGAACATTGTTTTTAAACACTTTAAGAACGTTCTCACATATTTGTTGGCAAACTGGTGATCCTCGGCCCATCTTTGTACCTAAAGGACTAGACCTTTCTTGAATGCTGCTTTTGTACCAAATCATAATTACAATCACCGGTTGACAACACCGGTTTCAAATAACATCATTATTTAATCAATTTACCTGAATACTAGCCCTAAACTGCTCCTGTCCCAACTTTTTTGGACTGTGTTGCAGGTCTGAATGACAGGAAATATGACCAGACAAAACATGAAATATTTTGTTTTCATAGAGTCTGCAATGAAATACAGGTCAAAGTAAATTTGTAAATTACTACTTTTTTATTAGCGTTTTCCATACTGTCCCAACTTTTTCTGATTTGAGGTTGTACAATCATTAAAGATATGGTGGCCTTAAACTTTTGCACAGTACTATATGTAGATCTGTTCTAACATGCTAATGACAGACAACGATAGGTATACCCCATCACAAACTACAAAAGAGAATCTGAAATAATTCTGCAAGCAATATAAAATTCTAGGTTACAACAACAGATGAAATTAGAAAGACATATTCATATTATAATGTTATAATTTTTATATATATATATATATATATATATATATATATATATATATATATATATATATATATATATATATATATATATATATATATATATATATATATATATATATATATATTATTTTAAATCCACTGACCTGCTCCAAATAATGAAGTGAGAGGTTAATATATTTCGCTTCTGTAAGGATCTGACCTCCCACACCTGTCTTTCCCACTCTTTCAGATCCCGCAAGGTCCACCAGGTGCAGCTTCGAGCATCGTACTCTGGCTGAGCCCAGCTCTTTGCTGCACAGGTGAATGGTAAAGATGCAGTGAGACCGTGTAGAAGCCTGGTTCATAGGAGTCTACATGAAGGCCAAAGCAAAGATAAAAGACAAGGGATTAGCAGAATTACAACAAATAACAATGGTCTACTTACTACCTTTGAATATTTCTGTCCCCTGTAACATAAGGGTAGAGTTATTCTAAGCCTCAAAGGTTAATAACAGTTGTAATTAGGCTCAGGAAAGGAAACAAACAAATATATAATGGCACATGTATTTGTCCCGAACTGTCATGGTACGAGCCTCAAAGTTCAGTTCACACACTCGTACAATGAATACAGTCAGTCCAGATGTCCAATCACTTAACAGAAAAGACAGAAAAGACTACAGCAGTGCAACAACCGAGGAGCCATTCACAAAGAATACGTCTTTGCATTTGAAAAATGAAGACACAGTTCTCAGGAGTGGTTCCCCCCATGTTGCCATTGTCATGCAAATTTGCTACCCCATAAACAGAAGCATGCAACATTAGTCCCACTTTCGAGTTCTCCAGATTGGTCCAATGCTCTGAAACTGACAGTATGACAAATGTTTTTAAAAACATCTTTTGCTGCATATCCTCTGGGGTATGTCTTGTAAAATTATCTGCATTTTAGTTTTGTTGTATTTACATTGAATGAAATGTGATCTGTGTATGTTGGGGGTGACCTGTGTCTCAACTCCTACAAACTGATAGGTGTGAACTAAATGACCCTTTTATTATAGGTGGTGACCCTTTTAAAATGACAATTGATATAAACAAAACAACAGCTGAAACATCTGAAAAGAAGTTCCTGCTAAGATGAGTAAACACAGAATGCTTTGTTTGTAGTTAGTATAAAGTACTGTCTCACAAGCAGATCTTTTTAGGGATATCCATATTTGTATTAACAGTTATTGACTATTGCCATTGACTGTGAACATGGCCAAAGAGTGGTATACTAATATTGAGCTGCATTCTAATTTAAAGCTTTTTAAATATGACATTTTTATACATGAACTCGTGTCCTCACCTCTGCAATCATACGATTAGTGTCTCCTAAAAATAGCAAATTCAAAGCTTCTTCTT